>NW_025946961.1:0-368598 GCF_000764305.2 Hyalella azteca | reverse complement strand
AATAACTGTAGTTCAATTTACTTATCTCAAAACTATCACATACTACCAAGACAAACCATTAGAACGAATTCAAATTTATTAATTCTATTCGAGTTACCTTTCATCGATATGAAGAATATTCATAGTGATTACATTGCTTGTGATATGCCCCTTGCCGAGTTTCAAGAACTGTGTAATGAAACGTATAAAGTACCTTATAGTTTTGTGTTGATTAATAAAGATGAGCATCCCGGTTCTGGAAAGTATTTCAAAAATTTAAATCAATTATATATTCCACAGAAGTATTTTTCAGGCAACCGCTCTAGGTTATTTTCGGTTAAAGAATGCTCAATCGGGGTAAATGATCGTTAAGTCGTGATTCGGGAGTAATTGGTTAATTTTGTTGGGTAAATGATCGGTACCTTGTTAAGCTGTTTATGCAGATTCGGGGTAATTGTTCGTAATAATATTGAAGGTAATTGGTAATTTTGTTGGATAAGATTTGGGGTAAATGGTTGGTAAACTATAATTTAAGCTGTTTATGGAAAATGGCGCCATGCGCTCGTTATGCTATCTACTGATATAAGTGAAAACGATATTAAAAAATCAAAATGTATTACTTGGATATCCATATATAATTATCGTTCTCGCTATTTATCATCATAAGTAACTGCATCAGTAGCATTATAACTAAAATTCAAACGATAATTTCACATGAATAACTGAACAAAGAAATAAAGAATAAATAAGAAAATACCAGTTGCAAACATTGGCAGAAACAAAGTCAATAAGACCGAAAACTTGTCAATCCAAGCGAACTATGAGCAGATCGATTGTATGTAACTTACCAAGGCAATTTGTCGTGCAAGATCTTAACTTTGTTCAAAAAATACGCACGACAACAACAAAAATACTAACATTCAATGAGTCTGTTCCTCTATTTGTAAAGAAAAATACCCACGCGGCAGTTATAAGAGCGGCAGTTGCTCGACTGTATTAGAAATAAAGTAAAGATTTTGATATGAAAAACGCATCGCCAGATGTCGCAGCGACCCTCGGGGCACGAGGACCCCTTACTCAGCCCCCCTTCCCTCGTACAGCGAAATTGCGACTGTCCAGCAGCAGGGGTTGGAATTGTGGCGCATAAATGTGATGAGCGAGAAATATATTACGTGGAATTTAAAAGCAAAGAAAACGACGAGAAAATTCACCATATCGATATTCAATATCGATATGGTGAATTTTCTTGGCGTTTTCTTTGCTTTTAAATTCCTTGTGAACTTGCGATATATGCAGACTGATACTATAAGTATCTTTTACGTGGATATGTGAAGCAAGGATTAGTGTGAGTCAGTGCGTGGTGCAAGAATTCTATAAATTCGTGATGCAAGAATGGTTGAGTAAATGAATAAAAGCTGTAAAGGCATTGCAGTGATTGACTACGTTTAGTCTCAGAGAAAAAAAAAAGTTGTCCGATTCGTAATAATTCACCAAATACCGTCTTATAATAAAACCACGAGCCTTTTAAGTCTCAAAGGAGTAAATATCCCCCAGTGGGTGCAATATCTGAGGGCAAGAGCGAGGACCAGGGCACCGCTGTGCTGAATAAATAATGCGAGGCGCTGCTATTCAATGGAGGAGAAACTGGCGCTTAATAACTGGAACGGCCGGTGAGACTGCAGCCATTCTTCCAAGTCGCCACCCTCCTTTTCCAGTGAAATCATCCTGGGTTTGGGAGAACCACGGCTAGTCGGAATCTGGACGCTTATAAAAACGATATTAAATGTGAGGGAATAAGATAAGAGATATAAATGTGGGGGAATAAAATGAAGTAAATAATGTGAGGGAAAACGATAAGAGACATTAATGTGGGAGATCATTTGAAATTAATTATGTGATGGAATAAGATAAGAGATCTTAATGTGAGAGAATATGATGAGAGATATTTTGTATGAAGGAATCGAGAGACCTCGAACAAATCATTATAAACTGCCAACGATTTAGAATTAATGAGCAATGAAATTATATGAGCCCCACGATCCCCTGCGTACACACAATGAGTTATTATCCTCAGAGGCAGTTCACTGTGAATGCCTCCATTAGTTAAGCGTTGGTTACGTGTGAAAGAGGAAACTTGGCATCAACTCACAACAGCTCCAGATCATTTTATTCGACAGATGATCGCTCTGCTTAATGCTTCTATGAACACTGCGATGCGATCGTCTATCATGATCGATCAAATTACAGGCAGCATGGAAACGTATAAACCTTCCAGCCGTCGGCCATTCATTGGCCGCCTATAAACCTCCGACAATGTATCAAGATTTACGCCATTGCGGACACATGTGATAGCTCGTTTTCATTTCAGGCTTGCGAACGAGTGAGTGTGACTTGAATCATTATTTCAAATGAGAGAAATGGCCCATAACATGCGTAATAATCCATACTATTGGAGGCTGATCAGATGTAGTTATTATTGTGAGAGTTTTGAGCATCTGCATGATGAAGACTGATCGATTTTAGTTGTTAGTGTTGTAATTTTGTACGTCCGTTGCCACAAAAGTGACGTTTCTCCTGGGTCAATAATGCTGGTGGTCAATATGACTGTGTTGGTTCAATAATGATGGTGTTGAAGGGTCAAGTTATACTCAGCTTGCATTAATTGCTGAACTGGGCTCAATTGGTTACCATCCGTAGATCACCAAATTATGACCCTATAACGAAAACTTTCCTGCAATGTTTTTTCTCGAATTTTGTGCGTTTTCGTCTAGGTTTTCTTTAAGCTCACAGTGGTGTTTGATTTATCCATTCATTTTGTGACATGGTCTTATTTCGACAAGAAGCCGGGATAGTAAAAAAACGAGATATAGAACGACAACACGGACAATATTGTAGAATTCACAAAACATAAAATCAAAAATAATTGGTAGAGTGACCACAACGGCGGTTGAAATTTTGTTTACACACCCGCGTTACTGGCGGCTCACTAGTTACACAAACCGGGACAAAGCACGACTCTATTTACGAGCTTGTCCGACACGTCAAAAGCGACCATGTAACCGACGATCTGCAGCCGCCATTGCCTCCATATTTTTGCACAGGGTGTATCGCGGAAAAACCTTCTAAAATCACGGCGCTGCATCAAGTTTTTTATCTTGAACTCTTGAAGTCAAACTCGGCAGGAGCAAAGTTGCTCGCTGAACTTTTCTTTGAATTTTCTCTATCGCCGAGGAAATTTTGAACACTATTCCACTACGTCGACCACGAAACGAGCGCAAAGTTGGCACGCACAGAGCGTAACGCGGCCCAGCATCGCTGGAATTTACGAAAATCATAAGTTGTGAGTTGATTTTCCGTAGGTTTTCTTGTGGTGGGCTGATTTGAAGAAGGATATCAAGTTTTGAGCTGATTTTAAACCGAACTTCCGTGAACAAGATTTTAGGTGGTGGGTTGATTTCGAACTGGATAGTTGATCGTGGCTTGATATTGAATTTTTAAACCTCATTATTATAGCCTATTATTACCTCTATTATTATCATATTATTATTATTAATTTATGTGTTAAATGTGTTAAATAATATGCGGGAATAAAGCTCGATCATTAGCTAACAAATTTTCCACAAAAATAAGCTCTTTCATGGTTGAATGAATTTACCACGATGGCTGTAACTGAACACATTCTAATAAATATTGAATATTATGTCAGCTTCGAGGCAGGTTTTCCTCACCACGCGTGAGTCATGCCTGGCGAGTTTTGCAATTTATTCAAGTCTCGTGGGTCTCGCAATTCATTACTCGCGCCCTCTTAAATGTCTCACCATTAATTCCAGGGCGGCGGTGTGAGACTCGCATTAATTTAGGTCACTCGCAAAAAGAGCGACTAAACAAAATTCGGGACAATTTAAACTTGCAATTACCGGAAGTGACGGTCACGTTGAATTCTAAGGGAAAATTACCCTTTGAAAAATTCCCAGATAACGGAGAATTTTTAACAGGCAACTACCATTTAAAGAACAATGCCCTTAAGGAAATAAAAAATGCAACTAACAATTTAAAGCGATTACATCGGTACATCATATCGGTACGAAAATACAATTTTCGTACCGATGTGACGTGTATCATTATTAATCAGGATGTATGTCTTATTTTTTAAACACAACGTTGAACATTTGTTTGCTTAGAAATAGTTATAACAAAACTATTATTATTGAATGCACCACATGGAGCGTCCGCGTGACGGCAGATTTAAAGCCGCGGCTGCTGGCAGTTCGTTTAGCAGCGGCCGTTTAACGACTTTGCTGAGCGTGACTGCGCATACGGGGCGTGTAGGGGAGAGGGGGAACTGAGGGATGATTTGGGGAAGAGAGTAGAGGTAGTGGGGGCAAAAAATAAGGGTAATTTATAACGGTAAAAAAAGATCATTTGACTATGGATGGCTGGACGAGGCTAGAAAAACTTGGGAGGACGTTGAAAAATATAATATAATACAGAATAAGAATGCAAAGCTCACTAAAATATGATCAAAATAAGAGATAACTGATGACATATAATTAATTAATCAGTTACCTACACATACTTGGTAAGCTATATACGCCTACTCTTCGAGCCAGATACGCTCCTCTCTTTAACTGTACTCTTCTTCCTAATGGTGGTTTGCTAGCGCTTCAGCTATCAAGCTATTTCGCACCAGAGGTGAAAATATAACATCACCAGCAAGGCAGAAGGTCTCAATTATTTAAAATCTCAAATTAATCATCACCCACAAGGGGCGGAAGGTCTCAATTGTCCAACCCGCTGAAGCTGGCTCGAAAGAAGCAGCGTTAGCATCTCAAAGAGACGAAGTGACATGGAGGGACAGGTGATAAGCAACAGAAACGAAGACACTCGAACAAGAGGTCGCTTACACGGGACGTCGGCCGCCCGCACGAGAGAGACAGAGAAGGGAAATGTAAGGAATCCTACCTACATAATAACTTAACCCCACAACTGAGACCTGCAGTCAGACACCGCGAGCTCAGCGGTGGGGCGCTCAGGAACCATCCCCCTATAGGAGCGTGAAATACCATAGGACTTCTGACGAGCACAGACACGCGTCAGAAGTCCCCTCTGAGGGATCTCCTTTCTAAACTGCACCACCCTCTTCTCAGTAAATACATCTTTCTTTCACAAAACTCCATTTTAATGCCACACGGCGCGCTTGAAATCATAAGTATCTTCTTTGAAAACGCAGCCCAACTCATACATATGCCACACTACTTCTCTTCAATAACTCACGCCTCCTTAGATACCACAAGAGTTCTCCCTAATACCAAACGCCTTCTATCCGATACCGCTCGCCTTCTACCCAATATCGCTCGCCTTCTGTCTCATACCATAAGCCTTTTATTTAATACCATACCATACGCTTCTTATCCAATACCGTACTCTTTCTATCGAATACCAAACGCATCCTCTCCAATAATGCATGCCTTATCTTTAATAGCGCAAGTATTCAATTGGATACCGCACGGAAAATGCCCTGGAGTCGAGCTTCAGCACCGTTATCACGGCCGTTCATTCAGCCCGTAATCTGCCATAAGGACGGAATAGCGGCAGCGGTCGTGGGGAGGAACGTTGAGTTCGTATAGTGGCCATCCATGTCGCCCGAGTAGCAATCCATCGCCAGAACTGTTATCGACGGCCGACCGGTGGCCATTAATTAGCTATGAATAGCTGAAGGTTTCTTAAGAATAGAGTAATGTTTGGGAATGAGGTATGAGAAAATGACTCCATATCTACGTTCATAGGGAATCAATTTGCGAGTGCCCTCGGCTATATGCTGATCAGTGATTGCATGAGTGACTGGAATATAAGACACGCAAGAAAAAGAAACAACATTGTAGGCAGATTATAGTTAGATAAAAGAAGATTATCCAAGATTCTCGAGCCAAATGGCAGGTTCGTGTAGCCTTAAGTAAAACGCCTATACAAGAATAACTCCAATCATAAATCAAAAGCAAGCAATCTCAATAACAAATATAAACATTTAAAGATCAGAAACCAGTCAATAAATCTCACCCTTCAAAGTTGGAATACAAATCTTTACATGGACTACACTTATCGAACGCTATGTGCAAGTCGCATCAACAAGCACCGGCTGTCTCAAACGCAGCACACGCCATTCGACGCAGCACAAAGCACAGCCAATTTTCGCGGCACGACGACTGCCGGAATAATTTGTGTGCCGCAGTACAGCCAAGATTCTGCGGTGTGCGCACACGCAGGCATCTATTCAAAGAGATAAAAGCTTCCCTGTGAGCATAGATGAAGTCTTGTGTCGCTTTGATACTCCCAGGCAACTTCATTCGCGCCAGCCGCCGTATGCAAAATAACACGTGACCGTTGCACGAAAATCCAGGTTGCTTGTGATGCCATTCGTGATGCTCAGCGGCGATGTGGCATGAGCTCGAAAATAATATTCGAGGTCATGACGGCGAATAGAGTGTTTTTGGGTAAATATTTGTCATACATCTAATTTTAAAAATTATTATTCTTGTTGTGGAATATGTATATATACTGGAAGTACATATATATTGTGCAATAGGGTAAACTGTGAAACTCTCAGTATAAATACGTTGCATTCGTGATTGTTTGGTTAATGAGGAAAAATCGTGAAGTCAAATTGGAGAATCTATGTAGAAGAATAATAAAAAATAGCCTAATAATATGTTCTAGTTGAAGTAAAAATATGAGAAATTCTACCAGGGAAAACCTTGATGCGTTCATTTCGTCCCTTTCAGTTTGTCCATTTTACATCAAACGCCTTTACTCCTCATAAGAAAAGCGGTCAAAGATGGAGCAAATTACGCTCACAGTGGAAAATGTTTGGCCAGCGTCAACATGTTGCTGCTCATGAGCCCACTAATAATACGACTGAGAATGTAAATATGCTGCGTCTCTGTGACATACGATGGCTGGGACTCAGCCCCAGAGAGATTGCGTTGTCTTGTGCGCACAAGAGCTGTCCTGGGTAAATATGTGGTGAATATATAACCCTGAGTAAATATCAGGTGGGAGAGGCAATTTGGTTGACGCAGAGGCGCCATTTGGTAGTCCCAGAACAGCGATTTCATCGCCATAGGAAAATAAGTTTTAACCCCGCGAATGTAACTTTATGGAAATTAGGTTGACTAGAACTGAAAAAATACCCCCACCCAGTTGCTTCGGAAAATGAAATTTTACATAATTTGTAGAATTAAACTTGTAGGATTACAAACAAGAAAGCAAACAGTAAGCAACCAGTTAACTGAATTACTATTTGGTCTCCAACAAAACATTAAATTCGTCAAAAATGTCCAACCATTGGTTGCCGATACTGAAAAACAATTTTTATACTATATTGTGGCTCCGAAGCATAACATGATAACAAGAAACTGGCGATTGGAGCGACATAGGCTTGTCGTAAACGAGCAGTTTGGTTGCCGCGGAGATGCTGACATCAGCATTCATGGAACGCAAAATATCCCAACACGAGCAATAAGATACAAAGGCTTGCATTATTTGCTCACTCTGGGATTGTACTATCGTATCATGGATATGGAAAGCTGTTACGAGGGTAGCGTGATATTACCGCATCGTCTTGCCATAAGATGGCGTACTATGAAACAATACTATGAGAGAAATGCAGATCAAGATCTCTTTGACGACCAATATTTTACCGAATAAAAAATTTTATGAAAACCAGCGTAGAAAGTTTTAAAAACCTGATTCCACAGGATAATTCAATTTGGTTACTGTAAACATTATTGAGAAACAGCAATCAGTCTTGTAAGAATCCATTAATAAAGTCACCCACTCAATAGAAACTCCCTTTGCAAAATTGAGGATCGCACGCACATTTTTATCATAACACATCATACGATGAACACTCATCCCCTTATGCAAATGATGGTAGAATAACGTATATTGCCAGTTGATTTCGTTGAAAACGTCTAAACAACATTATTTTAACGTCAGATGCTAAATAATAAATAAATAATAATAAATAAAGTTACCACTCACCAGTCGCCAGCAGACTTAGCGAGGTTGTTTCGCTTCTTGCCGATCTGGTGAGGTTTCGGCTCTGCCACCAAATTGACGTCTGCAAAAGAACAACAATAAACACACAACATTTAAATCCATACTGAGCGTTGGAAACAATTATCCCGTTATATACAACATATTATGAACTCTGGAGGGAAGAGTGTGAACAAAAATTGTAATTGTAGCGCTTCAGTGAGAAAAATGTTGAATTTATTAAGGTAGTAGGTAGGGATTTAAACTATTCATGATATTTGGATATTAAATTCATTTAGGAGATATCCATTAATAAGTCACCGAAAGTAATATCACGCCAGAATACACAATTAAATTTAGCGGCATGGTGCTTCGATGATACACCTTAAGGATTATCATATTTCTATTCTTTAATTTGTCAATTACTTGGTTATTATAGCGATCTAATCGTATTCCAAGGCAGCAAAAATCGATCAGTTTATATTAAATCAAATGAAGACTGAATTTTTTCATGAATTAATCAAATCTCTGAATTTTCCATTTGAACACCAAGAAATTATGACAACTCAGCTTAAATATTGAATAAAACAAATAAATTGTGAACAATAAGGTGATACCGTATGTGCCAAATGATAAGCGAAACTGGGAGACATGTGAGCTGATAAAGAAAATTAATTATCACGATATCCCTAATGAGCCAACTCTGCACATAACAAACGTATTTACAGTTAGAAAGAAGTGCACAATAAAACTGTGAACAAAAGTGTGTCCTACGCGTATATACTTGTGTGCACATTATAAAAAATAATTGAAAAAACAAGAACAGTTTAGTCACGTATTAAATCTGATGATTACAACTACCCATAACACACAAAAAAATATGAGCATCTATAATGCCTCATAACGATTAATGCAAAAAATATTATTGCGAAGAAAAGTTCATGAAAAAATTTGTTATAAACGTTGTTTTTGTCCCAAAAAATCAAATAGCAACAGATAATCTACCGCTTAACTCTTGACATTATCAAAAATTCAACATACGAGAATCTTAGAATACACAAAAAATTGTGAAATAGTCGCATTATAAAAAATTGCGAACATCAAGCGTCAGGGTAGAGAACCACACGTGTTGGGCTCTGAAAACAAGACAAGTTCAGAGACTACATACTCTGAATCACCGTTCCTGATTCATCTCTGATTAGCAGCAGCATCCACTAAAAAATATGGCATAGTTTTGCTACCAGTTATTAAAAGTTATTAATAGTTTTTTTTTTACATGGGATTAGCCGTCATAGTCCCATCACAGACGACGTACAAAAAGGTCATGGTTTCTTGGAGCATGAAAACTTTTCACCCTCTGATGGCTATCGAAAAAATACTTATTACGCATGACTATGCATTGTAGTTATATCCACTTACGGCTTACAACAGCATTGATTTACTGAAATAAAAAATCATCCATGTATGTCGAAGAAAAAAGGTTATTCCCACAGAAAAAAATCTCAACTGTCAAAAATTAACAATTTGCGGCACTGGAAACATGGGTTTAACCTCATCATGGACTCGAGGAAAAGCTAGACAACTCTTTGCAACAGGCAAGTCACAGGCACAGGAGTCTTAACCGCTTAGACGAGGTCCGTCCATGGTTCGCAGGGCGTCGTCTTGGTTCGGACGTCCTCTGGCATTTGGTTCGTGGATCCTCCGGCTCCTGGTTCGGGCAGCTTCCGGCTCTTTCGACTATTGGAAACGTCTTTTGGCTCTTGGCTCGTGGGTCTTCCGGCTCTTTCACGCCGCGAGGTTTTTGGCAAATTACGCACTTCGGTCAACGGGAGATTGAGCTCTTCGCGATAACTCAGAAGTCCATGATGGTCTTTCAATAAAACCGTTTCAGGTGCAAATACATCCATCGCCTGATCGTCCTTGATTCACCGACTACTCTTCGATGGATTGGTTATTCCAGTGCAGGCGTAATCGGCCACAAAACGAATGTTGCCCTTAGAACAAACCAACTTTGAATGTTTGGGAAATGACCAAAACATTGATAACATTAAAAAAGACTAATAATTTTTCCAAAAGCATTAAATCTGAAATGTTAACTGAAGTGAAATTATTCAGCCTATTAGTTAATCATAGAAAAAAATTTTATAAAAAAAACTTCACAGCTGAAGGCAACAATGCATAAAAAAGTTAATAAAAAAATGAGTTAGAATTGCGTTCAATTTGGAATTTCGTTTATAGAGAAATGTGAAAAATTGCATAAAACCTCACACGCTTTGTACTTACGAATTATTGATATGCATGCTCGAGAAAGGCTAGCATAATGACTCGATTATAATCATATGCGACCAATCATATGCAGTCATCATCATTTTAATCATATAATTAAAATGCAGGGTCAATTACGATTAGCACGACGACTTGAGTATAATACTCCTAAGACATGGGCTGTAAGACCCCGCCTAATTTCTGTCATTAAAGACAAGCTTCTTAAGACCTTCTGCACCTGAGACGCCTTGCTCGTTTCCTGGCAGCGCCCGAAATTGTGAAATTGAAGATACGAATAAATTCTCCAACTTGAAAAAACATTTTATATATGAAAAAAAATATTTGCTCGGAAAAATTTTTAGGGAATGTTAATTACAGAAATATAGTAATTCGATCGAGAATATTCAAGAGGTTAAATAAAGTTGAAAAATGGATTTAAAAAGGGATGGAAAAAAATGTTAAAAAGTAACCGAGCAAGATTAGAAAGCTTTACGAATAAGAAAAAAGATAAGCATGATCTGCAAGCTGATAATTATGAAAAACGTAACGTACGAAAGAGGAAATAAATTACAACGAACTTAGTGAAGGGAAATTTTGCGGACACGTAGCATGTCGCACAATTTATAAATTATAACTCTAGCTGTAACTTACTTTCTTATTTAGTACTTTAGTCTTAATACTTCCTACCACTCGTGTCTGAAAATCAACAAAATTTCTCAATATCCGATCGCGAAAATTTCGAGAGGTGAAGGTCTTATTTTCCTAGAGTATTGATCTACGTAATAAAAAAATCTGGACGACACTCATCCAGATTATCGTCGTCTCCGTATTGTAGTGATGCAACCATTTGAATTCGTCTTAAATGCATTTTTGAGTTTCCCAACAAGTGCATATTAAAGTTTCCAAACTTTTTTATTATTTGGTCTCTATTTTGCGGAATAGCGTCCTGAATTTGCGAACTTTGGGTAAATTTATGCAAAGCGTGCTATTTCACATGCACAAGTTCCTATCTATAACTCTGTGAGGCTATCAACTCCCATACTTGTCCCTTTCATATTCCATTTCGGTTTAATATTAAACAAAAATTTTGCGTACGGTAATTTTTCTACTTCTACCTCAAGTACGTGGCTCTTAATTTTCGGCGACGTTTTCCATCAACTCAGCCAATTTCCAGACTCGCGAGAAAAAAAAACTCAAGGTGTCCCAGGAGGAAAAACTCGCGTGACGCGACGATACAGCGAACAAAAATGAGACACCCCCTCGCAGTGATCTTTTTGATGCAGTTACCAGGACTTTTGGGGCCAACAAAAACAAAAAAATCCAGTGTAAATTTTTTCGGTGCAAAAATGTGATGGCATGAGACAGGATCTCTCAACGCAACACGCCTCGGAGCTCAGGGGAAAAACCCGAAATACTTAGAAAGAAAAAACTATTACTCTTCAGAGTCGAGATACGAGATGCATTCAGATACGAGCAGCATTCAGATACGAGCAGCATTCAGACACGAGCAGCATTCAGATACGAGCAGCATTCAGACACGAGCAGCATTCAGACACGAGCAGCATTCAGACACGAGATGCATTCAGATACGAGCAGCATTCAGATACGAGATTCATTCAGATACGAGATTCATTCAGATACGAGATGCATTCAGATACGAGATGCATTCAGATACGAGATGCATTCAGATACGAGATGCATTCAGATACAAGATGCATTCAGATACAAGATGCATTCATTAAATAATCCATGAATTGATTTATTTCGTTGAACAAGTTTAATTTTAATGCGACAGATGCACACCGTAGTCGAATTACAAAAGCTTTTCACCGAAAACAATTTGAACTTCTCGAACAAGACAGAAGATATGAAAGACGTCATCTCTATTCAAGCCACAAATTTATTTAACTTGCTTCTGTTAGGTATCATTTGCAAGTAGCAAAAATTAAAGCGGTAAATAGTGTTTTGAGAAGCATTTATAGCGATAAAATGGTTTCCAATACCCAAGTTAACGGCATCCTTTCGAAGAAAGCTCGTCTTTAAATTCTGTCGACTTCGCACAACCACTGGACGAAAACACAATATTTTAGCGGCGCAGGTAGAGAAGAGATTGATCCATCGTTTTATAGTGCAAGTCTCCCTCCAGCTATTGGGACATGTCCCGTCCCGGACCCTCCAGTAAACGATGCAAAATGACGAGCCGTTTGGCCCACAGAGGCTTCCTTCAGTGGGCCCTTATTGGCCCTGATCGTTTGGTCAACGGGGTCCTTGAGAGAGACCGTATTTTGGTACACCTGTGAGCCACATTTAAAACAATTTTTTTCTGCAACTCGGCAGCTCCGGCGAAGTAAGAAACAAAACTAAAACAAATTTGACCAAAACTGAAAAGTTATTGGGGCGATCTAGTGGCAGTTGTGAATTTATTTTATTGAATTGCCGCGAGGATTCGGTCCGTTTTGCAGAAAGTAAAAGAGCACCTAGTGATGCCGCAAGGGCTTTCTTTTCCGTATTTTTTTCGACCAAAACTTCTAGGGGGAAATCTTGAAGCCGAGAATATAATGAAGCAACAGTAGAATAAAAATTTCAAATGTGGGAATTACAGTCAACGAAACTTATAATGAAAAATAAAGAATCGATGATCCCACCTGCTTTTCTATGATTACCTCTAATCTCAAGCTTTCCAAGATGTACAAATATTTTGTGCGAGATTTTCAGAATAATTAGTATATTACTAATAATTATTTCGGTGTTAGTAATGTCACGACGATTGCATTGCACCTTCCAGTTATATCAGCGACTAGTTCGCTTTCTTTATATAAAATGACGAGAGTGATTACGACTTTCCTTTGAACGACGACTCCAAGCCACTAGAATTCCGCGATGAATCTAGTATATATTATCAGGAAAGAACTTATAGTCAAATTATAATTCGTCCCGGTTCAAGAAGCATCTAATCAAGACTCAAGGAGCGGCAGCCTGTAGGCATGGAACTCAAAATTCGAAAGCACTTAAATTTTGATAAAAATTCCCTCATTATGAGCTGTCCTCCTTGGGCCCGCGGTGGCCACTCGAATGCTCGTATGATTGCGCCATCGTTCAACCGCAGAAAGCTTCCATGCATTATACCAAAAACATTACGAACATTTCTTACAAAAATTTTTATGATGTTACAAGATCAATAATGATAAGTCCCGAGACAAATAAATTTGCTTTATTAATGACGTGTTAATTCCCCAAATGAATCTACAAGTAAAATAACACTATTACGAGTTCCCTCCATTAGTTCAAGAAGTTAAGGCGAATATTTTCTAATATACGTATTGGTGACAATTTCACACATGCCTGGAAACTGTATGCACAGCAAAGCACCAGTACCAGTAACACAGCAGCTTACAACAGCTATAGAATACAGACAAACAGCCGAGGACTCTGTGGACCGTCGCAGGTAGTCTGGCCCGCGGCACAATAGCGACCATCGTCCTGGTCCATCTCCAGCACAGCTGGGAGCGCCTGATGAGGGTGCTGGTAGAGGGCAGGAGTGGGAGCTGGAGGGTGGAGTGAGGGGAGAGCGGGAGCGGTGGAAGAGTAGGAGTGAGTGGCGGGTAAGAGTGAGGGAAGAATGGAGGAGTGAGTGGAAGGAAATAGGAGTGAGTGGCAGGTAAGAGTGAGGGAAGAATGGAGGAGTGAGTGGAAAGTAGGAGTAAAGAAAGAGGAGTGGACTCCCTCGCATGTAGGTGTGAGGTAAGAATGAAAGAGGATGAGAAAAGCTTTAGAGATGGACGAGTGTAGAAGTAAAAAATACTGAGAAAAGGCGTTGAAAAGCAACGTAATCGGATGTGATAAGTGAAATTTGAATGAAGAATAGGAAGTGTGAAAAACTGGGAGTGAGGAGGTGAAGGGTATGAGAGTGCGAGGGAATGTTGAGGATAAATTATAAAGTACCATATGTACAAGCAATCAATGCAAGAAAAGATGAAAAACTCAAATTAGGAGAGGTTCCAGGAATAGACAGAATAATAATTGTTAACAATGAGGTAGTAATAGCACAGAAAAGTGAAGGACTGATGAGTAAGAGTGAGTATGGAGCGGGGGAGTGAGGTAAGTGAGGGGGTGCCTGGGCATCGCATTGAAATAATGGGTGCCTTAACAAAGGATCGCTGGTCGCATTGTTTGCGTACAAAGGAGGCATCAGCGGCAACCCTTCTTCCTGCGACGCTCCTCATGAGATCCTCAGCGATGTGTATAATCCTGCGTCTGCAGCGGCAGTAGCAGCGTCTGCAGCGGCAGTAGCAGCGTCTGCAGCGGCAGTAGCAGCGTCTGCAGCGGCAGTAGCAGCGTCTGCAGCGGTAGTAGCAGCGTCTGCAGCGGCAGTAGCAGCGTCTGCAGCGGCCTCAGCAGCGTCTGCAGCGGCAGTAGCAGCGTCTACAGCGGCAGTAGCAGCGTCTGCAGCGGTAGTAGCAGCGTCTGCAGCGGCAGTAGCAGCGTCTGCAACGGCAGTAGCAGCGTCTGCAGCGGCAGTAGCAGCGTCTACAGAGAAAGCAGTGTTTGTAGCAGTAGTAGCAGTTACCGGAACTTCCTTTGCAGAGCGCGCAGCTGTAGAGCTTGACAAGCATTCCCGTTCCGCATCTCAAACACGTATGTGCTCAACCTCACCCTTGAAATTAATGGTTATTTGTACTATATATTATAAAATTGTTAAGTCTTTTAAATTTAATTTTAAGATCAAAATTTGTACTGTGTAGTGTGAGCGTGAAGGTTATGGCATTCAAATTTCTGTTAGCATAAACCAAAAGTTATGTTTACCTGTTCAAGTAATTGGGTTCAAGTTTAAAGATATTAGTCTACATCGAACGGTCATCGTAAACCATTCGAATACAGCGATTCTTTTACCTATGAACAAACCAGTAAGAATTTGATATGGGCCAATAAAGGGCCACTCAGTTGCCGGATGGCCATCTATAATCCAACCATGAAATTCATTGGGAAAGGAACTGCCATGGCGTTTCATGTCGCGCAAGTTCTACACTAATTGCATAAGCCCAAACTGATATGAATTTCAGATTGAGAGAAAGCGACACTCGGCCTTCCGATATATCAGTGCTGGCGACATTGTGCTGCGTTTCCGCTGCAGCTCGGGCTAGTGGATTTAGAATGCACACAAACCGGATTCAGTTAAATCTGAATACGTACGACCCAGTCCCGTTCGGCGGCGCATTGCTCACATTCCGTCGGGGCGTTTCAGCGCCAGCTGCTGACAGGTGACGGACTTTTATTCAAAGGTTTACCTCGATTGAACGGCGCTTCAGGTGGGAAATGCGTGATTGCGCACGGGTGCGGTACAATTTTTAGTGAAATTCCTGCCGGGTGCTCATTGTAGCGTTGATACGAAACTATGATGTGATCACCGTGGTGAAAGCAGAGATAGGTTGCGTATCCAAGTTGCTGACCTAAAAGTCAGCGTACCATTTAAGGTCACTAAAGATGGTTCTATTGTGCTTGTCAAATAGAATTAACTCAATTATCCTCTCTTGTTTTCTCCACGTCAGACAAACAGAAAGTCAGATAGAAACTACACCATATTTATTTGGAGGAGATGGAAGCGGAGACACGCTTCAACCTCCACATTATGAAACATCAATGAGCATTCGTCATGCACTCGGATTTTAAATTTAGAACACAAATCCCTGCATTATACCAAAAAACTGAATAAAAGTTACTAAAAAATCTACTGCCGTTTTACAAAAGTACTTCAGAAATGCACTCTTACGGATCCTAAAATATAATACCTTTTCTTCCCTTTTGGGTGAATCTTTCGGATTCGATCTCGACTTAAATTAAGGTAAGTAAAGCGTAATTGATAAGCTGGAAACTTGCGCTAAATCCTACAATATACAACATTGCAGTCACTGTGTTGATTCAAGCTGAATGTTCAAAATATACAACAAATTGCAGTCCCAGTGCTCTACAACATCACTAAAGCTTCAAGAGAAAGATGCTTTTAGAGAAATAACAAATCGCTACCAAAGTATGCCTTGTTGCGGAATCAGAATATTCTATTTTGAACTTAGTTTTCCCATTTCATGCAGATGTTCTAACATAATTTCACGAACATAAAAACAAGGATCGGATATTGTTATCATCCTGCCAATTTACGGTTAGATCTGCAAAAAATATTACAACAAACTTCATATCCAGCTTCTTTCGAAGTGTAATTGCTGATTCAAACCAGAATTCCCTCTACAAAAAAGACAATCAAAGTTGTCCCGAATATACACCAGAAAGAAAATCACTTAGAGCGGAAATTTTATTTAGAGCAGGAATTTTAGAGCACTTTTTACATGTGCTACTGAGTGGCACGCATCCTCTACACGACCTGTGCTTCGGTACGCAAATATTGTCAAGAATAAAGTGAAAAATTAATGGATTCATATTTGTAGCACAGCACCAGGCACACAGCGAGCGAGATGCGCTGCAATTGCTTTCATCTTGCCGGCAAATTACATCGAGGGAGTAAATCACGCACAAAAATTCAATCCAATCGCCTATTCATGAAAACAAGAATCTGGGCATCACAAATCCCCAGCCATTAGAGCAGCGGAATAACGGACGTGTAAAACCTTGAACACGTTTAATGGTATTCCTACGAGGCAGGCGCAAATTGATTCAGAAATTTTGCCTGGTGAAAGCCTGTGGTCATCATCCAAAAACAAAATATTTAAGCTATTACAAAGTCCGGGAATGCGTGCTGCCTTAAAATGGAATTCAGCCACAGGAACGAGTTTCATGAAGCTTTTTGGGGAATTATTTTAGTGGCAGGCAACGATTCGCTAATGGAATAAAGATGAGCGGGACAGCAGCTTCCCCCATCCCTGGTGAAGGGAAGGACGATCAACACGTTCAACTTGAAGAAATATCTGTGATCATCGGACATGAATTTTCCATCATCACGGCAAAACATGACAGATAAATTAATTCAAGTTTACTCGAAATCTTGATCGAATTTCAGGACTCCAAATGGTCTTACGAATGTTCCAGTTACATATCTAACGAAAAAATCTAGACCAACGTAACCAGTATGAAAAGTTAGTCCTGAAGTCTCTGCCAAATAACAATCATAAACGGCTTATATAAAGTATTCGACTCCATTAAGACTATTGTGTATCAATTGTAATAATTGAATGCAAGTGATAACCAAGTGTAGAATTATTATTACAATTTCGATCACTCGATCGATGTGCTTATTTTAGGCTTTGCAGCGCCAGTGAGCGATTAGCATAGCACATACGACGAGTTTAACAGAGCGCCATTAATGTGATCAGCTGAGCTCCGATTAAAAGATTAACAGGGCGTCATTACTGTGATTAACAGAGCGCTAATGAGGAGATTAACAAAGCAGCAATATTGCGATTAATAAAGCGTAAATAACGAGATTAACAGCACCAATAAAAAGATTAAGAGGCTACCAATAATGTGATTAGCAGATGACAGCACAATGCTAAACTTGTAACCTGATTGTTACACGTGAACGCGCTGCACGAATTAGAAAAAACTGTTCATTAGAGCGGCAAATCACCGCCGCACGTCGTCAGCTTCAAATGCAGCGGATATTTACAATATTTTTCAGCTGAACATCAGTCGCGCAAGAAAATTATTTTTCCTGTCAATTAGTGAAAAAATTATAAATTTGTTCTCGCAGAGAAATGTTCACGATAGCAAATCAACGATGACAGTCATCGCGAAGACATTAAAAAATTACACTTTTCTCGGCGGGAAAAAATGCATGGTGCGTGGTATTTTGTTAGTAAAATAATATTAATTGAACTCGTAAGCTGAATAAATTTAATTGTAGTACATAAAATCTCCGTAATTCTTAAATTTATTTTCCATTCACCCAAATCAACATAATTTTTTAAACGCCTTTACAAGTCAAATCAGATTATTTCAATTATTCTCACAGTATCCAACTTATATTATCTTCACTATTCTTGGTTTGATTGCTCATTATTCCCACACATCCCACAATCTGCTGTTCATTGAGTAGCCGACCCATGACCACCATCAGTTTTTCCGCCTCTACTAAGGATCAGACTTACAATATTCATACTCATTCTCGATGAGTGTGGATAATTGTTTAATTTTGAATCTTTGTTTCTCACCCCATAACACACTTGAAATTATGAACGTAATCCGAGTATGTACGTTAATCATTTTTAAACATAGAAATTTCGCCAAAAATTATTATAAACAGGAATATAATTCACCTTTACCCATATCCGCTTGGCAAGGGTCAAATTTGAATTTTCTCCATTCATCCAAACCCTGTTTGTATTTTATCATCTCTATTCACTCATAAACACTTTAACCTATTTTTACGCAATTAAAAATACTTTTCCTGTCTTCAGCAGCCCCAGTAAAACCGTTCGTAACTATTTACGCTTACCCATGACATTAACTTTATTCACTCCCAGTTTTATTGTCTCCTGTATCCTAAGTTTCTTTTTTCTATCTCCATTGAATTTACCCAGGTTCTATATTCTATAGCACCCATAATCATCTTCACTCACCCAGTAAAAATTAATAATTATCTCCACTCACCCAGTAAGCACCCATGCTCATCTCCACTCACCCAATAAAAATTAATAATTATCTCCACTCACCCAGTAAGCACCCATGCTCATCTCCACTCACCCAATAAAAATTAATAATTATCTCCACTCACCCAGTAAGCACCCATGCTCATCTCCACTCATCCANTCTGTCTCTTATACACATCTAGATGTGTATAAGAGACAGATACAAAGCAGGGAAATAACATTATAATATTTCTGCCTATAATATAAACAACACTACATTTTAGCATCATACAAAGCAGGGAAATAACATTATAATATTTCTGCCTATAATATAAACAACACCACACTTTAGCATAATACAGTTCAAGGCAAGAATATTTGAATATTTCTGCCTATAATATAATATTATAAGATATAATAGGTGGATTAAAAATTGTTCGGATGACAACATGATGTTACTACTAACGTCTAAATTACTGCATCAGCAAATGATATTGATAAGTGGGTAAAAATGTGGTTGGATAGCAACAGTATATAGTTAACATTGCAATTAACAAATGAATTGAGATCACATGTAAATGGTACCTGAATATCTTCAAATCGTTCACATCGAAATTAAAAAGTAAACAAAGAATCACAGGAAAATGGTCAAATGATGTTATAAAGTAATTTTAGAATAATATTGCATTGGGAATATTGTCGATGATAAAGAATATTAGCAAATAAGATAAAAGTGGTAATAAAGATTTAAGATAAACTTGGAGCCAGGATAAAAATGTCATTGCAATGTATGCAATTATACTATTCTGATGAAATCTCAAATTATAATCAATCAGACTGTCATATAATTATTTTGACGAATGGAATAACAGAAGAAGATCAATACAATAGAAGATTATCATAGAAGATTACCTTAATAAGAACGTAAAATCAAATCATAATAACGACTCAGAAAACGGTTGGTAAACCAACAACTATGAAATAAATGCACGACGAATGAAAAACGCAATCATTATCACTAACGTGTTCAGAAAAATTTAAACGAATCTTGTAAAGAAATGCATGTTCGCACTCTGCTGTATATACCATCTGCAGCGCCAAGCCGAATTGTACATCACCGTTGGATTTTGATAATTATTCTCATATAATTCTGGTTAAATATGAAGTGTTTCACTTGTACTACGAGACGAAATCAAGGATTTTGAATGTTATACGAGCACGAACGTGTATAATATATCTCAATGTCATGTCGCGAGCTGAGTCTTTATTCACTGTATGACAACGTATGAATATGAGCTAGAATTTTTTATTCAGCCTTATAAGGTGATGCCATTCACTGTAGCAACTCTGAAAGGAAAATCATGTGTGTTTGAATATTTTAAGACAAATCTCAAGTTATCGATGGAAAATTACAAGAAAAATCAAGTTTTTCCCATCCCCAAGAACAAACTTATTTTAATGGCAAGACCAGCGCTGGTGAGTGTTTACTTCAAAATAACTCCGTTCAATAAAATTCTTTTAACTCAATATGGAAATTAGCCGCAAGACATCAGTGTAACTTAATTATTAGCACGAGTTGGCCACCTAAAGCTCAGGTGTGTAACCTAATCTACTTTATAGAGAACAAAAACATCTTTATACCAACACTTCGGTATTAGAAACTCAATCTCTCAGGAAATGAACACTGCACATGCCTTGCTCCCATAATGAATATATCCCTTCATAAAACCTTTAACAAAGCCTGTCAGTAAATCCCCACGAATAAAGCAGCAATACCCGGATAAATTTGAAACTTTAATCAGCAACAGCCGGTCGGGAAGGTTGGTGCAGAAAGCGAACTTTGTCCAGAAAAAGTTTCACACCAAAGACCGAGCCAGAAAGTTTGCCAAATCGAGCAGAGCAGCTGCTTGGTAAGGCCTGAATAAAAGCTTGAGTGTCATGCAACGAATGAAAAATCCAGCAGCTGCCTTCCACATTTGTTGACGCAGATATTTGTGAGTGTCGCTATAAAATATTTGGCAGGAGTGTATTTTTGGCGTATTTCATCAGTCAGAATCAGAAAAGACAATATTGTGACTGCAATGCCGAGCATCGGAGATAGATTTAATGCCAGAAAATAGCTGGGAAACCTTGAGCGCATTTATAAGAGCTTATTTGCATTGATTATAAATCGATGGCATAAGGATAAGGTTAGAATACGAAGTTCATTCTTAAATTTCACGAGCATTGTTAATTAAGTAAAACTGTCAAGAAGAGGCTGACAATGTCAACGCCAAAACACAAAATTTATCTGGAATATTAAACTGATATAGTAAAATATCCATGAACAGTAACATATTAAAATAAAATAGCGAAATAACCGACTGGTTAGATTCAGGCCTTTCCTAAGGAACGTTTTGGGTGAGCAGGGATCGGCTTTCGAACAAAATAATAATTGATAAATAAGGCACGGATCTTATATATAAATAATATAATAAATAGGTCTCGGCTTTCGAACAAATCGGAACAAAAGCGGCGCTATGAAGTTAACGCGCCGCAAGTTTGTTTTGTTCATTTGTAAGGGCAGAGAAAATATTATAACTTGAGTGTAGGATGATACAATGAAGTATTATAAATTAAAAATGTTTTCGGCGCCGACCAAGTCATTGATAGGGTAGTTATATTAACATTCAGGCAAGAGTTTGAACTGCACATAATAAGAGCTGGAAGTTATTATTAGGTATGGTACAACAGTGGTCAAAAGTTTACAGTGTAACACACAAACCGAGACGAGCAGATCAAATGTTATGTATTGTTGGATGTTTAAAGCTCTCCATGTGTTGAATAGTTCAAAGAAAATTTTATGAACAACAGATTTTATTTTAACAGATCATCATGAAATGATTATCTAGCCAAATTTTTAAATAAAGAATAACTATTTGATATCAAAACATACTCTGAGATGCAAGTGAAGTTTACACAAAACAGTCAATAATGGAAATAACCAATAAAACTTAATTCTGAAATTCTCCATTTAAATGCACATATTTCTTGAGTGTGTCATCCGTTGCAACTTACAAAGGTTATCTGGAGAAAATATCTTCTTGCCGTTTCAATGCTATTTTTATCCAGAATTTGATTACATTGTTAACAATCAAAAACGTGTAGTGGCCTCGTGGATAACATTTATTAACGACGAACGTAAAAACTAAAAACCATTTCCACTAATTTAAGGACTGTATAAACCCATTTAGCCCAATTAGGGTAAACACTAAATATTCCATTAATACAAAAAGACAAAATAATCCCATCTAACTCAGGTAAATTAATCAATTTCGTTCACGTAAGGACTAAATAAACACATTTTGCACAATTAGGGTAAAGAGTTCAATTAATTCAAGGACCAAAAAATCTCATTTAGCTCAATTAGTGTCAGCAATTCCATTAATATAAGAACCAAATAAACGCATCTAGATCAATTATGGTACCCAATTCTATTAATTTTAGGGCTGAATAAACGCATCTAGCTCAATTAGGGTAACCAATTCTATTAATTTTAGGGCTGAATAAACCCATCTAGCTCAATTAGGGTAACCAATTCTATTAATTTTAGGGCTCAATAATCCCATCCAGCTCAATTATGGTTATAACTTTCTACCAGAATGAGGTTTAGGTTGCAGGGCGCCGGTAAGACAAATGAACCTGGGGTTCAGTGGGCAGGAAAAGCCGGCAGAAAACTAACACAAAAAAGGAACTGTCACCGCCAGAAAGCGTTTTTGGTTCACGTGTTTGGATAGCAGAGCGGCGGCAAAAGCCAAAACACAGGGGAACTTCCGACGTATTCCTCACTGAAGACTTTAAAGCTAACAAAAACAACTGAAGGAAGTTGCTGTAGGAAATTATGTATACTCTCAAATTACTTTGGTTGTAAGTCCTCGGTCGAAATTTATCCCTATTTCATTTTATGTCAGAAAATATTTGTGGAAGCACGGTTTCCGTTCTAATGAAAGATTTATAATTTTGTAGGAAAGTGGTTAATATCAATATGAATTTGAGCACAACAATCGAAGTCATTTTTAACAGTAAATCATGAAATGGAAACGAAACGTGGATAGCATATCATTTGATAATGTTAGATTTCAACGCACCTGTCGTTGACGAAACTAATCATTGGCGGACAGATTATGTTTATTACAGTTTTTACCGGCCCCTCAATCCATATCTAAGGCAGAAATTCATTTAATCAATAAGAACAATACAACTTACCGTATCGCGTCTATATATAGCCAGATCAACGAAGTGATCGCCATGGCAAATAACGAGGATAGTGTCGCGATCCAAAGCCAGGACAGCGAAATAACCGGCATGAATAATATACGAGATCGTATCACAAACCCATTCCATATGAAACTTTCTGCAATCGCTAGTTTGACCACACGATAAAATAAGTTGCTTGATAACGCATAATCATGTTAAATACTGCATAAAAGACATTTGCGACAAGCCTAAAAACTTGAGCACATGAGCTGCTCAGTTCGGAAAGTAAAATGATCGACGTCATCCACGACGCAATTACGTTTCCACTCTACCGATACGATACAACTTTTACTGCAGAATTGGGGGGACATTGGTGCGATTAGTGGCCCAATTACTGGGTATACCTGCTAGCATGTAAACTGTGGTACCTACAAACTTTCGCCGAGTGAAAACTTTACTTTTATATTCTACGGGCTGCACAGCCCAGTTAGAATCATAAAGCTTACCTTCACAAGACAATTCTGATAGTTTGTAACGCACATTCAAACCATAATCGTACAACCCATTTCGTTAGCAACGAGCATTCCAACTCTAATCCTACAGTGCGGTTGGTTAGCAACATATATTCAATCTCTAATCTTACAGCCCGATCCCTTCGCAGCACATTTAATGTCTAATCTTACAGTCCGATTCATTCGCAACACACATTCATTCACTAATCTTACAGCCCGGTTCGTTCACAACGCACATTCAATCCCTAATCTCACCGCCCAATTTGTTCGTAATGAACATTCAAACTCTAATCATACAGAACATCGTTTTGCGTGCAACATACACGAGTTTGCAGAGGCCGGGCAATGGAAGTGCCATTGGTAGTAATCAGTTCGTGGCGATCTATCGCAACTTCTGTCGTTTCCAGGAAATTATCACGCAACACCTCACACTCAACGAAACTTTCCAGGTGATGATCGTCAATAAATCGACGTGACGTTTTTCGAGGCAGTGCATCGTTTGGAACACCGCTAGCTACCGTTTGCAGAGAACCTCCACAAAATTAGCAGCTCTTCCAACTTTTGACATTAGGAGTTTGCCGATAGTTTTTCATTTACGGGACTTTGGCCCAAGCATATTTCGACATCGACCCTGTTGAAACCCAAGCTGGATAAGAGGTGCAGAAAGCCGGTTAAAGTGGCCGCCGAAAACCTGGCGATAATTTTCCCTTGTGAGACTTAACAGTCACAGGTGAACCGACCAAACTTTAGGTATATATTTCAATCTCAGGTCTGAAGGTACGAGGTCTGTGGTCTAGCTGCATCCTCTAATGAATATGGAGGAAGGCCCGCGACTCATTTACATAGACAGCACAGCGCGCATGTAACGACAGCTCCCTCCCTCCCCTTCGTTCTATTCTCCCTCCTATTCTTACTCCCGTTCTCATTCATAATCTTTCTCTTACTCTCTATCGCCCTCATTGCCGAACTTTCTCATACTCTCTGCATCATCCTCATGTTATTTACCTTTCTCCGTCTATAATATCATCCGTGCTACTACTTTGCTGTTTATGCTAATAGCTCACAATTAAAAATTAGTCACGCATAGATTCCACACCTCGATTTAATGTTATTTTAACATGTTCGGAATTAATATTAAAAAGCTTTGAAACCTACAGAAAGTATTGAGCAATAATTTGGAACCGCCGTTGACAAATACATTGAAGAAAATAGCAATAATTGAAGACACAAACTACAAGTGTATGCTTAATGATAATCGCGCAATGCTTAGAGATAAAAGTAACACTTTGCATTATTTTGATAGCCAACAATTTTTCATTAGTATTCCTGAATGATAAGAGACAAAGAAATAGATAAAGAAAAACTATAGATGCCAAGATGGAAACTACAAAATTATTCTGCTTGTCGTTATCAGCACACGACTATTCTGCGAAAGCTTTTTCTCGGAGGCTCATTATTAAGGAACTCTGGTGCATTAGCCACTAATTCCGTGTGTAAGTCCTACCGCCTAGGCTGAAGTAGGTGGCAATTAAAAGGAAATACGGCCTAAAGTGTGAATTGACAAGCCCGTTCAGATTCGGGCCAGTAAACACACGGCCATTATTGCTGGCAATAATGAGGAAATACGGATGCTTAAGGTGTGAATTGACAAGCCCGTTGAGATTTGGGCAAATAAATACACGGCCATTATTGCTGGCAATTATAAGGTAATACGGACGCCTCTACGGTGTGAATTGACAAGCCCGTTGAGATTCGAGCCAGTAAACACACGGCCATTATTGCTGGCAATTATAAGGTAATACGGACGCCTAAGGTGTGAATTGACGAGCCTGTTAAGTATCGGGCCAGTGAACACACGGCCATTATTGCGCTCGTTAGCATTCTGACAAGCAAGGCATTTTAATCTAGCAACGGCCGGGGACCGAAGCAAACAGATTACCAGGAGTGCCAGTCCGATGGGAAATGATGGGGGAAAAACGGACGGCTAACCGTCGGCCGCTGATAAGCCGACGAAGGTTTTGAAAGCTCGCTGCCACTCAAAAACAAAGCTAAATGGAGCCCCGGAACAGCTCCAGTGATGGACGACCTAACGCGCCCAGTTGTGACGCTCCTCCACGCAAATAGGGCGATCGGCTCCACAGATTATTACTGGAATTAATTGCGTCTATTCTATCCACTGCAGCGTGGGTTTACTTAATGGCAGACATGAATTAAATTCAATTAACCTTTTATAGAGACAAAATGAATTATCAAAATGAATACCGATTGAATCAAACGATAGAATTTTGATCCAACCTGGCCTGATTTACGGAGCAGGTGGCACTGAAACCAATGAAAATTGAAGAAAATTTTTCAAGATGGATCATTATCTTCATCCCGGAAGTGAGTCATTGGAGGTAGGTAGTCATTTGCTTGAATAAAAGCAAGATGATACGGTATAGAACTAATTTGATTAGAGTAAAATCAAGTGAATCATGTTATAGTTAATATTCGCTATGTGAAGAATTTCACGAGCAACACACAAACTCCACGAAATGAGACGAATCACATCATATCATCACATCAATCATAAGAGAAAATTAGAGTTAGGAAAAATAAATTCCGAAATGAAGGTAAGCGAGAAATGCCACAACGCTGGCCGAAAAAGGAATTACATTTTTCTGCCGACCCGGTAAGCCAGGCCCAGAATTGTAATATTGTTTGGGCCCGCGCTGGCAGAAATGGAAGGCATTATAGGAGCCGAGGTGAGAGCTGCATAGTTAATGAGTTTAGACGGCGGGTAATTGCCTTAATGGGCTACTAATTATGGCGACGCTGGCACTAATATAAAGGAGGCATTCACAAGACGATAATGAGTCGAAGCGTCACTGGCAACGGACGAGCTTTGGTTGCATTCTAGAGTTTACAGCGTCACTAGGAATTAATTAAGTGACTTCTAGTGAGGTTCGAAGCAGTCCTTCCTCTCAACGCAATCAATGCACAATAGTGAAGAGCGTCTTCGCATTGCGATGCAAGGATGTCGTCTGCTTATGCTAATTTCCGATGGCTTCTCGAATGCTTCATGATTACAGTTGTTTATGTTAGGGATATACTGAGAATGTTGAAGGCAGGTATCTTGGTTATCGTCTAAATCGCGGAAATTGACTTCTGCGCGTAGTGTCTTGTGACTATACGGTAATCAACATTAATAAAATATGTATATAGATTATCGAAGACTTTCTCCATAGCAGTTTGCTGTTTCACACATGCTTAAAGATTATTTAAGCTTATGGAGAATGAAAATGAAATCGTGAAAACAAATTGGATTCCCGAAGCTTCTTCGATATCGATTGTTATAGATTAATTGATATAATGAATAGTTCAATAAATAGATACGTTCTTATATATAGGCTTCAAGAAACAGATGCCGTCTTAGGCCTCAAGAAACAGATGCCGTCTTAGGCCTCAAGAAACAGATGCCGCCTTAGGCCTCAAAAAACCGATGCCGTCTTAGGCCTCAAGAAACAGATGCCGTCTTAGGCCTCAAGAAACCGATGCCGTCTTAGGCCTCAAGAAACAGATGCCGTCTTAGGCCTCAAGAAACCGATGTCGTCTTAGGCCTCAAGAAACAGATGCCGTCTTAGACCTCAAGAAACAGATGCCGTCTTAGACCTCAAGAAATAAATGCCGGCTTAGACCTGGAGAAACATGCCGGCTCAAGACGACGTCGTCATCCGTCAGACGTAAATAAAGCCACAGGCTCAAGCCAGGCAAGTTCTCATCAAAATTTCATCAATCATGGAGCAGGATGAGCAGCAGCGATGTGCACAGCTGCTCTGTAGCACCTGTAATGCGTCCGTGAGAAGCTTGCAGCTGCTCTACGGCCAATTATTTTCCCATTAGAGATCAGCAGCTTTATTTCTGTTTAGTTCAATTTCTTTCTGTTAAATTTGTCATTATCTCGAATGGAATTTATGTAGATTATTATATTTCCGCAAAGTTAAAGCAATTGAGCTTAGTAGATTGAATTGGAATCTGATCTGTTAAGCCACTTGTTATTAGTAATGATGCCTCTGTTCACTTCCATTGCTGGAGGTTAGATAATTGAATTTATTGGATTCAATTAGCTTGCATTAAGCCATTTAAATTGGTTTCTTCACTTCGTGTACGTTGCTTTACTTGAGACTGGTCAAGTATTTCAGCGCAAAACTTTTAGAAATAAAAGTGGATTATTGGCAACTTTCAAATAGCCAATAGTTATTTAATTTAATTAATCAATCATTAATAAATATCAGTCCGACCGTTGTATCCAACTTTATCTTAATATGATAAAGCATAGCGTGATATATACGGGACCTTTGTGCACACAAGGGGATACTACACCATTTCCTGATGTAGAGTTAATTCTAATGACAAACGTTTCCAGGGGCGAGCCAGTCTATTAGATAGGTGATCCATCACGGACCGTAAAACTGAAGACGGACATGCAGGCAGGTCTAGGAATTCCTGCAAAAACGTTCATTTGCGGACAGAAAACTCGAGACAGAACTCCGACGATGGCGCGGACCAATAGGAAAAACCGCCTGATTGATGGGCTTTGGTATCGACATTTTTATGTACATCGCAGTCCCCCGTCGAGCGGCCATCGAATGGACTGAGCTGAGCACCAGCGAAGCTCAGGAAAATTCCTAGTCGTTCAGAAGTTTTTTTTATACTTGGCATGTACTTTAATTTACGTGGGGTGACAACATATAACATCATGTTTAATAGTAAGATAAATGCACTACATAGGTGAAAGATAAAACTTCAATTGTGAATGAGCCACAAGTTCAATTAAAAATGGCAAACGTCAATGAGAAAAGGAAAATTTTAAAGTTATTTGGTTGATACTCGAACTTACGCATCTCTTTCCAAGGGGATTTTTTAAAACAAATTTAATGAAGAATTTGACCCAAGAAAAAAAATATTGTACTGCGCAAGTATTAACGAGTAAAATGGGTCGTCAGGCAGACTACTTGTTGAGTAGGTTGGCAGATGCCGCAAATGATGCCTATGGAAAAAATTTTAAGACAAATTTTCTAAGAGTAACAAATGCTCACAACTATTAGCAACAAACATAAATTCACAAATATTTAAGTATTTATAATAAGAATTCTCCGTTAATATTATTTAAATCAAGAGAAGACAACCAATGAAGAAACAGCGAAGTCAGAAGCGCAGTTCGCTTTTTCCCGCGGATATGGCACAAAAATTTGGCAACATTTCGGGGGCCAGAGGGCGCTCGGATCTCCTAAGCTCCACAAGATTGATTGGCGATGCTGTTATTAAAATTCCTTTAAGCAATAACGGCGCAGATTCTAGGAGATAAATTGCCAGAGAATCCAGCCCGTAAAAACTCAAAGGCAACGGAGAAGGAGCGCAAGACAGAGCGGCTGAGGAGGCTCAGTGGGAAGAAACCAAAGTGAATTGCCGCATCAGTGGAGATACCATGGGAAAAAATTGTCAAGATTTACGTACATTCGATCAACTTTACAAAAATCAAAATTCATTCATGAGCAAATATTTGTCAGCATTTGTCAAGAGATAAATGAGTCAACAAGACATTTTTAATGCATTTTAGGAAATTGATTTGAATAATATGATAGAAAATAAATTTTAAAAAATAGTGCATATCTAAATTCGTCAGGATTTGCTAATAGAACATAGACAGCTGACATGAATTGCGCCCGCACGCCGCATTCGCTCTTATTAATTCACGCAGAATCAAGTGCGAGGTTATGAGACAGTTTTATTCCGCATTCTGCGCTGAGCGTTGCAATTAGTATAGCAGGAGCGCAGCAGTAAAATTGCTATCGCAAGCGCGCATTTCACATTTCACAGCATGTAAATTAAATATATAAGTTTAAAATGTTATTAATATAGAGCGGAAAAATAGGAACATCGCAAATAATTAGGCTGGACCAAGAAAAAAGTATGAGAGGTAATTATGCAGACACTAGTAGTAACAATAATGTAGTAAAAACGATTAATTTGTAATTACGACAAACATATCGTATAACCATGATAATAAAGTAGAAGCACGATGTTTTCAGCCCAGACAGTTGTAGCAGAACAGCAGTGTTTGGGAGATCACTAGAGCCAAGATGGCGGCGGTGTCTGCAAAGAAGGGTTTTTTGAGGAGCGATGTGGTCCAAATTAGCGCCTCAAGCGCCAGCTGCGGCCTCCATTAAACTCTGAGCCTCGCACTCTACCACCGAAACATCGCCCACCAAACTCTGGTGGCCGACAACTAAAAGTCGTCGATTAATTGGATTCATCAAAATCATTGGTAAAAATCGATTGTGTTGTTATACAAATGCTCTTTTCAGAAGGCGTGAGCTAGTTTAAATCATTTTTACGAGAGAACTCAGGATTTTTTTTACGAGTGGTTTACTCGGACCCTAAAATGACTAATTCATTATCAACAATCATTTAATTTTGGATAAAAAATATCAAGGACATTTATGGTAGGTACGCTTTGGTGAAGGATGTGCTACGCCATCAACAGTACATGCGTTTTGTACCAAAGAAGTTGCTAAAACATTATAGGAGATGCAAACCGAAAGCCTGCCTGATATGAGGTCATGAGACCAATAGACTGACAAATGTGAGTAGATGATTATAAAGATCGCAATTCAAGGAAATACAATGGTGAGCTAAAAAAAGTATTTATTTACAATAAGTCAATAACTCCGCCAAAAATATCTGACATAAATAGACGAAGCTGAGGAAAAATAGCGAATAATCGCCAAAGACTTAATAAATGCTAGTATAGGCAGTGACAAATTGCGTGCATTCAGGCCTATTTGAGGGCCTGGATTTACAAGGAAAGCTCAGCCCATACAAACAGCCTATACATGTCCATCGTTTATCACCGGCCCTTATATATATTCAGATTGAAAAGATCAGAATCGTGTATCGCGTTTGGTCGGTGCAACAATTGAGGGAAAAGGTTTTTTAAATGATTACATGGGAAGCTGAACTCTATCAGACTATCAGTTTGTGAATAAGAACTGCCTTAATTGGACAAAAAGCTTTGCTTGTCGAGATGAAAGGAAATATGTTGCACTACGGTCCAGTAACCCGGCACTACAGGCGCTGCTCAACGTGGAAGAATTTGTTGCAGCGAGTCGCGGATTAAGTTTCTGTAAAATATAACAATAAATCGCAACGTTTAAATACTAGAAAGTCTACGTACCGGCAGGTGAATTGTAGCTGTGATACATCGCGATGATTGCAGATTTGAACAGAGACACAAGACATATCGCGTCGTTATCTCGACACAGTCTAAAACTAAACATGAATGCGGCATTACAATAATTTCAATGGAAATTTAGTGAAGCAACAGAACCATAAAACTCATCCAAATTTCATGTTAATCTCTAAAATTAACGATATTTAACATACCAGAAACTAGAATCAAGTAATTCACACGATGGCTTGACGTTTGAATTTCCGTGGATCTTTCATTCCAGACCTTCATTCCATAAATTCAATTTTAATCTGATATGAAAAGCCGGACATTTTTTCAGCAGAACACATTGATTTGAGACGAATAACTACGCATCAAACCTTAGAAATGAATACATTTACAGTTCTCGTAACCTCGTTCCAATGCTTCCGACTGGAATATTCCCGACACTCGAGTCGAGCGGTGGGAACCAAAGAGATTTTTCAGCATGAGGCACGCAGCAGCTTTATCCTGCAACACTGATTTGCACAGCGCACCGGAGTTCGAGAGCCTCTCGTTGTGCGCGTCCAACGACAGTCGATGACACTCGAGTCCTGGATTGAGTCTTGCACGAGTACTTCGAGATATCAGGAGTTCTTTCAGCTACAGAGTTTCAGCACTCCCGAGTCTTGGTAAGTACTTTGAGAGGACAGGAGTTCTTTCAGCTTCATTGTTTCAGCACTTCAAGTGACGCAACATCTAGCCACAGCTATCTCACATCGAGATTAAGTTGTCGATGAACTATTGATTATTTATTGAATATTCATGGGAAGTAAATTCATGAAAAGCGGATCAAGATCAAGTTTTCAAGTCCCGCTAGGCAAGCGAGTCTTCGGGTGATTGAAAATATGAATTTATTTCGGTTGAATTGATCTCAAATTAATCACTTTTCAGTTCACGAAGAATTTGAGGAGTCGCCCAATTATTAATTGTTAGCAAAAGCCGTTAGGTTATCGACAAAAGGCTAATGATATATAAAATTTCAGTCACCAGCTTTGAGTTTTCCGAAAATTCCTGCAACAGTCAAAGGAATACAACTCCCGTATTTGGTACAGGTAAGTTACCTTATACAGTTGCTCATCAGGCAACTGGACGAGGTCGGCTTCCAGCTCTGGAAGCCGAAATGTTTTCTATAATCCCGATTCAAATGGGTGTACAGTATACGTAGGAAGAAACTATACAAGGATGCATTGCTTAATAAAATCGACGATACTTGGAATTATTAGTAAAAAGTTTCCAATAAGTCGTTGCAATATCGAATCGATCAAATTGTATTTCAAGATTATTCAAATAAAGTGAGTAGTCGGAATTTGTAATAAATCGTAATGATATTTCCTCAGACATGCAGGTGTATCAGAGTGTAATAACAAATTATTGAACACACAGGAAAAATTTATGAACACGATTGCAGTTTATGAAAAAACACACGAACTGGTTGAGATAACAAATATCGACCGTTTTTAGATTAAACAGCCGATCATACACGAAAACAAAATAAAAAAAACGATCGGAATAACATGCAACAATAGTATTATATGATGAGCATTTAATAGGAAGCGAATTTTGATAGGAATTGTTCTAAAACGAAGCCTCAAAGCTTTTAGATTATAAACAGCGATGTAAGGGTATTGGTACCCTGCTAGGATGAACGTCCCATGTTCAAGCTGGTACAACCTTTACTCGTAAGCACAGCCAATGTAGGAGCGGAGGCAGTAGGCCAGTCTTGATCGCGCTGACTTAAACTATAGCTGACACGCCTTGTTCAGACCGTCTTCCCTCTCAGACCTCGACGAGTTTGATCTATTGTACAATTTTATGCGATTTGTGGATATCTCCGCCTACAAGATTGATTTATACTCTGTAATCTAGCTTCGAATTTTTCCAATAAGAAGCACTGACATTCATCGTTCAGTTCACCTCGAGATTAGGCTAAGCAGCGAATGCCAAACGAACTTACTGCAAGAACCTACAAAAGATCTTTAAGATCTTTTGAGCACTTACAAGCGACAGAGAAGAGGAACTTACCCTTCACAAGAGAAGCCGAAAAGCAGATTTTCATTACGAGGGACTCGTCTCGCGTCCTTGAGTCGTAATACCTCACATTGAAGAATATTTGCTAACCTATTCTTAACCGTCGTGCAAAGGAAATTAAAATGAGCCTTGCTAGAGCTGAGAAACTATCAGTAGACGAGTTTTTCCTTTTATAAAATTTAGATAATTGCTATTAAAAATCTTTTGATTAGAATGAATTACAATAACATGAAATAAAAATTTCTTTACGACTGAATTTAAAAGGGAACTTCTACTATAAAGATCCGGCTGAACAGCTAAAGAAGAAATGTTTTTGCAAGTATAACAGATTGCGGCTGTAAAAATATTTACCTTGGAATCAACCAGATCGTGTTAAAAACTAAAATCATTTGTAGAAGGGCTGAAATAATTTCACTTTTACATCGAAATAATTGTTACCTGTAAGTCGAAAGAACGTCACATGTTAGTCTGGAGAGTCGGATCAAATCTCGGGTAGAATTACCCTCAATGTCTGCAAGTTTCTGCTCTGCGGGAGTCGGTCAGGTATAAACTCACACAGAAATTCTCAGCAACAACTCAGAGGCGCAGTCATATGGCCGACAGCGGGGTTGCCGCGACGCGATATCAAATGCTCAGCATTTCCTACAGGCTTTCCTGACAGAAGTTGTTGCGTAAATGCACCTGCTGCAAACACGGAAACTGTTATACATAGAAAATGAGAGCAAAGCGGCATAATTGCGTGGCCAGGATGAATAAATAATGAGATAATGAGCTCCACAAGCGCATTGCTATGGTAATTGATGGAGCCCCTGGCACTCGCTTAAGCTGCCGCGGCATTACGGCCGACACAGAGGCGACCGAATTACTCGTGAAACAATCTGTTGGACGAACGTAATCATCAAACCATACGACGGACGAATGAAACCATAAAATTATTCGTCTGAATTGCAAGAAAACAATCTGAGAAGCAGTCTGCGTGGCGCGCTGCAATATTCCCCTAAAATTAGCGACTCTCAGGCGGTGGTCCGACAAAGTTGCGGCCGCCAAACGGGTGTAATCCTGCGAGCTGTTGAGGCTTAGGCCGCCGTCACACGTCGTCATGACGGTGACAGTAGCGCGTACACGGCGCCTATGGCGGACTAAAGTGTCCGCGGCTATGAACTACGGACCGTCCGCACCTAGCGAGCTGTTCTCGAGAATTGCTAAATAATTTTGATTCTCGTATTCAATCAAGTCAAAAAATTATACTCCACCGTATCAATCAAAGCAAAAAATTTTGTTAATTAGGCTCAGCACAAAAACTTAAACGAAGAATTTCGAATGAATTCCAAGAAATTATTTAAAATGCACTGAATAATTTCCGAATAGCAAATTAAACTTAAAAGACATTCTACACAAATTCCAACGACGTGAAGTCTCCTGCCATAGAAATTGGCGGTTCCGGCCATCTGAGTAATCCACTTGTCCCGTTAAAGTCAAGTCGATTCAACGAGAGTTCTTCATTAGTAAAACGGCCGCAAAGCAATAAATATCAGGCTCGGGGGCCTGAGCTCTTAAGGCGGAACCGAAGCTTCCCGGAGTCTTAAGAAGACAAGAGAATTCGCTCTGACAAATCTTCATTAATGGAGAGACTCGATGAGCCCGATTGGCTGATTGCGGCAGGGAGTGAGGGGGAAGTTGCGCTGAGGGATTGGTAATGGGCGAGAAGGGACGGTGATGGGCGAGTGGAAGGGGTAATGGGCGAGAGGGATGGACGATGAGTGAGAATCGGATGGGCGAGAGAAATGGGTGATGAGCAAGAGGAAGGGGTGAAGGGCAAGAGAAAGGGGTGATGGGCAAGAGAAAGGGGTGATGGGCGAGAGAAAGGGGTGAAGGGCAAGAGAAAGGGGTGATGGGCGAGAGAAAGGGGTGATGGGCGAGAGAAAGGGGTGATGGACGAGAGGAAGGGGTGATAGGCGAGAAGGATGGCTGGAGCAGGAGAAGTACTGGAGGACAAGAATAGAGACGGATGGTGGGCAGGAATGGGAAAAGCGGGGATTAAATAGATGCCTTGTGGATGAAAAGGGATAGGTGGCAAATAGAAAGGATGTTTGATGGATGAGTTGAATAGAGTTAGGATAATTGAGATGGATCCAGAATTGAAAAATAAAACAACGGCAAAGGCTGCCATCCGGAATCACAATCCTGCTCTCACCCCCAGCGAATATTATAATGAAGCAGGAACAAGCAGAAACTGCGCATAAATTAGCGGAAAATCAATGCATATAACATGGGATGTTAATCAATATTCAACAATGAAGAACTCTCGTGGAACCAAAGAAGGACATCTTAAGTTTCTTCCAAAAATGCAAGCGAGTGAAATTTCATACGCTCGCTTCTCTCTAGTAACTAATTGACTCACTATATTTCAAGTAGAAGTATCTTTTCGAGAGTAAAAATTCTCTCAATTATGGAATCAAAGTAGCGCACACCAAAGGATTTCGGCTCAGTTTCCAAGAAAAGATGCGCCTTGAAATGAAAAGACCGTATACAGATAATTAACTGCAAAGTTATTACACAAGGACGAGTAGAAATGATAAGTTAGCTTGATTCTTGAATAGATTGCATCTCACGAAAAAATTTCTGTGCCCACATCGGGCGTGATTATTGCATTTTTAGTAGCACGATCGTATACGATCCCAATCTAAGAAGAATTTGAAAAAGCTCCACATCTCACGAGCATAGAGTGACTATAGGAAGCGATGTCGTCAGAAAATAGAGAGCATGTATAGCGAGAGGCACATAAAATAGGGAGGAGGAACCGAGGGAAAATCCATCATCACTGGAACTACGAATTTAGGGTTAGAAGATTTGGGGAGGTCCATTACCGAATATGAGATGCAAGAAAATAAAGCACATAATCTGATAAATCAGGGACAATCTACGAGTATTGGAAGAATATTTTCGATCTAATAAAAGAATGAATGTTATAGGGTCGAGAGAACGATGCAAAATTTCGGAGAAGTAGTAGGAAAAATGGGTAAGAAGGTATGAGAAGAAGAATAAAGAAAGAAGTTTTATCATTTAGAAAGAATGAGTTTAAAAAGCAAATAAGATAGGAATAAGGGTAGGTAAGAAGAATGAGAAATGAAGTCGGAAGCCAGGATACATAAAGGCTTCATTAAATATTATCGTTAAAGGCCTCGGAATAAGCTTGCGAGGTGAAAGAACTAAGTTATGAAGCAGAGAAATAGAGGAAAGGTGACAACTGCTGGATGGACCACAGGATAACAGGGCGTTGGGCTTGATTGATTGAGACCAAAGGATTTGTCGGAGTTGGCTAGGGATTTGGGTGCACTATACGGCCCCCGTCGCATGATAATGACTTAAACCTAGCGCCGATGATTGCACAAAACGCAAAGCGAGCTTTGAAGTAGAAACCTAATTTGAATATTATCAGTCGTTTATTTAAATTATCGTTTTGTGTATTATCTGTCTCGTATACCAAAGAGTACTGTCAGAACAGGACCTAACAAATCAGAATCAGTTTTCTGAAAAAAAAACACAGCAGACAGGAACAATGACAACATTCTTTCATCGTGTAGTCCTTCAACTTTCTATCAAATCAGTGACCGATCAAATTCAAAGGAAATTTACTCGCTTTGGGATGGTAGAAATAGAAACCCATAATTTCATATGCAGATAAATTTGCTCACCTAATCCTAATGCAGGGAAGAACAGAGAATATATTAGGACGCTAAGAGGTTCTCCAGTCAAAATCAGCGCCGAGGCAACATATTTGAGGCAGGAAAGTCAGAAGAGTTTATCTCCGCCTCGACGCCTCACATCTGAGACAAACTTATCTTTCATTTCCGGGGACAAGTTCTTGCAAAGTCTGTGCATACTTTTTGGCTTCGGTAGCTGAATCCTACCAGTTGAATCCTAAATGCTTCGGTAGCTGAATCCTACCCGTTCAATCCTAAATGCTTCGGTAGCTGAATCCTACCCGTACCTACTTCAGGAGATGTCCGCTCTTCCTCTTAATGGTCCTATGTTCCGTCCCGTGTGTTATAAAAATTAACTCCACTAAAAAGCGTACCAATGCTATGCATTCCATAGCTTTAGAAAGCCTCAAAATAATCAGTAAATAATTATCTTTTCAAGTACGCCGCGGAAAAAATTTTTCACGTGAGAAAGAATTACATCAAAGCTATCATGAGCAACAAGCGAGAAAATCTCAAGTCCTCAAAACCCTACCATGTGATCTTACTTCTTATTTACTGCAGAGAAATATCCGAAGTCGGTTGTGCAATAGCCATAATTTTCCTCACAAGTTTACGCCCTTCTCCATTATAACACTTTCCCTGCGGAAATAGATCTTGACTATCAAACTTCCCATTCGCGCATTTTATTCGGAAGTGGCTCGATCTCCAACCCCGTTTTCTTCATCATCCCAAACCGCCCCCAATCTCCAGGCTATATCTCAGGAGCCACACGACCATTGTCCTCCCGTCACTTTAATTGGCTGCAAAAGTAGTGCCTGTGGTGGTGTCGATGGGGACATTTTCTCGCCTCGAGTTCGTCCAAAGAAAAGGAAGATTGCCACAACTTCAGTCCAACTTCTCGAGCAGAGGGAGAAAACCGCGTCCAACTTTCTGATGGAATTGCAGAATAGAGATCAGGGATAGCTTGGTGACAGGAGCGTTTGTCGGACCTATTCTTGACAAGTGACATGGCAAGGCCTTCCTGAACTTTGGTAAATGTTTGATCTCCTTTTCACGAGACCGAATTAAACCGTTGAATGTCCCTAGAAGTCGGTACTGAAAATCAAACTGAATTACGAATGTTTGTTTTCAGTAAAAATTGACTAATTCAAAAAGCATAATTCGAAGGACATCTGGTAAAATTAATGTTCATAAATAAAAATGTTACATCAATATAGTGAATAGAAAAGCTTGTTCACAATGTCATTTAAAATAAAGTAATTAAAAGTCCCCGTCTGAACTAGATTTAAATGCGATTTATTCTCACCTCGTTGGTGATGCGCACCGAGCAGTTCAACAAATGAGAATTTCAACGGCTGAATTTGCCTACAAAACGAAACAAATACATTTTTTGTTTCTACACCGGAGTATAAAAAGTAAAGATGCAATCAAGCAATCAGTAAGGCAGTAAATAAAAATTTCACTAAAGGGTTCGCTGCCTTCATTTGTAGATAACGCTCTGATTAAAATTATTTACATTCATTTCGATAGGAAACATGAATTATTAGTTCCAATTTAGCTCTACGACTGATTAAAAAATTACCTTCTAAATTAATGATAAATTATTCAATTTATTTTAAATGCCTTATTTTTTATATATTTAGAAGAATGTTGCACCCGAAATTTGTTTTCTCAACGACCCTTAATCCTTGGGGGGAAGCAGCGAACTAAATATTAGGTGAAATGTGCGTAGACTTTTTAGCGAAAGCTTGAAAGGAAATTCTAACTGTTCAAGTCTGAATAGACTTCGCGAAAAAAAAACACGTGTCGATGAGGTGGCACGTTCTCAAGTTACTGTTAGGTGTAGTTAAGATTGCAATCTCTTGCACCATAAAGCAATTTTTAACAAAAGCCCGAAACTTTGCTCTGAGATTGAAAGTTCCGATACAAAACTCAACCAAGGTTTCATATCTGCAATTTGTGAGTTCGGATCAGAAAAAGTAACTGATGCCTTGCTGCAATATAAATTGTGTGCATCAATTCTTATCCGAGAGTTTATAAACAAAACATGCCTGGAATATTTTTTAAGGTACCGGATTCCAGCTACGTCGTTAGTTCGCAAATCCTGGAATGCAGCAATAGTTTGACGTTGAATTGGCTTTTATTTAGCAATATATGTGTTAATATCAAATAAGCAAATTCCAGTCGTGCTCATCGATTGCAATAACAAAGCATTGACTTGGTTCTGCAAAAATACAAGATAATCTTTTACATAAAATTTTTTTCAGTACCAGTACTCTGGTACTGATCTTTTCCGAAGATTTACAAACTTTTCCTTCCGTACACGCCTTTATCGAAGATTTGTCTTTCCTCTTCACAAACCTAATGGAGTCCATTGATGATATTGAGCACACGACACTGAATAAGCAATGGTGTGTAAGAGAATAATAGCTTCGGCTTCCCGGACACGTTACTTGTAACCACAACTTTACTGTCGACTTATAGCAACCAATATTAGAAGAAGAAAATGCTGACAAGGCAAAGGTGTCGGCCCATCCCTGATTTGAAGGCTCAATAATTGAAACGTAAACCTGTCAGGGTTCAATAATTTATTAAGAATTGGCGACCTGAAATTTTGACATCAATTTCCTCGGCTCCAAACTTGTGCACGTCACCAAATAACAAAATGCAACGCAATTATGTCGATGGCTGTACAAAAAATTGATCTCGTCCATCATTAAAAGCACAACCGTGGCGTATCGTTGCATGACGTGTTGGATCGAAAGCATCTAAACTGCAAAAAAATTACATGACCTGCCCTTAAAAATTGTTATGTCTCGTTGATTACAACAAATTTTTTCCGTGAAATTTACTGTTAAACGCGGGTGACATGCAAGTATGTTAAAAGTAATACAATGGAAAAAGTGGGACCAAAATGTAAATAAAAATTGTATATATTGCATTATTAAAACGAAGCAACAAATCTGGGATTATCGAAAAATCCAACAACCGCCGAAAACGCAATCAAAATAATAAATTTGGCGAAATGTAATCATTTGGAGTCGATCTGAAAATGCCGAGTCACCACCTACCGGTACTTCATTTACGCCACAGGTTTCCGACATCTTGAAGAGCCGAAAATTTCTTTAGTTAGAAAAAACCGTCCCTAGAAGGTATGCATCACTAGCTGTACTCCATATGAACACCCAGTTTTTAAATTAATGCAACTTATTTTTATTTACTGTACTTCACAAGTTTTCTAAAAATTTTGTCGCTGAAATCTGGAAACTATTTCGAATAAAGCAATCTAATTTTGTGGTCATCTTTTACATCAGCCAAATATTGTTTGCTCTTACATGGTGAAATTGTTCAGGTTAAGTTTCAATTCAAATTGCTCCCATTCTAAAGGCTATATTCACGTCAAAACATCTCTTATGCAGTTTACATTCTTAAAGTGTCCTCAAACCTATTCGCAAGCATATAGTAAAATCAATTCGTTCGCAACTCAATGAAGATATTATGAATTTACTGTTTTTCTCTCAACATTAAAATACGTTTTTATTCGGCAGGAGCGGCTCACTTTCTGTGTGCCTACAGCCAGCGAAGCGGACGCTAAACTTATACTCTCCACTTTTGATTCGGCAGGAGCGGCTCACTTTCTGTGTGCCTACAGCCAGCGAAGCGGACGCTAAACTTATACTCTCCACTTTTGATATGCTGCTGCTGTATAATCACGTACAGGGGGGTTTGAGGTCAAAGTTTTCACTCGAGCCGTTTTTCCCAGGAGCTCAAACGTTAGAATCTCATGAAAATTGGCACAGAGACGTACGCATATTTTTTCTACCAAACCTTCTTGTCGGATTTCCGAAATTCCCACTCCTTCCCCCCCAAAATCCCCAAAAAAGGGGAAAATTTGGTCAAAAAATTACCTAAAATGAGATTTTTGAAACGATCATAGCTCGAAAAGTTGCAAACTCAGAGCAATGCGATTCATTTCAAACGAAAGGTAAAGGATTGGAATGTGTTTGGGATTTCGAACGTTTTNGGTTAGGACAGGTTAGGATATGTCAGGCTGTGTTCAGTTCGGTTAAGTTATGTTAGGGTTTTTTGGCTAGGTAAAACTAATGTAAGATTGTTTTAAACACTAATGATAGACACAGGAAAAGGCCACAATTGGGGGATTGCTGTGTGTAGTAGGAAATGTGTGGCAAAAAGAAGAAGAGAGAAAAATAAAAAAAAAAATAAAAAAAAGTATAGCGGCTGATCTGGTTTCCTTCAATAAAAAGATTATTCGAGACAGGTCGTCGGTAGCCGTGATACGGAGTCGAGCCTATGGGGCTTTTAATAAGAACTTAGCAAGCGTCGTAATCTGTGCGGTGTAGCTGATCGCGGCGTCCCTATACGTGTGGAGAGAACATTTCGGGGACTTCGATGCATTTATGAAAACTTGAGGCAATTCATTTTATGGGTCGTTTGGACCCACATGAGAGTTTTATGCTCTTAGTTAGGAGCGAAGAGCCTATCAAATTTAATGAGACCTGGAGTGTGGGGCAGGTTGAGGCACGACCAACACGATGTCGTGGCGAGGACCATGTTGTAGGCCTACCGCTTTAAGCTTACTGCTTTGGCCTAGTGCTTTAAGCCTGTTCCTCCTGCCTGTTGAATGAGGAATAATTATTTTGGACAGATTGTTTAATGTAATTACTTGTTAACTAGTTGCAAACTCCGACCGCTTTCAACAAACAAAGGAAGGGAACAATCGATGCTTAAGAAATAAGAAATTTGAAAACTGCTTCATTGTAAGCAATAATTTCTATAAAAAATCACACCTGTTGAAGTTGTCTACTTTTTATGTCCCCGCTGACGCCGAGTCTGCCGAGCGTCCAGATGACCAGCGGTGCTTGAGTCGCAGGAAATTATCCCGTATCTTGAATACGAAGGAAATTAACTCATATCCGAAATAAAAGATTATCGCGGGCACATCGGCCGCGATCTTCCGCGCACGACGCCATCTGTGCTGCAGTAAACGAAGCTTTTACGCTCAACTTGACGACGCATGTAACGCTCATGACGCATTTACCGCTCACGGCACATTTAACTTGCACGACGCATCCAACGCTTACGGCGCATTTAGCGCTCACGACGCATCCAGCCCGCGCATTATAGAGAATAATTCGCTGATGGTAAAAAATTGAGTTCATCTATTCCAGAAATAATTTCAAAGAGAAATACTTCCGAGGCCATAATGAACGATCTGAACTGTTAACACAAAACTTTTAATCTTTATGTCACATCATCAAATATCATCGCAGTAATATCAAGTCCTGTTATATCTTAGACCTGATGCATTAATTTAATATAATGAACACCACGTTAAGTAAAATGAATACGGACGCGTGTTATACGAAGAATGATCGAGCCTTGGGGAATACTAGTGACACAATGTAGCTAAATACGAGACCTAAAAAAATGTGAATGTTAGCGTTACATTATAATTAGATTAGAAAACCATGCTTTGAAAAACTAAGAAAATACTTTAAAGAGGAGAGAAATAGGCACAATGATTTCGCTGCGCTATTGGTTGAAAATTAATAAAAATAACATGACAGACAGCAAGCGTAATCATGTCAAAATAACAATTGGTTCGCTTGGAATGTAATTCTTGTAATACGGAATAGGTTCTTGAGCGTATACGACCGCAGCAGCACAGGCTCACACGGCGTCGTTTATGGTCATCACATTTCCAAACACGGTAAATGTGCGCCGACACGGTAAATAAAACCACAAAAAAGTCCTTAAGAGGCTCGGCATTTAAAATGAAAAATATTATGGTCGGGTTCCAGAAAATGAAGAAACAAAAATTTTGGCTTTGTTCGACTATCAAAATATCCGTCGAAAATGAAGATGTAACATCGAGCGCAACTCTTCGAAGAAAATTAAACAAAATTTTATGATTTTAAAATTAAAGCGGGGAAAATCGTTATTTTACCAAATTGAATGAAACTATTTCAAAAGCTATTTGGCTGATGGCGCTGACTTACCTTCTAATATAAAGTATAATTATAGTGCGCTAGTGAAACGTGGTTACAAATTTCGAAATCGTTCTCCAGTTTACTAAAAATAATTGCTAAAATAACTTCTGCATCGGTGCGGCATTACGCGGTTCTTGCCAAATACAATGAAGCCATTTGAATATTCAACGCATGTTCGATGCTGATTATTATTAAAATCATTAAAAACTCATAATTAAAATAAACTTATATTATGGCATAATAATGAGTAATTAACTCTCATTAAATAATCCTGTTATAATTTGTATCTTTAACTGTACTATAGTTTACCAAGTATTAGAAGTCCGATAGCGTCGAGGTGGTACAAGACATGCTCATTGCAGCAGATATTTCCTCAGATTTTTCACAATTAATTGTGATACTTTGTCATTATTTAAGAGCAACGACGAAATAAGATTTAGGAACTTTCAAGTACTTAAAGGTGGTCGTTGAGCATTAGCATGGTATATATATATGATACCAGGCAGTGATACCGTAGGCGTTGCTGGTCAAATTGTTCACTCCAGCGCAGCACCGAGCTAGCCTGCAGTCGCGTTAACCGCGTAACCTCTGACTATAGCGCTGGGTTAATCTGCCGGTAATTAATTTAATGATGCTAATTTAGTAGAGAGAAGATATAAAAAATATGACTCAGTACTCAATAAATATAACTCAGTACATCCGCTCAGGCAATCACTTTATTTTAACCATGTTAATCTGATAGTTATTACGACGTCTGTCGTTGCAGTCATTGAAACCGCACGAATTCCAGAAAAATTCTATCTCGCCATAATGAACTACCCCAAACATAGACACAAAAATGTCTAACAAACTCAGCAAGGAAATAAAATTCTTCTCAGTCCATCTCCCCGATGAGCATTAATTCAGTCTGCTGGAAACATCAGCAATCGATGGGCTGTCAATGAATGGAGAAATGTATTCAGCACGCGGCTCCAGAAGAAAGACATTATTCTCAATAAAAACTCATAGCGACCTGAAGCTCATCAATAATGGAGGCTCGAGCGCCCGACCGCAAGACAAGAACTACGATCAGTCTCACGCAGGTGCAAAAAACAGCAACACAACAACAGCCTCAAGGGGATATCGTCAGTCGTTCTGGAAAAGAAACAAGTTCAAAAAACGATCATCAGCATTGGCCAGGTCGTCGTTGCCGTGAAGTTCCTTTAATATCCCTGAGATAATCTTCAGAGTCGCTGTTTCTGCGACGTTGAGACGGTTTTTGCGAGGCTGCGTGTCATCTCGCCGCGATCTCTAATACGTTAAGGAGCTTCCAGAGGGAACTCAGCCGCTCAAATACTCGCCGTGGCTTAGCTGCAACAGAATAAAGTTTGTTCAACTTTCTATCTAGAAATACTCAACTGTTAGGAGAACTTTGATGTTAGAATCATATAGTCGAAATTGCCGAATTGGGTCATCAAAATATAGATGCTGATAGTTTTATTTCGAAGAAAGTGCTTCTGTATTAAAATTTGTGTCGCGAATAATTCTCTCGGCATATAATGGGATTTCAACTTAAAAGTACTCATAAATAAACCTTGATAAAGAGATTTGCTGAGTCTTTATAAGATTTGTTGAATTTTGTCCCGAAATTCTCAAAAATTGATCAATGCCACATAAGGAATGAACCAGCAAGAAGGATTTTCATGTTCGAGACTACAGAGGCTATAGGTTGTAAAGTCGAGTCGAAAATTACCGAGTCACAAAATTGAAGAAATGCAAGATACGCAGAAGAACGCGCTAAATTTTTTTCTATCCGACAGGTAGCTAAAGGAGTTTTCCTAAAGCGACAAAGCACATTTATCTTTCTCCCAGCCCCATCAAACGAGCAGACTACTCCCAGTTTACTCCCAGAAGAGCAGTGCGAAGAATGACCAAGCCGAAGTCGTCTTCCGACGTTCGCTTCACAAGAGGAAATTGAAGCTTTATTTATGGCAGCTCAAGTCAAGCAGCAGCTTTTCCTTGTATTGTTGAGGATCCTTGCACCTACGCCTGCCAAACTCGTCCAGGATCCTACCACGCATCTGGCGTTGAATCGACGTTGATCAAGCGGTAAAACGTTGAATTTACGTCGATTAAACGTTATTTTTAGTTTGTTTGCCTGGAAAATTTTCATCGAGGGATGAATTCACCACAGAGATGACTTTTCGAGGAGAGAATTCACCGGAGTGATGACTTTTCGAGGGGTGAATTCTCCAGAGAGATGACTTTTAACCCAAAGAAAGGTTCATTTTTTATAGGGAGGGGTACAGTTGACTAAAATTATGGATTTATTTATACATCCGATACTTTCCTTGTTGTGATTAAACTATTTTTATTCAAATATTCTTATTATTTAAATGAAGCCTGCTAAATTAGAGGCTGTACAATTATCTGAAATACTGAAGCTTTATATTTTCCGTATCTATGCAAAAAAAATCAATAACAGTCAGATACAAATATGGTAATAAAGAGTGTGCACCTCTTTTTATACAAGAGAAAAAAGGAAAGTTGAAATAAATAGAAAATAAACCCACCAAAAAAGGCGTGCAAGCCACGTTAACTGGCAGCCGGTGTCTTGCTGAATGCCGGAGTGCACCTCCAAGACCAGCGTCCAATATCCGGAACCGGAGAGGCTGTCCGACTTTGTCGTCAAGAAAAAATTTCGCTTGCGTGACAGCGCACGCGCAGGTGAAACATTTTTTGGGTAGAGCAAGATGAACGTCGCAACGGCGCTAAACGTACAGTATAAAAGACGATGTATAATTTCCCTTGATAGCAATTGGAAACATTTGCTTTATTATCAACTGATAAACTACTAATTAACAAAGCATTCATTTGATTGTTAAACCTAATCTTAGATCGAAAATCCGAGATTATTCCACAAAACCACACAAAAAATGACATAATGCAAATTTATTTGAAAATTGTTATAAGTTATAAAACTGAAAAAAATAAGAATACTTTAAAGATAATTATTCAAGAAGAGACCCAAAAAAGAGCTCTGGCGTACTCCAATCTTGATCGGTCCGCTGGAAAGTTTATAGTTCCACCTGAGATTTATTGTCCGAGCTTTAATCAAATGATAAGAATGTGCTCTTATACCGCAAAATGTGAAAACCAAGAAAATTCGAACATTTATCCAATCTAAAAATTTACCCAAATCAAGATGCATGTCAGTGAACGTCATGATTGTCTCTCAGTCGAAATGTAGATTAGTTATATGTACTGAATATACGATTCGTTCGATCACGAATCCGCTCTCTAACATTTAAGATATTTTATGGCTCTATCTTTTCTTCTCTCGAGAAAACTTGCCAAGCTCCACTTCAACTCGAGTTCCGCTTCTTATTTCGATCAGACTAGTGTGACACTCCCTCATGGCCGGTGACGTTGAAACACTGTTTGATCAACGTTATTTAAACATCAATTGCCAGGTGGTATATGCTTTTAAGGCTATTTAATTAGCAGAATTATAAAATAGAACATCTGAGTATCCATTTAATCACGTCAAGATATAATATTCAACATGCCTCTAGTACGAGCAATTAACGAGTGCTACGTCTGCTCTCTGCTCGTGCTATCGGTAGTCATTGTCGTACATTTAAATACAGTGGGGGGAAATAAATATTCGTACACTTGAAAAATCGTATTTTAATGTATGTAAATACACAAACTGAACAGGAGAAGTGATTTATATTATGTATAGAGGCGCATAGTATTCAAAAATACTATCAAAAAAAATTAAATCTCAATGCAACAAAAAACAATGCAACATGTTCACTTTTGAGGGTGAAAAAAGTATTCGTACAAAATAATAAATCTTCTGTTGAGCTGAATAAAGGGTATTCAACCAAGTATTAAATTAAAATAATGCGGATTTATTGTTTTGTACGAATACTTTTTTCACCCGAAGAAGTTAACATGTTGCATTAATTTTTGTTGCATTGAGATTTTATTTCTATTGATGCTATTTTTGAATACAATGCGCCTCTATACATAATATAAATCACTTCTCCTGTTCAGTTTGTGTACTTACATACATTAAAATACGATTTTTCAAGTGTACGAATATTTATTTCCCCCCACTGTATAGGATAAAGGGGCTACATGTCGTAAGATTTAAACTTATTTTTACCTGGAACATTACTGCCATGACTCCTGCAAAACAGTTATTAAGTATATATATATACAGTATATTCTTGCCCCCAATATGTTCTAGTATCATAGTCAGCTTGTAATCATGTTATCACTGAGATGTCATTGTCATTATGCAAAAATTCTGACTATTCATTGCTGCCGTAAAGTCTACCGTTGCTTGGTTGAAAACGGAAAGATTTTACATAGCCTCGAGTTCAGATGTTAACAAAGATCTTCAGATGTTATGGTTTCGACTATTTTTTTTAACGCTTTTTTTCAAGCTAAATTATTAACGATTAGAGTCATTTAGTTGTTTCCTCACCGCTACTAGCACGAGGTAGGATACAAGTATTATTCATAATACCATTACTCACGGAAATACGCTCATTTTTTCAGAACTTTCATTATTCAAAGAGGCTTGAATTTGTTCGTGCACAGAGTAGGCTAATTATCATATACTAGAAATTTTCGTAAAAATTATACACGTCCGGCCCAATTAATGGTTACAATTCAGAGTACCAAAATTGGAGCAGGGATCTGTGCGTTCGAGACCCGCAACAAGCTATGAAAATTTCTGCAATGTGCAGAATCGGCGACAGGTCTGATGGCCTAATCAACACTGACACTGCAAGTAGTATTATATAAAAAATGACCCTAAAATATCTGATGGCCATGACGCGATCATGAAAAAGTGCCCCCGTTCCCCGATACCAAGTTGAGCGCAGCTCAAACGTCAAGCGTTAGGTTTGCGTTGACGTTAAACTGTCCTTAAGTCCGTCAAACGCTGTCGTAAACTCGGCCGTCAGCGTGGCCCTTTACCTTAGTCGTAAAGTCCGGCAGTAAAAGAGGAACGGCTTAGGCTGTTTATCCTAGACATTCCACAGCAACAAATCCGACTTTACGGTCGTTCCGAGCTATTACCTCGCCTGCTGCCTCGGCCAACATGTCTTGCTGGGACCCGCGTTTCCCATTCTTAAATGCAAGAGGATTACGACACGCATGTCAACATTCCAGATTGCGCTCGAGTTTTCCTTCCTTAATTACGTTCATTGTTCAGACTCTTTTATACCGTTGATGGAAATTTTCACTCGCTGTTGAGACAGTGCTACTCTGTAGTTTTTTCAGCGAAGAAAGCCATGCGTGTCAACTTTCCAGATTGCTCCTGATTGTTCTAGGGTTTAGTCGCAACTGCAGGGTAAAATTCGAGACGAATTCACGCGTGGGTAATTTGTTGAACTTTAAGTTTGCTACTTCAAATAAATCTTTGCCAGCTTAAAATTTCAAATATTTTTTTTCGGATTGACGGCCTAAGTCAAGTAGTCAAAAGTTATAGGTAAGGACTAGGCATCCATCCTTCAAACAAAGTCATAAAATTCGGTGAACTGTGTTGGTCAAAAATTTCCCTGATCCGCAGTCTAATCAATAAGAGCTCTGCCCTGAAAAAAGAATCAAGAATGCGCCTTCTAATAGTTGATCGAGGCATAAATGTTCAAAGTCTTTTTCTGTCATGTTAAAACACTGCAACTTCAAGCTTCTTCATTCTCCCAAGACTCGCATATCTAGGAAAACTCATATAGACTATAAACGAATACCAAGTTTCCGTCTTCCAGATTAGCAAATTGCAATGCCCAGTTCGAATAGTGACAAAATCTGGACCTAAATGCTGAGGTATGAAGCGTATCATGGTCCGTAGTTCTCGGTTCAAAAGGCTCAAAGACCAGTGGGCCTGCGACGAGGGAAGGCCAAGGAGTTTCCTGCAAGGGACAAAGAAGACAATCGACCGGCAGGACACTTTGTTCTTGTGCTCAGGAGGGTCAGTGATGGTCTTTGTTGTCGGAGATTCGGCCAGCTCTGGTCTTCTCTCCTATAGACGAGCCTCATTTGGATCAGCAGAGCGAGCAAGAACGCCCCAATGATGCACTATAAATGATGAGCTTCTCGCTTGCTCACAAGAATTAGCGGACAAAAGGTAAACTCCCTGCGATATCGGCAGCGGGAAAAGCAGAGAAAGGCTCGACCTTTAATGGTAGGGCTGGCTGCTTCCACGTGGCGGTTTAATCGAGATTTGCACTACAACAAATCTTTTTACCTACTATCTCCCATGAATTAGATGCATTAACTTTACCGAATTATTTACATGAAGTAAGCTTTTCTTATATTTCGGATGCAAGAAAAAAAATATGGCTGACTTCAATTCAATCAACAATACAAGCTGAAGGCGCACTGAAATTGTAAGTCATTGCGTAATAAATGTATAGTCACACAGAAAACATACCTAAGATAAGTTCCATGATATTTTCAAGAATAGTTAACATTTTGCGAGGCAAGCTCGTTGGCCTTAAAATATTATGGAATAAACCATCAATTATTATGAATTAGATTCGAGTGCTATTTTATTAATCAAACTAACTTGAATCAAAACTTATTACGACCGTAGGTGCTAATCCGTTAAAATACAATGACAGCAAAATTACATGATACTGCGCAGACGGCAGTCCCGTGATGGAGACTTACTCTGACATAACATGAGGACCAAGTAACGCGGCCGTCTAATAAATCAAACAGAAGCAAGCAAGCTTCTAGCGACATTCCTTAGCAGTTCCGGGAGCCGACACCTCATGGGCGCTGCCATTCCTGCCACACGACCAATTCCGAGCGATAGGAAAGAGCGGCGGCAATTTATTGCAGACAATCTTAGGAATCGTTTCAGAGGCGCCTCCATCGAAGAGCAATACGCTGCTTCATTCAGCCTGAATTATTGCTTCATAAAGTCACTTTACATTGCTTGAGAATTTGAGACTGCAATTTAAGAGACATACGTAGCAATTTAAGGCGATTTAGAGATCGCAACATTCGCGTGGAGTTCCCGACTGTGTCTCATAGCCCGACGGAAACAAAGGCAAATGCTAAACCTCTCGACTTTGGACGACGTCTTTGGATTTTATGTGACCTATGCTGGAAAAATATCAAAATAAGAATATTCTTATTGATATTTTATATGCTTAGTTTATATTCTAAGTTCGCAAGACAAATGTTTCTAATTTGAGGGTAAAATCATCAAATGAATCAGCGGAGTGAACAAATTCAAGTGAAACTCACTGAAAGATAAAAAATGATAAATAATGACCAATCACAATTCGAAATGTATAATTAAAAGTTTTAAAATTAAATTTTAATTCAAGCATTTTATTATTAATACCCGTAGATGTCTATAGAAATAACCTAATTTATCAGCGATTTCAGTTGTTAGCCATCTCCAAATTCACCAGCTTTTAGTTCAGCTGTTTCTTGTCTTTTCCAAATAATCAACGTAACAGCACTCAGTCTAACCGTGTACTATCTATTTATTCCATGTTTGCCTTAACGGACTAGAAAACAATAGAATTGCCGCGCCGGTTAAAGCCAGCACTTCAAAGGCCAGTAAAATCAGCATTTTAAGCCATCTCATACTTCTTTCTTGCCGCACGTGTTGATGTTTTCATGTCCCCAGGAAAGTTCAGCAGTCTGGAGTTCACATCAATGGTTTGGTCACCGGAAAAATATTTTCATTTTGCACTCAAGTGGCTCAAGGTTGCGGCGCGGCTGCCACAAAGTGACTTGACACAAAATTTTATAGAAGAAATTCTAATTTAGGAAATGAAATAGATGGAGTGTCCTCTATGCATTTAAAACAAAAGGTACAAACGTAAATGAATATATGAATAAATTCCCATTTAAAAGACGATGTTTCTAATTTGGAAATGGAATAGATGGAGTGTCCACTATTCATCTAAAACAAACTTAAATGAATATATGAATAAATTCCCATTTAAAAGACGATGTATATTGATTGGAAATGTCACTCTGACTAAACTTTAATTGCAGGTTTATAAATTTGGAAGATTATGTACATACAGTGTCTGCAATGCATATTAAAGCAAATGTAATTTGAGAAATTCTCATTTACGAAATGATACGGGTCGAGATCCCTCCCTGTAACTTTAAACAAAAAATGATTGGAGAAAATCTAATTTCGAAGAAGGTATGGATCTGAGTCCAGAATGCAACACCATACGAAATTGGATTGGCAAAATTCTAATTTAGAAAATTATAAGGACCGAGAGTACGCCATGCAAGTTTAAACGAAAGTTTCAAATGGAAAAACTCTAATTTAGAAATGGCTGTAGATCGCGTGCAAGTAGATTTCTGGGTACAGCAGAAGTGATGTCCCGTTTCAATTGCAGCTAGGCGCAAAAAAGCTACGATTAATATGATAGTTTTGGCCTGTAGAAATTTGGTGGACGAATGGTGAAAGTATTAAGAGATTGAAAAAATCTATAACTTTAAACGTCAATGGAAGAAATTGTCATTATGAAAACTTCTGTTAAGCCTGACCTACTTTAAAAAATGCTTCTGGAGGTGAATATGAACAATTTTTTAAGCTAACGACTTGCAAGAATCAACGTAATTGAAAGATTGATCAAAGTTGTCCTGTCATTGAGTACTTCATATCACTGGCCTATAATAGTACCATCTAAAATATGATTGAACATAAATGAACAAAAATGCTACGTTCATGCACAATAAATTTATGTATAAAAAAGGCATGGTAAATTGCATTTTTAGCCATTATTTTTCAGTTTTCATTGGATAAAGGCGAGTCAGGAGCAGTGAGCAGTGACTGTATGGTCACAACTCCTCAACAGTAAATGGAGAGAATGGAACATTAACATGGAAATCGCCATACGTCATAATCCAACATTTGTCTTAACCTGCAACCAAACAACATAGAAATCCAAAAATCCTAGAACGTTTTTTAAATGCACGAATTAAACACTTCACAAACAATAGAATTTAATCATAATGAATATGCTCAGGAATAAGCTCATCTCCTATGTATGAATAGACTCATCTCTCAAACTGCATGTTTGAAACTCCTCTTGGCATTTTCCTTGTTTATTGATTTTTCAAAACAAGCGACCGACATGTAAAATGGTTTCCATTTAGGATCTTTTCCAAAATTTTCTAAAAAATCGTACTCGTTTGTTGCATCTCATTGAGCTCGCAATATGTCCCAGACGGCGCACGGCAACACTCGTTTTCCCTCTCACTTCCCTCACTCTACCCTCTCTTAATGACAGAGTCTCAACGACAATCTTGCCCATAACAATCTGTGCCGCCACTCAGGCGATTGCCAGGAGAGCCATTGCAATTGGCAATCAAGCAATCACTTCGGCACAACCGTGATTGGTGGACCCTGAAATGGTGAGCCGCTGGCTCCGGTGTTCCCAACGGTTAATTAACGACAGCCGAATTGCCTGAATCTCCTACGGCATTTGATGGACTCAATTACCGGCACTTTGCCTGGGACGTACATTCGGTCTAATCCTCTGTACACATAATTAATGCCAGGGGCGCATTCCCAGTTAAGCTTCCTGTGTTGTAGTTTTATAATTACCTGAATGACCTAAAATTCTATTTTATAGTTGAATTCATAATGCAGGCGATCTACTTTTATTTAAATGCAGTAAAAACCTGAGACTTTTGATTAAACATATATTGTAATGTATTGTAAATATAGAAAAACAAAGTGTCTCGTTTTATCCGAACAGCTTATAGATGTCAGCAATTCTGAAAACAGTTCCGCTTACTGTCCCACCAACAGCTCCATCAGCCGTGTCGTCAGCCGTGTCGTCAGCCGTGTCGTCAGCCGTGTCGTCAGCCGTGTCGTCAGCCGTGTTGTCAGCCGTGTTGTCAGCCGTGTCGTCAGCCGTGTCGTCAGCTGTGTTCCGTAACTCAGCACCGTAGCATCACAGTTTGCTCCACTATGAAATAATCAGGCTGACATTAGCAGTAATTGAGCGGCTACGATGCACATTACCAGGGTTCATTTGCGCGCAACTGAGTACCAGATTTGGAACACACAATCTCATCTATGGACTGAAATAAAGGTCAAAAATGTGAAAATCCCCATGCTGACAGTTACGGACAAGAAGAATAATTTGCATTCAGCGTACAATTTCTATTATCAAGAATTATCTTAAATTATCGGAGAAACAATTTTAATAACTCAAGTATAGTCTCTTGAAAAAATTATCTTTACCTTAACTTCGTAAGTTGTAATAAATACATCTCATTTTCTTTCCTTTATCCGTAGAAGTCTCATGATGAAAACTTTCTTTCCCGATGACATTGTGCTCCTATAACAGATGCAGAGCTACTAAACCCAGCGACACATGACAGCGATGGTCATAAGAAGGCCCTGCAGTGATCAGTGCTAACGAAGCCAATTTACGCAGTGATCTGCGCTGAGCATTGTTCGTTATGGTGCTGAGTGTTCGCAATTGTGTTCGTTATGAGCAGCGTATCGTTTCCCGGGCAGCGGTAAATAAGCAAAGCATAGGGAATGACAGGATAAATTCTCCCGAGTTCTATACACTGGGATGAAGGTGGCAGTAACGTTAATACGTTAACGTTACTGGGATATGGTAGTAACGTTAATTAAGGTGATCATTTTGTAGAGTAGATGGGCGAAAGTATAGGAAGTTGTGTAATTGAAGGTGATGGTGGGAGCAGGACTCAGTTTATCCGTTTACTGAGTTTAATTCAGGAAATATTAAGTAAATGATGCTGTCTTGTTCGCTGCATATAAAATAATTACAACCATTAATGTAACTTTACTCAAGTAAGGCATCGAAGAAACAAAAAGTATACAGTTGCCGTTCAAGTGTAAAAGGGATTGCCATTGGTGAGGTAATGCAGTTCTTGCAGGCACTGAAGTCCATATCAATTCTGCCGCTGCAACATCAAATGAAACAAATAAACGAACTGCTACGAATAGCACCATAGCATTGCATTGAACAGCCGCGGCCATTAATGCGGTAAGAAAGCAGAATTACAGCGTGCATGGAAACTATTCGAACCTACAATTGTGTATTGCAGGAAAGTAATTTGATTATCTAATTTATTTATTTACACTTCAAGAAATATTATTCTATGTATTCTTGACATCAGAACAAGTTAGATACTAAGATAAACTGAATTTGCAACATATAGCGGGCTGAGGAACCCCATCTAACACATGCATGTGAATATCTAAAACTTGTATGTAACTACAATCGATCCGCGGTGATATCTAACCAAGTAAAATAAGACTACCTGAATAAAATTGTTGCTTAAAGCGAAGGAGAGACGCCATAAACATCTCTTTTTGAGAGCAAGAGAAATGAGGCGGAGAGGCGATACAAGTTCTGTTTCGTGGAACAAGGACGGTAGCGCACTGGAAATTTTAGGAGTTTCTTGATCCACGAAATGAGATGAAATTCGGTAACTGCAAATCGAATATTCGGGAACACGAGCGCCGGCTGAGCAGATGTAGTGAGTCGGGGTTGAAGTTGCGGTGAGGACCACAGTAAAAATCAATCTTCAGTTCCATTTATGCAGAAATTTATTTCGTGTTCACTCAATTTTTCACTTATTTACAACCATCTCAAGCACCTATATATAATATGGAAAATAATTAAATTTATCGTAAATTAGGAAAAACGTCATCAAGGCCATAAAAAGTCTTGTTGAATATTTTTGCCTTGAAAACTTACCGCCAAATGAACGGGTTGATATTAACCAGAAAGTCTACGGACACTACTGCCAATATTCAAGTTACTCGAGAACTATCCGCATACACTTCCTATCATGTAATTGACGAAAATAGTAAATGTTTTATCAGCCTCGTTCATCCATGTGTACACTTGTGCGAACTTTAACGTTTTATCTTCAAGTATTTTTAATCTTTGTCCAGGACTATATTTATTCCATAGCATATGATAGGTCCAAGTTACAAATACTTATCGGAGCGTTTATTTAATCGGTTTTATGCTGCAACGAAGAATGGCTTCACACATGATGATAAATTATCAACAAATGTGAGCATGTGGCGTAATTGAATGCATTTACTTGAATTTCTATTTCTAAAGAAACTCATATCGAGAACTTAAAAAAGTCATTCGTATTGAATGATTTATGAAATGATTTATTCCGCTCGTAAACTAACTTTAATTTTCACCGCACAGGATAATTTTTCACATAAAATTAAGGTCATTATTTCGTCAATCTATAAACGCTGCTCGCCTATTTTTTATACAAATATCGTACAGTTTTAAAGTCGATTCATAATCTATAAAAAAATACGAGGCGTCTGGATCGGCTGAAGGGCGATAGGCGGCCGAGATTATTACAGAAACATTAAACTCCATGTTTAACCCACGTCAAGCCATCTCCTAACCGATCTCTTGCCAATCGTCAAGCCGTTAACAGACATTCTTGTCGATCTTGTCTGTAGTTGGCAACGTGAAATTTTGAAGCACGATCTGCGAAACTGATATATATACATGGGAACTTTCAAGCCAGTTTTTATTTGCAAAGTAACTGATATTACACCACACTGATACCTGACAATAAGAAACTAATTAGAGTGTATTTCAATTCCATCTACGCATCGTATATAAATATGAATGAAACTTTACACTCCCATAACAATAATATGCCTTTGAAATTTTCAAAATTAGTCAATAAGAATTATTAAGGGATCAATAATCGTCCATAGTATACATTTCAACTTACGGGTAATCCAAAAACACAACGTTGATGAGAAAATTTGGTGAAGAATCTGGCATGGCAGTCATAGGCTGTGAACCCCAAATCTAGCAAAAGAGACTTCTTCAATATGCATGAATATACAAGGTTAAAAATTGTCAAGTAACAAAAGAGCTGCAGTTAAGCTGGACGTCTACACATTAAAAAATCTGATTTAATATGATGCTAATTAAATCAATAAGCTTGAAACAAGGGAAAGGTTCCAACTGGCAGAAAGGCTAGTGTTTCAAATTCAATTAAATACGTTAAGTTTGCTACATTTTGCACAGGGAATTAGTTTGATAAATAAATATGCTCGTTTGTTTGATAATTAAACGAGACCAAGTTTCGTGATCATTTGTTATCAGTTGCGGCAACCAGTGTCTTTTCACTGTGATAACAAATGAACAACTGTAATTACATGACACGTTTGAGTAACAGTCTTGGATCTTCTATGTCAAATTCCTAAGCGATCGATAGACCTAACATTGGCTGAACCCTCTCACTTCTCTTACTGTAACAATTAGGAGCTGATGTCAATCATGCGCCGAGTGAAGTAAATGAATGGAATTCCCTCATCTACAAGGCTTCACTTGCATCCCACCTGACATATGACTTTGAATTCAACGTTGTTCCACCGAATTGACGTTGAATTCAACGTTGTTCCACCGAATTGACGTTGAATTCAACGTTGTTTCAAGTCATTTGCGTGGCGGGATCTGTCTCAGCAAATCCCGGTCTGGATCACAATCGGCGGCTGCGCTGAACATCCCCCAATCTGTTCCGCTCATCAAACTTGACAGCGACGCGAGCATCTCTGCATTGTGCACCGATCAGGCATCTAGCAAATCCTGGAGTGATGGTAACTGCCGGGACTTGATTTAGGATTTGTTCATTAGCCATTCAAAATCCATTATGGCTCCAGTATGGCAGGAAATTTTATTACCAATTTAATGGGAATAGCGTGGGTACAATTAGACAGCCATTACTTGAGAACGGCTGGTAGCAGGTGGTGGAAAAAGAGCTTCAAATAGAGTGAATGATTATTATATAATTTGTATATTTTTTCTTTTTTTTTAGTTACATCAAAACCAGGTTTTGATAAAAAAAACTAGTTGCGATCATTCTGAGAGTCATAAAGAAGATCATGATTAATCTGGAATATAAGTGGATTTAGATTTAAAATACGTAAGACATGGATATGAAGATCGCTAAGTGAAGAGAGGATGGTCCATTCCGAACTTAAGTTGATATTTTCCTTATGGTTCCGTACATTATTAACGCAGGAAAAAGACGTCAATAAGTAATAGAGGTTAAATTATCGCGATTTTACGGTTAATGTAATGATATAACAAATACAATTTAAACAAGCAGAAGTTTGTGCCACTTCTACAAAGCACAAACAGGACGAAACTGAATATTAAATCTTATTAGCAGTAAACTGCGTGGGGTCAAGTCTACGTGGCTCCCCCCAATGAAGAATTCATAGCTCGGCCGAGGCATCGAGAAAAACGAACTCTGGCAAATCTCTGGCGCCTGCAGCAGTGTGGGCGCTGAATCTCAAATGCTAATCGAAAAAAGCAAGGGCAGCCTACCATTTCCGTGGAAATGCACGAAAGCGCCATGGAGAATAAGGGATTAATGTGATGGTGTCCATGTATTACCACAGGAGCTCCGGCGTAATCAGCAGCAGACAGGGCTTAATGCTCGCAAAGATATTGTTGCGGCGCAGGGATAATGAGAACGAGATTTCAGATATTACTGCTGCCAGTAGATATTACTGCTGGCAGTAGATATTAGTGCTGGCAGTAGATATTAATGACTACAATTACCGACTAATGCCATAGTTCGATTTATGCGGCACAAGGTTCAGGTTTGTCCGAGTTTGCTCACGTTTTTACAAGATTGGCACCAATTCCGGGAAAGAAATATCTAGAAACCGGTTGGCCTCTTAGCAATAAATTCGAGTATGTAACGTAGATTCGTCGAATCGGTTCGAGACACGTTAACTGTAGTTTCGAGGTCCACCAGTAGTTAAAAATTAGGATATAAATAATACAATGTATAATTTAATTTTCACAATGACCTACATAAGTCCCGTACATGTTGATACTTTTTCAATAACCAACTTTTTTCTATTTGCAGCACGTTCCACACCGAAATATACATAAATATCATTGAACAGCATACAAAACAACAATCTTCCATTCATTATTGATTAAAAGAAACAAAATAATTAAAGTTCACTAAATTATCATCGAAATGAAAAATTAAAACCTTGAAAACATTTCATATAGCTAACAAATATAAAATAATATTCATGCCAGGTCTAACCAATCACAAGAACAACGTCGATAGAATTACCCGTCACGCATCGTTTCTTATTCAGAAGAAATAACCTGATAATTTTGCAGTACTGCAGATTGTGTTAAACAAGACAGAGGAAATTAAAGGTAAAATAACTACCCTTCACATTTGGCTAACCGTGCATATCGTGTTGCTTTGTGCCCTGCCTAAAGAAAGCGAGCTACCCCATGATTGCTCACGGTCGGACGGACTTGGTAATAAGGCATAGAAGTCCATCAAAGAAGTCTTATAAGCACGGCGCATGAACGGTCCTAACATCAATCAAGGTGCGCATCAATAGGCCTTCGGCGCCCTTATAAAGATGGGCCTCAAAAGCATCAACAAAAGCACATGCTACGCTTGAAATCAAAGAAACAGCAAAAACTTGGCTATGGTAAAAAAATATGCGCATTTATGAAGTCATGATAAGCAAAAAAATTTTATCACTTATTGGAATGTTTTTAATTAAGAAGCTTTGAAAATTGTCACATTTGAGATTTCTATAAGCCCTTTTGAAAATCTATCTTTCAACAGCAAACATTTTCACTAAATTACAACTTATTACAGTGGCCAATCGTATTGAGTAAATAACATAGACATTCATTTTATATTAAGATTATTAAAAAAATGTTTCAAGTGATCGTGGTATTACTGACAAAATTCACTAAAATGTCATCCCGCATCGAGAGTTGCAAGCAAAGCTCATCTAGAGAAGCTGGATCGATCTTAACAAATAGCTCAAGTTTAACACCGTCAATCACTCATAAATGGGGGGTATGCCTCAAATAGCCATTTCGATCAAATTTGTAAGAAATTTCGATAACACGTTGACATTATCACAAAGAAAGCAGAAAAGAAGGGTGAACTGCTGCAAACATAAGCGGAAACAATACAGAAATATGTCGCTTTCATAGCATGTCGGCCGCACCCATGAGAGTCAAGGAAGGGAAGAATCCTGCCTGCACACCTAAACCTCACGACTGACACCAGCATTTAAACACCGCGAGCTGAGGTGGGGCACTCAAGAACAATGCCTCTGGAAAAGCATTTGCTCTACATACTTTTGACGAATAAATATTAGAAATCCACTTGTTGGCTACGTAGCGTCAATAAAATACATTAATTGAAACGAACCTGGTTAAAATGAAATATTACCTAGCTTTTGCTAATTTGCTATAGGATCAAACAATTGTTTATTACGTTAAGTTTAAATAAGTTGAAAAAAGACTTCTAAAAAGAACTCAATGGAAACTATGAAAATTTTCTTCAAATTTAGATTGCGCAAACTTTTACGTAATATAGCCACAAGTGGGTTATAGCACTGATTTTCCCGGTAATGCTTCAAACGAAAGTGCTATAACACTCTGTTATTAAAGATTTCTTTTGATCGGAACTCCCCTACTTGAATTTAGTAACTTATCATTGACTTTTAAATCAATCTAAGTTAAATTACATCCAATGTCAAAACTAAATTAAGTGTAAACATGAGCTACTGAACACAGCATGAGCATAACTGAAAATTTAGTATGCAAAATGAGACTGAAAAAAAAACAAGAATACTGAAAACCGCAACAATTCACGATGCCTCCAAAGCCGCTCTACCGAAACAAACAAGCGCTCTGCGCGCAAAAGTTGCTGCGCTATGCGCATTTTGTGCAGGACTTTGTGAAGCTAAATAAATTTATATGATTTTATCAGGCAGCGGCATACAAAGTTTTCTCATCAATATGCCTCCCCTCGCCAACCCTCAACGTCTCATGCCCTTTCCACCCTGCCTAGACTGAAATTCCTGACCTTTCCTCCAACTCAAAGGCCTACCTAAAATAAAATGCGTTCCTCCCCTCTTCTTTTGAAATACCACACTTAGTCTTGAAACCATCTATTTTTGACGTTTTCTAGCTAAAATACCTTTTCAAGATAAATCATTATCATTCTTTGTGTGAGGAAGATATCTAGGAGGAAGATATTACACATTGGATGAGGTCCTAGATTTTGCCTCAACATTAAAGGTGAGTCGGTCTGGTCTCCCCCCAACCCTTCCCTCTCGCTCTATGGCAGTCTCAGGAGGAGGATTTGCATATCCGAGGCATCGCAGTTCGATTAGCCTAACGGCTATCGGCTAAAGTTGCGTCGCGGCCTAAACGCAGACTCGTAATTTGACGTAACTCTTCAGAAACATGGACCTTGTGGGACCCTCAAGACCGCGTCCCGGGAGACAAGTCCTTGAAAATCAGAGCCCTGAGTAGCCTTTATGATAAGCCTGTCTTGAGGAAAACAAAATGAACTCCCTATACGGCCTTTGGGTTCAATTGTGAGCCATTACACCCCGCTACTAAACAGATTCACGTCTCCCATCCTCTCTATTTAAGCCAATTCCCTTCTGCTATCCCTACACAGCAATGCTCAAAGAAATAAAGAATAATTGAACAAAACTCAGTTCGGCAAACGACAGAGCAAAATGCCACGCAATAAAAATACAGCACCGAAAAGACCAAGTCAAGTGTAAACAAACGGTGATGGAAATGCAGAGAGAAGAAAATAAATTGAGCATGGAATGCGTGGAAGTTCGTAAGGGTGCGGAAGCGTAAGGCTGCCGTCAACAAACTTCCAGTCATTGGAGCAGAATTAGGAAAGTTCCTTCATCGGGCCGAACATCGCTCAGCAGACTGGCGGGAGGAAGAGCTAGAGCACAAACACGATTCTCGACTCGCTAATTAATTATAAAAGTGATACTCGGCCGGAAAAGTGAAGGCTATAGGCAGCATAATAACGAATCTTATAGATAATATTAGAGATATACTATTTTTCATTGAAGTCCTGGCATTTTAGTTCCGGCAAAAGTGATTTCAGAGATATTTCAGAAATATAATTTTTGGTCACAAAATTGCGGACTTTTATCCGAAATTAGTCAATTTTAACATGAAAAATACTAAATATAATTTTTGGTCACAAAATTGCGGACTTTTATCCGAAATTAGTCAATTTTAACATGAAAAATACTTAATAAAACTGAAGGAGATTTAAAAGAAAAACGCATTCAGAGCAGTACTTAGGCTTCCATGTCTGAGAAATAGTAAATAGTTCGAACCTTCCTCCATCAACCAAACAGGATTAAGGCGATTAACCTGTTTTCCAGGAATCCAGAGAGCACAGCAGGAGTAACTTAAATGCTAAGACTAACATCCGTAGAGTTATACACAGAGGTAATTCTAGCCGGCTGGATTTTAAGCTCGATTTTAGCCGGCTGGATTTTCTTCGCAGAAACAATACTAAAATAATTATTTCTCGAATTATTTTCTCGTTAATAATTCTTAATAACAATCTCTATGCTTTACTAATCACTCGCACTATCGTAACAAATAATTTTTCGCTTATAATCTGAACACGGATAACTTATCAGTTGCCGCTATTAAATTCAGTTATAATTAGCACATACTAAGCTAATTAAAAATAAAAAACTAAACTTCTCGCCTTAGAATCTACGAACTGTGCATAATGAGGCGTCGTAAGCACTCACTATCGATAAAATCTAAAATATCGTCGAGGAATGTCACTTGCCAAACATTGCATCTCTGTACCGATTACGACGCGCGTATTTGGGTCTCCGCCAGCCACGTATTCACATCATGCAGGTAAATGAACTCTTTAATGCCAAGCAGATACCTGTTCTAGTAGGAATAACATTAGTATCAATGCTCATGCAGAATATATCAAGATCTAACACAAAGGCAATAAGTTCAGGTCTTAATTAGTAGAATGAGGTTACGTTCAGCAGCGCCAGCAATAATACTAGTCCAATAGTCAGGAGCTCGGAGGAAAATTCCACAGGCTAACCTTATTTTCTATTATTTTTATTTCCACAGGCTAACCCCATCACTGATTTTAACTAAATAAGAATAATAGCATTTCAATTAATTAGAACTATTTATTGGAACTCATTTACAATTAAATTTTGCATCACTCATAGTTTTATTCATACATATTCCTTACTTAAATTCTTGCAATACCTTAGCATGAAGTTCTCGTAGACCAGTAAAATTTCTGGCTATGAGCAGCAATACTTTTTCGCCATAAATAATTCATTGCTAGCAGTGAAACACAAAATAATTGGCTAATAATTGTCTTAAAATCTCACTCGATGAATACAAATTAACAATTCAGCCATTTGAAGATTTGGTCGTATATTCAGACATTTATTCAATGAAAGACTTTTACATTGAGTTACTACATATTACATAAAATAAACAGATTATATTTAACGCACATTCGTTTTCTCGTAGACCATTAAAAATTAATTCAACAGTAGCTTCTCCAACTTCAGTCACATAGATAAGCTTCAAATCTCAGTGAAAAATTCGTTATAAAGCGCACCAGATCTGAACGCTTCATCAGGCTTCAGCTTTTATTTGGAGCCGCGGCTGCTGATGATATTGCGGCAATCTTTGGCCGCGATCTCTGTCATTACAGACTTCATTTACCGTATGATGATGTGATCTCTGACTCACCTACCCTGTTTCTCTTGAACAGAGATCACCCCAGCCAACGATACGTGATTTAGCTTAGCATTAATTCGTGGTAGTTAATGAGTCATGATAGCACCATTACTTCCAGCTGGTTAATGAGGTATTTAAGTGGCATTACTTACAGGTAGTAAATAAGATAATAAAGTGGCATTTACTGCCAGCTAGTGAATGAGGTATTGCAGCGCCATTACTCCCAGCCAAATAATGAGTCATGACAGCACCTTGAACTTGTCATCATCTCATGTAACTCATTAACTATGTCGATTTGTCAACTGCTTGATTTACTTCAACATGGCGCCTACTAAAGAATTATAATCGCTTCATGATTTAACCATTCACGCATTTAAGAATTAAATTCCGAGTTGCTAATGAACTTTATCATAACGCTCAACTAATTAACCTGTCCTCCGTCAACTACTTAGACCGAATAAACACGGCGTCATTCCAGGCAAAATTTGAGGTATTCTAAAAGATCTAAATAATTGTGATAAAAATAATTTCAAAATCATGTACAAACTAGTTTACTATACAACATTTTGGAAAAAAAAACGTTGAATTTCTATTTCTATTTCGTACGACCGTAAAAAGATCAAACTAAACGCAATACATTTGAGAAGAACTCGTGTTTTCATGCCACTGATTTCCTTCGTGAACGCCCTGATGACATTAAATTCTTTTTAAATTTCGCTTTGTTGGCAATTAATATCAACGCCGTCAGAACTCAGACAAACACGCAAGACGATCATCAATTGAAGTCCACCTCATGCGACTTGTGTACTGCAATTAAGCTGTCGTCTTACGAGGGCCGTACTATCAAAACTCGCTCAAGTACATTACAGGCATAAGTACACGTAGCGGTCTATAAGTACACGTAGCGGCATAAGTACACGTAGTGGCCTAAGTACACGTAGCGGCCTAAGAATAATTAGCGACCTAAGTGCACGTAGCTGCCTAAGTACACGTAGTGGCCTAAGTTTACATGTAGTGGCCTAAGTACACGTAGCGGCCTAAGTACACGTAGCGGCCTAATTACACGGAGTGGCCTAAGTACACGTAGCGACCTAAGTCCGCGTATCGGTCTAAGTTCACGTAGCAGCCAATTTCTCGTCTGTGATTGGTGGGATAAGCTCAAATAGTCGTCAGTGATTGTAAAACTCGTAACTATTTTGATTGTACGGCTCCTGTTCTAAATAAGGTACTCTCTAGGAATACTAGTGTCGTATTACTACAAGAAATTAATGAAGATGTGGTACCAGTTGATTATAGTGACTAGTATAAACTGTAGATTCAAGGATAATTGATCCATAAAACTTACGAGAGCAAAGTAGGTAATATATTTTGTAATCATATATGTGGATTATCACCTTATTGAGCAAGAGTAGTAATGGAAATTTACAGGGCAAATTTCCGCGCTGAAGGAATTTTTTTCGTTTTTTTATCACATACAACTGCGAACAGGTTATTGAAAAATGTTGTTAGATAAGTTCCCCAAACCTTCAGCCAACACATTCATCGTTTGTCATAAAAGCGGTGACTAGAATATTCATCACCACCATCTGACTAGGACAATCATCACCGCCATCTGACTAAGACATTCATTATAATCACCTGACTAAGCCACTTATCCCGCCCTGTAACAATAACATTCACCACCATCTGACCCGAAGATTCATCACAACTGTAGCATACCAAGATTCCTGTATGCTTAATGACTAGCCATGAAAAAGAAGCATGTTTTAGAAGCCGTGCTCCGTAAGCCTTCGTTCTTGTTTCATGTTCATTATCTTGGTTGCAATAAAGCCTGTTCCGTGCTGCCGTGTTCTTCCCACCCTTCACGCGCGTAACTTCATACATTACAAAAACCATCAGCGTGTGTCACTTCGTTCAACAACCATCAGCGCATGTCACTTCGTTATCTCTAATCGCGCTCGCCGCTACGTTGTTCTCACCTGCAACTTCTTTCCCTTACTCTCCCTTTAAGCACTACATACTCTGTGTAATTGAGTGCAGGTTTTGTCTAAATCTTGGCGGTATCTCGGGCGAGGAGCTGCCAAGCTCGGCCATAACGCACCTGCGACTATAATTACCAGCCTGCAGGTGCGACCACGACTAATTTAAACCCGAGGCCTTCCTCGGACTTCTTTTTATACTAGCAACAATAACGTCGGAGTAAAAGAAACGATCAGCAGAAGCGTTGTGTCTGCAGCGAAAGAAGAGTTGATCTCATGCCGTACCCTCTCGTGCTTGAAGTTTTGTCTAAACGTTTCGTTGTAGATATTTATTTGTTTTGAATGTAGAGCAAAAACAAACCAGCTGTACATTTGATGAGGCTCACTTCAACAAGTTTATCTGCATTAAATATAAGGCAGCCTGACGTCTAACACGGCCGAAAACTCGGAGCCCGCACGAGAACGAGAAATTAAAAGAAAGCGTACACGGGAAAAAATATCGTAGATTCCTCCTCATCCCCTCATTTGAAGGGAAATTAGTTCAAATTTTAGATATAAATTGTGATTCGTTTTTGAGTTGATATACCAGTTTTGGACGTTATTTTAACGATGTTCTGACGAATAATAGGGTTCTAATATATTTTTTCATATTAAAAATTACGAACGCTTGCCTTAATTAAAATATGAACCTACGTCAAATAAAATTGTATGTTCTTTACCTCAAACTTCACTCTAAATTAAAATCTATTGGGTAGTTCAAGCTTCATCGTATACCAGTTCCATTCAGTCATTGGGTGATGCTAACTTTATGGAACGCAACTACCATTATACCTCATTCCGTAAATCAAACTTGATCATCCACTATTTCCATTAAAGCTTGTATGCCAATCCAAACTTCATAGAATAGCACTTTTATCAAAACCCTTCAGGTTATGTGGAAAGATCGGTTAACTGTTGACGAAATTCTGCTTGTAATTTTGTAAAACTATTTAGCATTAAATTCCGCGCAACTGGGCTGAAAATATTCTGGTCAGAGCAGCGGTGTAACTGAGAGGCTTTAGACCAATCACTAGCTGACTAAAATACGTCGCTGGTATTCAAGAGCGCAACTTTGGCACGTAACGAGGTCTGGATCACGAATACGTTCCGTGCATATTAATCGCATCGTCCAGCACTAATATTATAACACAACGTAATTACATGATGCTTTCGACGCGCTCCAATGATACGCTATAGGCTAATTCAGTTGGTCGTGTTGAGTTCAAGTTATTATAAGGGCGTTTTTATTTTTTAAAGCATTTTTATTTTTGTTCAGATTTATCGGGAGCAAATCGCCATAATGAAGAGTGGGAGGAAATCATGCTACGAGCATCATATTATTATAGCAGCGTGCTTCCATATTTTCATTCTTCTTAGATCATATAATTTTAATAATGAAAAAAGATGCCATTCAATATTTATAGACAACAGATGATATTATCTTTTACTATTCCAGTGAAAACGCGCGTTTTGAAGAAACTATTTTTTATATTCTGTATATTTCCTACCGACCAGCAGATTACACGAGCCATGACCACCAAATTGCTTACGTAGAGAAAGCTCAGCCATGCGGGATTACGAATGAGAGATTACGAAGCCTGGCAACTCTTGTATTGTAATAGATGTAGCCGTCGCATTGGCAATATTGGTATACTCATGGGAGGTACTATCAAACTTGCTCGTGTACACGTGGCGGTCTAAGTACACGTAGCGGCCCAAGTAAACACTGCGGTGTAATTAAGTACATGTAGCAACCGATTTCTCGTCTATGATTGGTGAGTTCCGAACTCGTAACTACAATTGACAGTACGTCGCCCAGACAGATCCATCGTACTTCCATCATGCCGAGGTCGACATACATACCTTCATCATGTTGAGGTCGACATACATACTTTCATCATGTCAAGGTCGACATACATACTTCCATCATGTCGCGGTCGACATACATACTTCCATCATGTCGCGGTCGACATAAATACTTCCATCATGTCGCGGTCGACATACATACTTCCATCATGCCGCGGTCGACATACATACTTCCATCATGTCGCGGTCGACATAATACTTCCATCATGTCGCGGTCGACATACATGCTGTCTCTTATACACATCTCGACATAAATACTTCCATCATGTCGCGGTCGACATACATACTTCCATCATGCCGCGGTCGACATACATACTTCCATCATGTCGCGGTCGACATACATACTTCCATCATGTCGCGGTCGACATACATGACGTGGGGGCGGCTGTTCACTCAGCGCAAGTGGCGAAGGCGCCGCCGTATCCATGATACGGCGGCTCAGGAGGGCGATGCAATCTGCAAATGTGGTGTCGCTGCGGTGCGAGATTGCTGGGTGCTTCGGAGATTGCAAGTGTTTTGCAAATTGGTGCGTGCTTCGAAGATTGCTAGGTGCTTTGGCGATTGCTAGGTGCTTCGGCGATTGCTAGGTGTTCGCAGATTGCTAGGTACTTTGACGATTGCTAGGTGCTTGGACGATTGCTAGGTGCTTTGACGATTGCTAGGTGCTCTGACGATTGCTAGGTGCTCTGAAGTTTGCTAGGTGTTTTGAAGATTGCTAAGTGCTTTAAAGATTGCTAGGTGCTTGGACGATTGCTAGGTGCTCGCTGATTGCTAGGTGCTTCGAAAAAGCTATGTACATCGCATATTGCTATGCGTTACGCAAATTTTGCAGTTTCTTCGATGATTGGTTGTGTTTGGCAGATTGCTAGGCGCTTCAAAAAAGCTATGTCATTCGCAGATTGCTATGCGTTACGCAGATTTCTGATGGTTGTGCAGATTTCTGTAACTGCTGTACACTCCTGCGACTTAGCTAGACGCAAGCACGAGTCAACACATTTGAGGGTAAATGGGTGAGCAGGGAATGGAAATGTAATAGGGAGAATAATATAGGAAGAAGCAAAGAACGAATGATAGCGAATAATTGGGGAATACAAAGAAATTCAAATGAGCATCAGTGGATGGGAGGTGGGGTAGCATTGCAGAGAAATGTAAACAATTAAAGAAAGCGGAACAGAAAAAGGAGAAAAGGACTCATTAAGGATGAAGTGAGGATCGGATGGGAAGGAACAGATGAGGGTTGAATGGGAAGGAAGAGGCGAGGGTTTGATGGAAAACGATTCAAAAGAATCGGATCATGATAGCCGTCCTGTGCCGAGGCCGGAAGGGACGAGTCTCTGATTGCGGAAATCAACTTACGGAAAAAAATGCAAATCGCAAGCGTTTTTTGCCCTCGCCTGGGCTAAAAACCTAAATTGATCGAAAAAGAAAATACTTGGATAGAACGAAAAAAACGACAACACAATACAATTTTTGACATTAGTTAAAAATATTCATTTAAATTATAGCGAAAAAAAACTACTGAAAACAGGCATGGTAGTTTAAGCCTAAAAATTTTTTTAGAGCCCTGAGTCCGATTCGGCGTAAGCCTTTAATATTATCGCACAAAGAAGGAGACGGAAAGCCGATTTTTCAAGACTTTGGAGCTGAGTTAGACCGGATTGAGCTCGGTCTTTTTACGCAAAAACGCAAATCTCATGACGCGCATCGTTGCAAACAGGCGACGCCAGCGAGGAAAGGAAGATGAAATGTATTCTAAGTGTAGAATTGTAGAAGAATCGAAGAATTCCTATTATTATTAGTTCACAATTTATATGCAATAAAATAGCGGTTTGATCTTGGTTTCTTGAAGATAGACTATTTTTCTCACGATATGCTACGATTCGCTAGTTATCATACCAGTTGCAGAGCCATTGGCAATTCCAAAATGGCATTGTGGTTCAGAAGAATATAAAACTCCGTTCAGATGCGTTAGAGTCAAACTAATAAATCTCGAGCATTTAATGATTATTGCTCACGATGATACATTCGAAAATGTGCTAGATATCATTTGCCTCAAGTAAATATTTTGAAAGCGTTTCATCACACGAGCCATGTTACTCTTTTTACAGTTAAGTTAGTGCTTTTCACGATTCCCGGTTATTTTGCTTGTTTTAAGTAAATTGAATCATTTTTTTCAACCATTTCTGCTAATAATTATCTCTGAAGCCAGTGCTGCTTCGAATTTCCTTTGAATTATAAAGAATATCTTGAAATAAAGAATCCAGTCTTCAGTCTATCACGTCTCCAAGACGACATTTGTCCGTCTAAGTTATGATTAATTTTTTTATAGAATTTATGTGTTCCATGAGCCCAGAGAATCAATTTCCAGTCTCGGCAGCATCTCGCTAAAAGCAAAGTATTGTTTTTTTATGCCCAAGCCAAACAGAGTCTCTTATTCTCGGGTCATTAGCGCCACCCGCGGACTCCCTCGGGCGAAATTTTCCCGCCATCGGCCGAGTTAATCGACCGCCGCTAAATAAATAACGATGATGTTGGCGCTGACGCTGTCATTAAACGCTTTAAAACGGCACCGATCAGGGCCACTGCGGGAAATGGCAGCTGGATCATCCATTTTTTCTTGGGCATTTATCCTCTCTAGATGAAGGTAGCGACTTGTGAACACTGTATTGAGAATACTCCAACGATAGGAATAATAATAATACAGAGATATAAATGGCCTCCCCCAGCATTTGACTCAGGATTTTCAGGTTAATCGCTATCGTTTAGCTGGGAGTTTTCTACACATTCTGTGAACAAATTGGTAATTACTTAATGATTTCTGATGAATGCATTTTACTATCAAATTGCGTGTGAGCGACAATCCTTCAGTGTTAAAATTGAGTGACGTATTGGTAAGGACGTCACAAAATATCCTCGTGTTTACGTCAAACAAACCTTCAATAACAATGTAAACAAACACCCAACAACTTACATCGTGTGGTGGATATGTTTGCATGAGTTTTAAGGGGATTAGGAGAGCGGGTGTGAAGATGTAGCGAATCCCCACCGGGTTTGATGTCACAGGCCCCGTGGGTAGGAGGGGAGGAAGTCTCGGGGCGACACAAGGAACATACGGCGGCTTTTAAAGTTATTAAGCGAGCGTCCTAGAGGGATCTGGGGACGGTCTGAGAGGAGGCTTGGGGAAGGTTACAGAGTAGACGGGAGGAGGAGTGAAAGATGAGCTGATAACGCTAGGGCATGGGGGTGAGGGTTGGGGATGAGATTAAAAACTGGGTTGAGAAGAGGGTTGATATGCGAGGTAGAGATTAAGGGTTGATGTTAACAAATTGTTAAGGAAGTCTCGACGCAAGAGATGCGCGAGTCTCGACGCAAGAGATGCGCGGGTCTCGACGTAAGAGATGCGCGGGTCTCGGCGCAAGAGATGCGCGGGTCTCGACGCAAGAGATGCGCGGGTCTCGACGCAAGAGATGCGCAGTCTCGACGTAACAGGAGCCCAAGTCTCGGGGCGCGAGACACTTTACGAGACAGCGCTATCAACGCAGCGCTAGTTTATGTCTGCAGCGGCTAGAGCTGCAGATGTCGGCCGCAGCAGTTGTATCGCAGCCGCTGCTGTTTATTGTATGGCATACGGTGAGAATCAATTGCCCATTGTTATCACATGTTTATTCGAATCAAAATTAGTCATTCGATATATGCATCATTACAGATATAATCGGAAAAAAAAAAAAAAAATTATCTGAATTTAAAGCGTTCGTAAGGATCTAAGATCAGTTTAGCAGGATTTGTCTGCATGTTAAAAACGGGAAAATATTTGTATTGGCCTGGGTTTATAAGATGAGACCTTAATTCTCCAGAGGAAACGCGAAAATTCCTCGAAAAATCAACAAATAAATTAGGTAGTTTTTGTCTCAGTGTATGATGATATTCAAGGCCAAGGATAATATTCAAAAAGTTAGTAATAGAAAATAAACCAAAAAAAAACATTATGATCTTCTAGCACATGCACGAGCTAGGCAGCGAAGCAACTTAGGGTCTCACCTGACAGTTATATGAAATATTTTGGGCTTTGCACCACCAAATCGCATTGCTTTTAATTTCATTTAAAATATTTCAATGCTTCGAAGAAGCAAAATTTTCTACCTTGATCAAATCAGAACATCGCCAAGCAAGTGTCCAGTGTCACGCTTACGAAACTGTATGGCGGAATTTTAAAATTATTCTGTATAAATATCAACACTTGAACATCATCAATTGACAGCAAAAATGATAATGAATATTTAATGTCTAAAATTAAGAGAAATATCGCAGTGCTTGCGTCTAGAAATTAATCTCACTCCAACACTGAACAAATAAAACGCCCATGCATGCAGGGTTCTTATACTAGGTGATACGCTTCCTGGTGAATTGCTTTGAAATTTGTTTAAATTTCAAAAATTATCATACAAAAACCAGCTCAACAAGTGTCCATGGAAGTATCAACGTAAGCAAGCGTCCACCTCTAAGCTCGTTCTTATCCTCACTCACATAAATAAATGGGACATTGTCTAATTAATGGCACTTTCTTACCCACAAGCGGACGTAGCACTAATACGCACGTTTACCGGCCCAAACTGGGTCAGGATTACGCATGTTAACGCACATTTACCGGGCCAAACTCGGTCAGGATTACGCATACTAGGACTAAAAGTTCATCACTATTTACACAAACTCCCACACATTCCTGTGAGTGCTCGCAGCGATCGCGTGACCAGCGCGCATAAGGGAAAGCGCCCGGGCGGTCAAAAGCCATTTGGGGCTTTTGCGGGGCATTGAGCCTGCGGGGCGCGCTTAGCCCCACCACTTTTGTCTTGAGCTGCCGACCCTGACTCTACTGATTTGTTCCGCCTAACTGACCTGCTCGCTGCAGGTCATGACATGGAGCTTACTAACTGACCTGCCCGCTGCAGGTCATCACATGGGGCTTACTAACTGACCTGCCCGCTGCAGGTCACGACATGGAGTACTAACTGACCTGCCCCCTGCAGGTCACGACATGGAGTACTAACTGACCTGTCCGCTGCAGGTCACGACATGGAGTACTAACTGACCTGTCCGCTGCAGGTCACGACATGGAGCTTACTAACTGACCTGCCCCCTGCAGGTCACGACATGGAGCTTACTAACTAACCTGTCCGCTGCAGGTCACGACTTGGAGCTTACTAACTGACCTGCCCGCTGCAGGTCATGACATGGAGCTTACTAACTGACCTGCCCGCTGCAGGTCACGCCATCCTTAACAAAATTTAGATGACATTTGCACCGCCTAGAACACGAGGAAGCACGTGAATTTGCTTCGGTCAATCTCGTAATACAACCTGTGGGCATCTTGCAAGTTCGGCATGACTCGGCTTCGGCCAACCCATTTCACACACTCGATACTCAATAAAGCGAAAAAATAGGCTCAAATTTCAAATAGGCTGATTTCGATCGGGTAGCCAAGCAGACCCAAAATAACTCTAAGCCGAGTGCAGCTATTCATAGGCAGAGGCCTAGGCGGTACTTGAATTTTGTTAGGGAGGCGATCTACCAATTTTGCAAGGAAGAAAGTTCGGCCGGAAAAAAATGTTTATGTTGCAAGTCAACAAGCGCGCTGGCGCACGAAACTCACGCAAGTCGCACATGCTCAGATTTTTCCCCGTTTTCGACTTGTGGGAAGTAAAGAAAAATTATTGCATTCAAGAATTTACTGTCATTAAAGTGAGGATCTGGCACGCAAGTTAGACGATCGGACGAATACAAGAACATTCATAGATTTTTTCAAACTATTCAGTTCATAAACACATTTGAACCCAAAATGAATCTATTGCTCTTGTCAATTATATAATTCTTCCTTTAATTTCATAATCATTTTATTCGAATTTTTCATACAACAGCATTTTCGTGATGCATATACTTAATGATTTATATGATATACAAATATATACCGTCTATAATATCTAGGTTACTGATTATTTTCGTGGGTATTTTCGATGAAGGGCCGTAGATGAAACAGCCAAGCTCCTGACTAGCCGACGTTAGTCACACTCTGAGCGTGGCTGTGCTGCACACTAAATCTTAAGAGCAAGTGTGAACGTTGTCAGGTCACGCTATTTCCTACTTACCTCACGCTGCTTGCTGCTGATATGTGCAGAATTTACAGAAGTTGTTCGCAAAAATTAACTCTCGTTGCAAATAAGGGTTTAAGAAGGTAGCACATCGAGCGTGCTTTGACTGGTTTGGCCTGGTAGTAAAATTTAATTAAATAATAAGGACGGTAAACATGGAAGGCGTGAACACGAACAAAATAATTATAAGCGAAGACGAACTAAAGGTTTCAAGTACAAACAAACTCTGCGTTGAATTTTTGTGATTTATCTTCAAAGGGATAATGAATGATCTTGACATAGAGATGTCAGGCATCATTGCCGTTGTTTTCATTTGTAAACCTCACCCACGGATGTTGACAAAAAATTATCACAAAAATACTATTCTTTTCAATCCCATATTTTTGCTCTTTACACTCTATTATTCACCTCTTTTTCTTACAATTATTACACAAGGTAGTTAATATTAAGTAAATAATTATCATAACTAAAAATACGGTCCTCCCCTCCCCTCACTATCCCCGCCCTCTCCCTAGCCCTGCTTAATTCTTCCCCCACCCCCCCTCATAATTCATCCCCTGCTCCCCCTCTTATCTCTTCTGGGCCATTGCTCCCATTGGGGGAGCTGTTATGCTGTCATCACCACCACCCCATCCATCACCCCCCTGAGGGGGTAGCCAGATTTAGGGGGGGACCAAAACAGAAAACAGCGGTCACGCCGTCCGGAGAAAATATTATCGGCGGCTTTTCGTTGGCCGGCTTAAATATAAGTAAAAGTAGTCATAATAAATATTTAATTGCATATTATCGGCGGCTTTTCGTTGGCCGGCTGAAATACGAGTAAAAGCGGTCAAAATAAATTACGGATTGTTTATTGCAAGTCGATAAAGTCAATCCCTGACTGATGATAATCGTATTAAATGATTTATATGCGGCTGGCCAAAATACTGAGAGAACTTTATGTCTAGTAATAATGAAACTACTGAGTCTGCTCATCGATGATTAAAAACCTAAATATTTTTATCATATTTTATCATCAGCCAACAACTATCATGAATAATTTCATTGACAGAGACCCGTAACAATTCAGGACACCGATAAAGCCAACATTTATTTTCAAACCTCTAATAAATTAAAGGTCGTGAGGGCGCTATAAGGAATGCTCGGCTATTGTTATCATTGATCACTTCAGGAACAAGATGTCAAGACCGATTTATTAGTGTCTATCCAATGGCCACCAATTATTTATCCTAATATAGAATAAGGAATTTGAAAGGAAAATCTTATGTTCTGTATTAATTAAACAGCTTAACTAATCAAGTTATTAAAAATTAAACTAAAAATTAATAGTTCATGTCGCTACGATATCCTACATCACACGGCATTATTGTTCTCTATAGACGAATATCTTTCAATCATCGTGAGCATCGTAAAAAGTTTTGACAGTTTGTCGTAATTTTCCAGAAAGATCGTAAATTGTGCTTTTTGATTTCGACAATAAGGTTCACTATCGCGCACGAACGGTTTCCGAGATGTGGTGAGTAGTCACCACTATCACAACCACGTCACCACCACCACTATCACAACCACTTCACCACCACCGCTATCACAACCACTTCACCACCACCGCTATCACAACCACTTCACCACCACCGCTATCACAACCACTTCACCACCACCACTATCACAACATCTTCACCACCACCGCTATCACAACCACTTCACCACCACCAACTCTAACGCCATGCAAAAAGTGTTCATTATTTGTAGTGTCAGCCGTGACAGTCAGCAGGCCTGTGCTGTGGTATAGAACAAGGCTTACGGCTGTGCGGAACAGCATGCGAAGTTGTCGGCAAATATCAAGTCATATTTTAGCGAGTGCCGCTCAAGTGACGCTTCATTACGACGCTGTCAAGTGATCGATGAACGCACTACTTGTTCATTAGAACATACACACGTTATAAAAATACAGACGAGGGTTTAGCAACGTGGTCAATTACTGGCCTCATATCAGCCATGCGCAGACCTGCAAACAACATTTTAATGATTTATTTAACATACAATAAAAATACCATTCAGCTAGACGAGGGACACACGAACAGATCCACGCAGGAATTCGTGCTGTTTTCTGGAGTGCACTAATCCAGTGTGCCACAAATCTATGGTTTTATGGTGATTATACATCAGTCTTTTACACTTGTCAAATCGAGCATAATCTGAGTGAGATCTACCCATTGAGCCTTTATAATACGAACAAAATCGTGTCATACATACAACTATAGCGCATGTTTCTTTATCCAGAACATTGCAGATGTTCTAATAAAATATGAAACCTAATCGTCACTATTACTTTTTTGCAATCAACATCCTTATTATCCCTCGAGATCACAAAATAATTCTCGTGACATACAAATGTATCAGCCCAAAAATTAGGCGCTTCGGCCAATCTCATCATTCTACAAATTCAACATTAATTGCTAATCAACTATGAAAATTGCTATAAAGCCCAATCTTTATTGATCTACATTGCCGTAAAAGGCTATTTGCATAATCATCCGATCATAGGGCAAATCGATAAAGCACTATAAGCAATAATATCTACCTTATCGCAATGTTGTCATGGCCTCAATTGATAAGGGATGATCGAGCTCAAGGAATGATCGACCCTCAATTTTCGTAGCCCACAACCAAAAAAGATTTAAGCCCAATCTCTGCAGCCCACAACCAAGAAATGATCGACCTTCAGATTCCGTAGCCAACAACCAAGAAAGATTCAAGCCCAGTCTCTGCAGCCCACAACCAAGAAATGATCGACTTTCAGATTCCGTAGCCAACAACCAAGAAAGATTCAAGCCCAGTCTCTGCAGCCCACAACCAAGAAATGATCGACCCTCAGATTCCGTAGCCCAGAACCAAACAATATTCAGGACCCAGTCTCTGGGGCCCACCACCCTGGAAGGCTCATGTCTCAGTGTCTGGAACTATCAACAAAGGACGAATTGGTCCTCATTTTCTGAACCTCACACCAAAAGTAAGACTCGTATGCCTCTGTTTCTGGCGCCCACAATTCATTTCTGAAGGAACTCCCACCGGGCGCTTCCTTCAGTCCTCCCCTCATTCCTCACAGTCTCAGCAGCAGCGCTCCGAATTCCGGACTTGCATGCGGAGTCCCAAAGGCGTCATTTGAAGAGGACTTCATTTCGCATAAATCCCGGAACTCGCACGCAGCGACTGCTGCCGGAAAAAAACTCGAATCCGACATTACTCCGGAGTTCATAAATAACTACGGAAATATTCGTATTAAAGGAAGCATGAAACGGCGAAGAGATAAAGGAAACACAGTGGGCAGAACGTTTGATGAATATTCCATGAAAATATCTAGGAATTAAAAATCGAGAAGCGACTTAACACTGAAGACATCCGCTGTTAGAATATAACCTGACACGTTTCAAGTTTAAAGAAATTTGCGACGGAAGAATGCTAAACCCAACTATAGGTAACATCGAACCAAACCCAAAAGCTACGCTACCAAAAAGAACATCAAATATTCTCAAGTATTGACCTAAATAAGTTGTATGCTTACGTTGGCATGAATCAAGCAAAATACTCCTGGTTTTGTGGCCTTTAATCCTATCCTTCAATAAGCCAACAAAGACCATCTTAATAATCGGTGTTGACACCGATTGACATAATGAAAAACAGCGCTACAGCGTGACAGTAAAATAACATGTAGAACTGATAGTTCGCTGGCACTGCCAGGAGATTCCCCTCACTATTGAGCGTGACAGCACAATAACATATAGGGCTGACACTGGGCTAAAAGAACGTCACCAATCGTCAGCCGGACAATCCATTGCAGAGCCGCAATCTAGAGCAACATCTGATTTACGATTCCATTCTATAATTAATCAGGAGGCGTCCCTGCTACAATTCATTATGAGGCTATGTTGCTGGTGATAGCAATTGTTATTTACAAAGTTCTTAGGCGAATTAACAGCGGCCGGCGGTCACCCAAACGCAGGCCACCGAATAATAGGATTAAAAAATTAATTAGGATTTAGTACCGCCACGGTTGAGATTAAAATCTATGTAATCAAAATGGGGATCGCAAGGTAAACTAATGGAGATAATTCTGTTGCGAAGTGTGATTCCGTTAGATTTCATACTTTTTATCAAGACAGAATGCGAGATTTCATTCCTCTAAAATAAATCTATCATAAACCTGATAAATTTGACTGCCATGAACAATTGCAATATAGGACCTAGATTTATTTTTATCGTAGCAGTAAAAGATCAGTAATTATTCTTTGGAAATACTTTAACGGATTCCACCTGATGCTACAATTTCGCCTAACGCGTAAATTTTCTGTCGTAAATAAATCGTAAGAAGCGGCGACACTTATACTAGAATATCACATACACGATCAAACATAGTCGAAAGACTTTAACAATGTAAACAGATCGTCAGATCACCATGCAGGTGCAAAATGCCAATCCACGACATAACAGAATTAGACATTTACGGGGAGCAGCCCTAGCGAGATGATAAAAAAAAACACTCTGGGTGTTGAGAATCATTAAACATGGTGAGAAATATTGAAGAAACAATAATAGAAAATTTGAATAAGCAATAAACGAAAAGTGGAAGAAAGCAGAGAGAAAACAATGAGCTTGACTCGCAAAATAAACGTATAGATATAGAAACAATGATATGAACTGACAGTGAACTACGATAGAAAACGAGCACTGCGACCACAACAAGACGATTAAGGAAACAGGAGCAAAGAAAGAGTGGAAGAGGTAGACCAATAACGTGAAGTTTGGGCGACACAAACAACAAAACATGGCAGAGGGGAGCAGAACAAGAGAAAACACAACACCAGAAGACGGGGAAGGAGCAGAACAAGGGAGAGCAGCGTTATGCGCACAAAAAACTCTGCAAAAATAACAGTACGCGAGCCTGAGTGTGCCAGAAGAGGCGCCAACGCCTTAGTCACTGCGCCGTGACAAACGCCTTAGTCACTGCACCGTGACGAACGCCTTGGTCACTGCGCCGTGACGAACGCCTTAGTCACTGCACCGTGACGAACGCCTTGGTCACTGCGCCGTGACGAACGCCTTAGTCACTGCGCCGTGACGAACGCCTTGNAACTCTAGGAGGAGATAGGTTTTCCGTGACAATAAGTGTGAATGTTGAGGAGAGCCCGACAAAGTCCCGAGCGCACTGCAATAGGCGCTCAATGTAGCATAGATACCAAACTAAACGTTTCTGGAGCTTGATTCCACTCAAGGATGATGGGAGCAACTACATGCGCATCTCTCCCTACAAAGCCCGGAGGCACACTGAGTCAGACCTCATAGAAACACTGTATTTGTAGTGCTGGGCAGCGAATTAGCTCCTATGTAATTACTGAAAGAACTCTCCCCCCGCCCTCCTTTCATGAAGTATCGTGAACGTACAAATCAACGTACAGAGATGGTAATGGTACCGTTGGATAGGCCAGAATGTCAGCTTTAAGATGAGACTAAACACGTTACTGCAGCACAACTCAAGTAGACACTATATTTAAAGAGCTCAGCAGCTAATTAGTTCCTATCTAATTACTTAAAGAACTCCCCCATCCGCCCCCCTTTCATGAAATGTCGTGAAATCATAAATCAACGTACAGATATGGCAGTGGTACCGTTGGATAGGGCAGAATGTCAGCTTTAAAATGAGCATAAAAACCGAAAAAGTGAAAATTTTCATTTTTAAGGTAGACGCTCCCCTTAAGAACTTAATAAAAATAATTGTTTATCAACTTTCATACTCGTTAAAAAAACTCTTATCGAGCTTATCAGTTTGATTGAAAACTTTTCGCCGAACTTCCTAAAAAAACTGAACCGAACAAGCTACTTATAAACATATTCTAACTCATATTACAACACTTCTCTTTAACTTCACTTCTTGTTTGTCTGTCTGTCTGTCTATCTGTCTGCTTCAAATCTTATAATCAATATTTAACACATTTCTACCTGTCCAATCGATCTGAAATTTGGCACACTTGCATAAGGTTGGAGACAACGTATGAATCGAGTGACAGAATAAATAATTTTTTAAAACAATTTTTTTAATATTAAAAAATTAAAAATAATTTTGTCAGCGACAAGTCTTATTATCGATATTTGACACACTTCTACCTGTCCAATCGATCTGAAATTTTACACACTTGCGTAAAGTTGGAGACAATGCATGAATCAATTGACAGAATAATTAATTTTATAAATTAAAAAAATTTCATTATCAAATAAAATTTAAAAATAATTTCGTCTGCTACAAGTCTTATAATCCATATATGGCAAAATTTGACCTGTCCAATCGATCTGAAATTTTGCACAATTGCATAAAGTCAGAGACAATGCATGAATCAGTTGACAGAATAAATAATTTTGAAAATTTTAAAATTTTGATATCTTAAAAATTTTATCTTATTTAAAAATCTATATCTTAAAAAAAAAAATTTTCTTCACCTCATCCTTGGCCTATAGAAACGTGACGCTTAGCGTCCTGAAACATAGCGTGTCACGCTTAGCGTCTCGAAACATGGCTTGTGGCGCTACGAAACATGGCGCTTGGCGTATCAAACCCTAACGCTGATTTTACGCGAGACATTAATTTTCTATATTCAAACTGGACTAAGCGTTTCGAGACATACTAGTTGACACTTTTGTTAAAAGATGTGGCGCTGCTTTATTAACGTCAAACGTTTGTAACGAAATAAAACAACGTACGGCGTTCTAAAACTCGGACATATATCAATTAAAACCCTGTAACTTTAAAATTAAAACGATAATGAGTCATAACAACAGTTTCTGCGTACAAAACCGTTCTGACCTTAAAAGCGTGGAGCTCAACCCACCTTACCCTTGCGGTCAGAAGTCTCGCAAGAGCGCTTCAGGTGGAAGTTCTTACCTGAAGAAAAAAATAAGTTTTAGTTGGATTCGTCAGGATATGATCAATTAAGAAATACAAATATTATAGAATTGAAACGACTTAAAGAGCATGAATTAAATTCGAACAGTTGGTATAAGACTACGCAATGAATAAATCTCATTGCACAAGATGAACAAGCCTCTTAGATTAAGACAAGGACATTCATTTTCACTGGTAAAAATAAATATAAAGTGTGTAGTGTGGAGCTAATATAAAGCTTACAATATCATGAATTTAATTATTCGTTAACTTAGAGAAATTAATATCAATTAATAATCAGGTGACAACATTTAATGCGCATAAGAAAAATATTAGATTTAATTTTTTTAGGAGTATATGTAACAAAAAATTGTTTAACAAGAGCCAGTGGAATAAATCGGCCGAATCAAACCATAAACTTCGCTAGAAGTATATCGAATATCATCCTAATAACTGTCCGAAGACCAATTATTTATTGTAGACCTAGTAATAATATCATTATAAAATGTTCATACATAATTTGCTCAAGTATTCACATTAACTAAATCCTTTACCGAGTTATCGAACATTTATGAAAAAATAAGCCTTAATACGGGAATGTGAATTATCTATCAGCCATATTTGTCTCTAAGCTGAGAATCGTTCATCATATTAATAGAAAACTTTTATTATCGCTCATTCAAATGAAAAAAACAAATCTCAGCACTGGGCAACCACTAAGCCTTAGCACTGCAATTCAAAACATCGACTGAATTTACCAGGCAACTCGTTCCTTCAGTAAGCGTTTTCCTAAGAGTACCGCGGACAAAAGGGGCTAACATCAATATTCAAGGCTCGTACAACGAGGCTCACGAGCATAAGAATGCATGGAGCAGAACAAGCTGAGCAAAAGACACAAACATGCTCGCCGAGTTCCTGCCAAAAAAAATCGGTAAATTGCCTCTAACGGGGCGCAGATTTTTTGGCCGGCACTGAAGGCTCTGATGGAGAGACGCACAACGTCTGCTATTCGCTTCGTAAAAAAATCTTCGGACCGGCTGCGTTGTAGCCGAGCAGCTGCGCACGGCACGGAAAACTCCTCTGAATGCGACTAACTGCAAAAGAATTTTAATTTAATTTCAATTCAACTTAATAATTGAGAAGTAGGAGTGCTCGCAATAGCACGGGAGAGTGAAGAAACTCGGAAAATTAGGCTTCGTTTAATGGATGAAATAACGATAGAATGTAATATTCCCATGACATGAATGAAGCCTAATTGCTAATGCGGAAACACGGCAAAGGACGGGACGAAATCTCAACTCGGAAGCAGAAGTACCGGCACTTACCATATTGGAGTAGCACTTAAGATGTCCTGCATAATCACGGCCTACCACCAATTAATAATGCATATTAGTAGTTCTTATTACTTAGTCATCATATTAGCATTTACAGCATACTAATTTACTTGACGAGCAAATAATTACCAAATTATTGAATGTACTATTTTAATTTAAAAGTCGGTGTATTGCATTGTTGGGTGGCATGTTGTGGGTGAGGTGGCGATCCAGCATGGGAATGCCACGTCCTAAACGGCATGGATACCAAGGTAGGATGGTGGTATCCTAACCGCAAAGGATACCACCATCCTGGAAAAAACAGCTCATAAGGGTTCAAAAACGCCTCGTCACAGTTACAAATTATTGAATGAAAAGCAGGCAACTAAATACTTTTAGAAAACTGATGCCCCAGCCCGTATTCACTAGCAGAACTTGAAGCGTTGAGAAGAACTGCGTCAATTATAATTATTCGTCCTGTAAACAACATCGACCTCGTCGGTGGCAAAGCAATCCTGAGGAGCGTGAGGGTGCGTAGTGAAGTCAAACTGTGCTACTTACAAGGCACATAGTTGCTATTTATTCTTTGCTTGTAAAAAATTAGTGAAAAAAGAGATTGCGAGTAAATCTCAATTCTCAGCAGTTCAATTAGATTTTATGAAAATGCCCGAATTCACAAATATGAACCAGAACTGGAATTTAATGCGTTTGAACACACACGAGTTACGTATATTCCCAGTCATGATTATTTACCAACACACTATCGTTTTACTCCTAGGCATTTTGGAATAATTACTATATTGGCTATTGAGTTGAAATTCAGAAAAATGAGCTTTATGGCAATTCAATTCATATGGTACATTTGAGATTGGCTTCCGACCTTTCTTCAAACAGAGTTCAGCATTTCTAAATTATTTCAATACAGTCAACACCACATCATATCTAAATGTAGATTAGTGTAAGTAGTCAAGTCAAAAGAATTTTCGTCTACATGTTTTGAACTTCGTTTGAGAATAGCACACCTTGCTAACCCCATTTAAAGTATTGCCGCGTGAGAGCTCTGGTCTGTTGAGGCGAGCTGGAGGACATTAGAGTTCCTCGGCGCTGCGCACCGAAGCTTTCCTGTTATTTTAGCGCGCACAACTGGGGTCTGGGAGCCGCTGTAGCCACTTCAGGGCGCTGCAGAGTACCTTCCATTACCTGGCACAGCGAGCCAACTTCTGCAGCTGCTACAACTGCTGCTACAACTGCCGCACTAACTGCTGCCATAACTGCTTCAGCAATTTCTGCAGTAACCGCCGTGCTACTTGCTGCTCCAACTACCGCAGCGACTGCTGCTCCAACTGCCGCGGCAACTGCTGCCTTAACTGCCGCGGCAACTGCTGCCCTAACTGCCGCGGCAACTGCTGCCCTAACTGCCGGGACAACTGCTGCTGTAAATGCCGCGCTAGAGAAAGCAAGCGTGCAAGTGATAAAGAGAAACAGAGAGCGCAATAGAGGCGGAGGGAATTGCCCGGTTTCAAGTGCTCGGTAATTACGATAAAAAATCCCGCCTGGAATCGAAACCCGAACAGGAATTCTGGAACGCGTTCCCAGCGAAACTGCAGGGGTGCCGCGTATCACTGATACCAGCGGCGCACAAGTTTGTTTATTTACGGGAATTGTTTTGCAGTTGCGGGAGAGTTTGGGATCGGTATTGCGAGGGCAGAAGGTGAGGGATTGACGGGATTCTGAAGTCGAGGGTATCAGGATATTGAGGGAATACAGAATATTGCAGTGGCAGATATTTGATATTAAAAAAATGTTGAGGAGACATGTTGACATTTAGAGTGGACAAAATACGAATGCTGCTCAGGAAATAACAATGCAAGCATAGCCATGAACCAACTAAGAATATTGCTGCTAAAATAATATTAGGGATCATACAATACATAATAAGTTACTAGAATTATAATACAACCATATCGTGACTACGATAAATCGTACAAAATTTAACTCGACATTCGTGAATACCGAGTTCATTGAATAAACCCGTTACGCACATTATACCTTCCCGTCCCAGTCCATCATTGCAGTTTTGGCTAAATCATTATATTTCACACCGATTCATGGCATCATTACTCATCACTATTATCAATATATATTTTATTGTTATATCGAAATTCATCGCTAAAAATAATAAGGGCCTTTGAGTAACTCATAATCAAATAAGCAATAATATATGAATGTATTAACATATAATCATAACCAATATTGCACATAATCAGCTGAGAGTGATGAGGCATAATAATTATTATAATAGATAATAAGGCGTGATTATATGCCTCCGTTGTGCTGGCATCAACAGCGCAGGGAACGCGGCGCGGCCGTCAATGGGAAAGCCATCACTAGATTGCCTGCTTTGTGGCCAGCCTGCCAGCTACTTGTTAGTTGCACTAGTGTTAGTAGTGCAGTACTAGTGCCACTAGCACAGTACTAGTGCCGCTAGCACAGCACTAGTGCCACTAGCACAGCACTAGTGCCACTAGCACATGTCGTGAGACAGAGAGACGGGTCGTCGTGAGACAGAGAGACGGGTCGTCGTGAGACTGTGAGATGGGTTGTCGTGAGACAGAGATGGGTTGTCGTGAGACTGTGAGATGGGTTGTCGTGAGACAGAGACGGATCGTCGTGAGACTGTGAGATGGGTTGTCGTGAGACAGAGAGACAGGTTGTTGTGAGACAGAGAGACAGGTTGTTGTGAGAACGTGCGACGAGTCATAGTGATACAGAGAGACGGGTCGTCGTGAGACAGAGAGACGGGTCATAGTGAGACAGAGAGACAGGTCGTCGTGAAACCGTGAGACGGGTCGTTGTGAGACTGTGAGAAGGGTTCTTGTGATACAGAGAGACGGGTCGTCGTGAGACAGAGACGGGTAGTCGTGAGACAGAGAGACGAGTCGTCGTGAGACAGAGAGACAGGTCGTCGTGAGACAGAGAGACAGGTCGTTCGGATCCGCAAGACGGGGTACGGATCAGTGACGGGAATGAGAATCGGGCCATTCCCAGGACTTGGAATCGATCATCGATTCCCATAAAATAGTATCGGGAATACAAGCCCGGCATCCTAAAGCTGCCTATCCCTGCTCCTATGTTGCCGGGCTATCACCAAACCGCTTCGGCATTTCTCTTGCGGGAGATATGTATAATAAATATGTATTTTGCTCTCTGATACATATTTTTTGTAATAGTATTTAGTTTCCAAAATAAGTAACAGTACCAGAAAGTAGAAAATTCTGACCAAGTATTTCGAAATTTCAGTTTGGTTTTTTCGAGACACGACAATTATTGGAGCCAAGCAGCTCATCCAGAGATCGCAACGATAAGCCACGCGTGAAGCTAGCCACGAAAATAAATACGATAACAAAACGACGGCGAAGCACGTATTTCGTGCACTAATATAAGTTATTTTCTTTTTATTCTTATTTAATTTATAAATTTAGCTAAATTAGGGTTAGTTCATTTTTGATAAAATTATCTTTATTTTACTTCATTATCGTAATTAATTTAAGATTTTCTTTCGGTAAAATTTCTTCACGAATATCACATACATAAGAATTTTGCAGAGACTACTAGCGATTTCTAATTTACTTCACTAGTTCAAAATAACATAATACATAATAACAAAACTTTGATAGGAAACGCGAGGATAAAGCGCGACTATACAAAATGATTTATACATGTATGATATGTAAATGAATGATTTTCATGTCTCATAAATATGTAGGAGTTGTTGCTCAAGAGGAAGATTTAAAAAGGCAGCGCTAAAGTTGTCAATCATTGAACTTAAATTTACAAATTCAGACAAAAAGGGATTTTCAACAGTATAAAATTTTCAAATGAAAAAATAATTATCTGACTAAGTAGTGACTAGTAACCATGGTATACGAAAATATACCAACATATTTACAATAAAAATATTATAATTCAATAAAAAATTAGATCAGTACACACTGAAGTGAGTAACAGAGCGCATTTTCTCGTCCGTCCGTCCGTGAAGTCACGGACAGATAGACGGACATGACGAGCACAATAGCGCCTTTTTTCCACAAATGAGAAAATGCGCTAAAAACATACCTACTACGACTAATTTCAAATGTGTGGATGGGACTCAACAAAATTCAATAGACTCAGCACAAAAGTGTGACATGGCCACGCGCTTATTGTCGCCAAGAACAAAGCTGTTCGTGCGGGTGTAAATTTCGTTCAAAATTGCGGCGCTTGTCAGGGAGGGAATTCCTGCAGCGTCAGCGTTTCTCGGCTCCCACAGAACAACGGCATCCAGCCACACACTCAAGGAAATAAGTGAGACTTTGTCCACCAAATACTTGGTACACTTTGCCCTCGTGTGAGCCATCGTGACCCAGCCTATGAGCGCTACGTGCAGAAGTGTGCGACAATTTGGACAAAATTCAATTCAATTTTCTAAGTGCTTTGATCGTAAGCTCTAAAGTCTAAACCAACGAAATTCGGAGAGTTATATGAGGTAATTATTTCGTTAAAATCTGTTAAAAAATAGTTTAGCTATCCTTGTGTAAAATGAGGTTGAACTGGATTGTAGGCATATTTTTGGTAGCTCATGAAATGGAAAATAGGAACCAGTCCAGATTAATCACTATTTTCCAGTGGATTTTTAATAATTACAAGAACCTAACTTAAAATACCTTCCAGTTTTAAACATAAATTAAATGGGATTAAATTACTTGATATGAAATTACAATTTCTTATACCTCTTTGAACATGGCAAACTATCGCGAGAACAGCTTTCAGCCTCCTTCAAGCGACGGCAGCCAATCATTGTACGTATAAATGTTGGAGGCCGCGTCAACGCAGGAGAACGCAGGACTCTTGTGGCACTGGCGGCGACAGAAATGTTGCTGCAATGGCGGCAACGGCAGCAGCAGCAGCAACAACAACAGCCCCTTTTCTAATGATAACAACAGCAGCAAAGCAACAGCAGTCATAGCAGCAAAGACCAGCCAGCACCAGCAGCAAAGCGCCATCAACAGTAGCCACAACAGCAAAATGCCAGCACCAACAGCCACAGCAACAAGCCGTCAGCCCAGCAGCAAAGCGCCAGCCACAGCAACCGGGCTGTCAGATCATCAGCGGCAAAACCGATCCAAATCATGGATATAAATCGCGTCCCCTGACGTCGGCCGCAAACCAAACGACCGCAGCCCCGCGCGCGCTTTGCTATTGATTCGCCAGCCCACCTGCAGGGAACTTTCTTCCCGGGAAATGGTTCTGGATATTAGGTGGCTTTAGTGACACTTCAGGTCTGGGAACAAGGAGTGGGTAGTTCCAGTCTGGTTGCTAGAAATTTTTTTTCCCGGAAAATGGTTCTATATGACACTTTTTGGCTTGGAACAAGACTGCAGTTCTAGTCTGGTTGACTGGAAAAGCCGGATGATGTAAAGGATAATTTTTTTTAGAAAATGATCCAAGCTATTACGTTGCTTCAGTTTATATTTGTGGTATATATCTGAAATTACTAAATAAAAGAATGCAAGGTGTCTTACATAGAATTCCTCAATAATAACAGGCAAATTTTGAAATAATGTGGACATAAAATCAACATCGTAAATAATCTGACTAAAAATGCGGCGTCACACGAGCTACATTGACTTCTGGTGAAAATCTCGATAAACAGTTTTAAACCTAACCTAACCTCATGATTGCTTCTAATTCATCAGCTGGGATGCGTTGTTCCAATTATCAAATGTATGCACAAAGTATTTACAGCGTTATTACGATATTTTTCTAGTATAATCAGGCAGGAATTAGCCATTTACTTATATGATAAATACTGCATAGTTGCTATATGCATATTAGTATTACACAGCAGGTATAACGCAGTGATACTCGTATACTGCGGCAATTTCAAACGAATGCGTACATAAAAGTTTACAAAACTGCCATTAAAATATGAGACACTAAATTTTAAACAGCTTCTTACGCGCGTGAATATCTCAGAGCTCCGTGTTGTAAATCAAAGAACGTTTTAAGAGTTTTACTTTGATCTCAAAGGTGAAAAGTTGTCGAATTTTGTCGCGTCGCTCGGCTGGTCGCTGCTTATGAGATGACCGTTTCATACCTCGCTCTCCTGAAGCGTTCTGGAGCCGGAAAAATATAAGGCTTTTAAGCGAGGAAAAAACGGCGCTTATCTCGCATTTTTCTCAGTCACTTGCACGGCTCGTAAAAGATGAGGGACGAGGCATTATCTGCAGACGGTCTCATCGTCCCTGAACTTCAAAAGGAAAATAAGAGCCAAGCTAAATGCTTCAGAAAAATGGCTGCCGTTGAAGCTATCCATGACCTAACCATCTGTGTTCTGGCGTACAAAAATGGGCCACCTTCACAATATTTCCGATAAATTTACACGAAATATGAAGAAAATTGAAAGCTCGGCGAAATTAGCTGCACATACGGCTGGCTCAATCATTCTTCAATAAAATTCCTGGAACAGAGTCTATTGATGTAAAGAGTAAAAGAACGATGCACAATTCACAAAAATATTTGAAACCATTTGCATATAAACATAATGATTTAATCCCGTTAATTGAAATGCCAGCTGCTTAAAAACGTACCGACTTGACTCCATTGTTGAGTTATAGCAGCAGCCCACGTACAGGTTCAGCAGAACCATATAGGTCACATCAAAACATTTTCTAGCCTGAACATCACATTAAAACCTTTCTTCCTGACAAAGGAACGTAATACAGTAATAATTATTATTAATTTCGTTGAATTTGGTATCGGCAACAATTATCTTTTCGTTCACCAGGATACGCTTCACATAACGCGACACCGACCTTACGTCCAAGTTCATATTATGAATTTCCTATCCGTAATCTCGAATCTCAGTTAATTCTACGCGCTCTGAAACATTCTTACACTTGTACCTCGGATTAATGAATAAATTAACGACACGTGTAAATATTGTGTAGAAGCCTAACATTTGGAAAATAAAATACCAGTTAAACCAAAACCTCTGCACTATAAATTGAAATCCCTGCATGATAACGTTATATACGACCTAATTCCATACATTAAAACCTCGGGATAAAAACGTACCTCCGTATTTCTAAAACTTGCAACCCTTGCATGATACCGTACCAACTTAGTTTCATATATTAAAAACCTTGCATAAAAACGTACTGACTTATCTCCAAAACTGTAAACACCTGCATGATAACGTTATACACGACCTAATTCCGTACATTAAAACCCCCGCCGAAAAACTTCCTAAATTAATTCCCTAAACTTAAAGTCGGCATGATAATGTTTGGATTTAATTCCACATTAAAACCCCCGCCTAAAAACTTCCTAAATAAATTCCAAAAATTTGAACTCAGCATTATAATGTTCAGATTTAATTCCAGAAATGTAAACCATTCCATGTAAACGTAGCCACTTAATTCCTTGCCATGTAGTTAATTTCATTTATAGTAAAGAAATAATCTTGAATCGTTCTTCTCTCGTGCAGCTTACCAGGACGGTAGTGGAGAATGACGCCCTGAAGAGTTAACTCACCGAAGGCTTAAAAGGTTACCACCCACTCATGCAACGTCGCAAAATAATATAATCATGACTGAATATTATTAAAATATGAACACATGCATTTTTTCGTATAATTTCAAATGCAGTAATAATTAAAAAAGAACTAAGGTAATTATTTTGACATGGTAATAAGTATAAATAAATACATGAATTTTTTCATGTAATTTCAAATTTAGTAATAATTAAAAAAGAACCAAGGTAATTATTTTGACATGGTAATAAATATAAATAAATGCATGCATTTTTTCAAATAATTTCAAATGTAATTATAAATTATAATTAAAAAATAAATAAAGTCTTATTCTGTTGTAGTAATAAAATTATTTGACTCACCACGCTCGTGTAATGACCACACCAACAAAAATGGACTCAACCACCGAGTACTAACCGTGTGGGTTGGCAGGATGTGGATGTGCGTGTGGATGAGGGTGTGCGTGTGCGTGTGGATGCTGGTGGGGATGGTGGTAGTGGTTCATCATTTTGCGTTGAATTTGAGGTTGAACTTGAGCAAATGGTAGATAAATATTTGCTTGCGCTGATAAGTCTCGCGTCATTTACACGAGTGTTCAACTCAGGACACCGTTGACTCGCTTTTCAGTTGAATTCCGTTCGATGGATGACAAGCGTTATCTCTAGCGCACGCTCGATCCGCGATTAGATGAGGCAATTTTAATATTTTTGTGATAATACAGACTCGCGATATATTAGTCAATGCCTAATTTATAGCCACAACTGCCTTAAAAACGCTCAAGTCCCTAACGTTTTGCTAGAACCGTTTCAAGTTTCGGCAATTGAATGAACTATCGAACATTTGCGAAATAATTCAGAACGACTTAAATCCAATAATAAGACCTCGAACACGTTTTACTGTCTTCACACAGACACACTGCCAACGAGCTTATTCCAAAATTAGAATCTTCAATATTTATTACTCAAATGTTAAGAGTTTAAATGATAGCCAATTTCGAAACAGTGTAGCGTTTTTAATAAATCTTCTTTAGTTTTCCCTCAAAAATCCCTATTTCAATTATACAATGGAATGTCACAGCGATTGCCGAGATATGAACTACGTTGACTACGTTGATTGTCCAGCAGCAGTTGGATGTCTAAAGGCAACGTCTGGTGATAAGGATAACCCGTGCATATATGGAAGTTAGTGCACTAGAGACTATCTTACTATTTCATCTACACCTACTTTCTAGTATCACTACTGTTAGATACTACGAATAACTTGCGTATGTCACTTGGAAGACTAAATTCGATCACAATCAGCACTGTTTTGATTATGTTCACAAAGATAAGATGAAGTTTTAATAGATGCTCACAATTCGCTGAAAAAGTTCGGCAAATAAGTCGTTACAAACGTTTAATTTCAGCTTGCAAAAATTTAAATTCAGATCGAACACAGAACGTCGATACTGGCTGTGCAGCACGAGTCTAACCAAACCAAATTTCAAAAGGAAGAATACAAAGTCTGTTCGATAAGTAAGTTTGTATACACGTTTACAATAAATATTGCACTTCAAATTCAAATATTTTGCGCTAAACGTACCAATGTTTTCTTTTCGGCGCGGAATCTGCACTTAACATTCAACTATGAATTCAGATATTCAGTTACTGATAAGAATATTTTCAATGAAACACTTTTTGCGGCAACACTTGAATAATTAGCAAATTTTAGCGGAGAAAAACTCTGGTTTGAGCGAAGCTTCGAACAAACGACGATACGATGTTCGTCTTACAGTAACATCAATGCAATATCAGCAACAAGCGACAAGATCAGAATATGCGTAAAGAATCAAACTGGCGCGACTAAAAAGCGGCTCAAGCTGTGGGGGAAAACATTTTTGTTAGTTTTTGAAATTTATCTGGAAACCATTAACATTTTAAAAAAATTGTTTTTTCATCATTTAATTTGCTAAATAATAATAATCAACATAATCACCCAAGGCGTGATCGTAAACGTGTAAATAAGTTGATATTTTGAGTTTTGTTGATTCACGAGACGAGCAATTATAGTAGTGATATTAATCATATCCTTATGGCAATTATGATGATCATACACCTGCGGCAATCATAATGATTATACGTCTGTGGCAGTTATGATGATCATTTGCCTGTGGCAATGATAATTATGATAAGCCAGTTGCAACACTCACCACTGGCCTAATAACAATAAAATATTAGCAATACATCAGCTTATCCATTTTTACGTACTGATCAAGCACAGGGAAATAATTTTCGAAATTGTGAATTTCAGAAATTTCGCTTTATTGTGGCGAGCTGCGACGCAGTTAGTGCGCTCTAAAATTATATATATAAAATATATATAATATACATATATTTATTATAAAAATATGTCTAAATAAAATAAGTCATAATATAAATGTCTAAAAATATATATAATATATAACAAATAATAATAGTATATAATATATAATGTCCATCACCAACCATAAACATAGTACATAACTAATCGAAGATATAATCATTGCTGCTGATGCGATCATTAAAATAATAATGTTGTTCATGTACATCATTAGTTATATTTGTTATAGTTATTTGTAGTTATATTAGATTGGAATTAAACAAATTAATAAGAAAGAAAAGTGACCCGCAAATGCACCACATTACAAATGAATAAACATTATGGGCAATTAAGTTGGAATTTTCTTGTTATTAAAGTTCATTGTTACCTATACGCATAATTCATCAATGGAAATCAGCAAGAAACCGTAAATATTCAACAATTAAATATCATATAAATTGGCGATACAATGCAATAATATATCACCAGCACCCAGCATGCAAAATACTCAATACGTTATTAAAGTGCACAGACATTCAATACATAAATACAGAGCTCAGCATGATGCAATACTACGTAATGTATAGAGTTCACAGTAACCTCAATTCACAAGACAACGGGACGGTATAGTTCATTACAATTTCGGTTAACAGATGGCCATTCTTCAAGTATATTTGCAAGTCCGAAACTGAGCAAATATTTCTACAGTTGCACAAGTAAGAAAATATTTATTTCAAGAATAGCATTCACTAAAAGTCGGATATTGTCTCAAGTGAAGCGCTAGCATCTCAGTAGCACAAGCCCGACGCATCGAGGACGAGTGGCACGGGACACGAGCACGCAGGTACACACCCTCCCTCGATGCTGGCTGCCCGCCGACTGACTGGCAAAGCTGAATGTCGGACGAGCGGACAGTGAAAGTTGAACTGCGTCAGGATCCGGAATTCTTGAATCTGATTCGAAATTCTGATCGCTGTGGCAGTTATTAATACTAATTTACGTAAACGAGGGGTAGAATGAAGCTGAAGAATAATTTGAACAGAAGATCAGCTTCTCACGATCATTACATTGTTTGTGTGATTGAAAAAATAGCTACGCTGCTGTATGCACAACGCCGAGGTCAGCGGGCGGAGTCTGGCATCGAAAACACAAAGGATGGAATAATTTTCCAATTTTACGTCGATCTTACCTTTAATGCTTAAACTTCAACGCATTCTAATTTGGGATGAAAATTCACCTGCAAAACTCAGAAGCTCATGTGCGCGCATTTATTAACCGACAATTTTATTTCCTTAAACTAAATCGACATTTCCAGTGTTGGGAAAACCTTGGCTATATGTAAGTCGCAAAAATAATGAAAATTGCTAATGCAGGAAGTAAAGTGATAAGTTCATCTGAGGCACTCAGAGATAAATTATTTTCAGCAAATATAAGAAGGAATATAAGTATGTTTATACGATCCCATTAATATTGCGTCTATATTGGGAATGATTCGCTATAAATACGATTAAGCAAAATTAATTTTGGCCATCAGACAGCTGGTAAAATTCTCGCTTAAATGTTAATTTACGGAGACATTCTGCTAATAGTTATTGGCTTTTTGGTGTAGTACCGATAGCCATTAAACAACTACATTTGATTTCACGAAATGCATTTAAAATTTGAAGCTAACCCCCATCTAGAACTGAGCAATAAATAACTAGGTTGTTATTGATATTCAATGAGTTTGGTTATTAGAAAGGCTTCACTAGTTGATAACCCAACAAGGATAAATAAAATTACAGGTTTCTGGGTTGTTGTGGAAATGAAATTCATTATAAAGAGTTGCATGACACGGCAATTGTATTAATAGAGGCAATATGGCAATTGCAAAATGAATCGATAACAATGTTTATTTTAATAATCGCCATATGTTGCAAAACAACAATGAATATTGGATGAAAGTTTCTAACGGAAGAGTTTCTCCTTAATTCATTGACGGTAACGTGCGATGGGTTAAATTAGGGTTTATTAGACTTGGTTCAGGTTCCCAAGTTTACTGAAGTAGAGTTGCAGAACAGAGGAAGGAAGTTAAGTTAGGTTACGTTAGGCGTTCTACAAATATACAAACATTTAAATACATTATTTTAACACAACTATTATAATCAGACAATTACAACAATATTCTAAACATCTTTCTATAGCAGTTATTCTGTAACAGAGTAGACAACCTATAAACGCTTACCATGAGCACAAGAGCTGGCTTCAGAAAGAATCAACGAATGACAAAACCGTACGACATGCTCTTCCAATTGTTGGTTTGATGATGCCAGAACATCTATTACAAAATTCTTTAAGCAAAAATCACTATAACTTCCGATCCATGTTTGAAAGATTTTTCAGCCTAAGGTTCGAGTCATTTTAAAATATTTATTGAGCCATTTCCACTGGACTAAAATTTATATCTTAAAATGCTATCTTAAATGATATCTTTAAAATTATATCTTAAAATGATATCTTAAAATTATATTTTAAAATGACATGTTACTTTAGAGAAAAGCTAAATAAATCTCGCAAAAAAATTACAGTTGATCAATTAGCCGTAAATAGCACGCAGCCATGCAACGAGTTGACGAATGTGATTCGAATTAAACACGATATTTGCTTGGGACTATTCGTCTTCATAGACCAGCACAACTCCCCTCTTAAAAATTACGATATTTTCATCGGCGGGATTGTCGGCCATGCAGTGGCCGCAGATAAACCGGCCAAAATTGTGTGCAACTGAAAAGCTTGTCGTGACCGCCAGTAGTCAGGTCGAATTGTCGTGAAATCGCATCGTTTAAGGGGCTATTTGCACAGCGGTTTTGCAATTGCTCAATTGCTCATGAAATGTCAAGCGTCCCTCGCCGAGAGAAATTCTAGAGCAATTCTAGTGCACTCCCTACAGCACACCCTATATAGAGCACATTTTTGACGGTCAAATCCTCATTATCCGCAGCCAAATCCTTATGCCTTTGTGTGGCTAGAGTGGCGGAGTTGAATTGAGTACGGAGTAAAATTTTTGTGGCGGGATCAGATTTACGTAGTGAAGTTAGAATTGCGTGGCGAAATTCGATTTGTTTAGAGAAATTAAATTTGCGAGGTGAATCGAAATTGCTGTGGCGAAGTTAGACTCACGTGCCGAAGTAAAAATTAGTGTGGCGAAGTGAGAAGTGTGTAGCCATTTATGTCCCAGGACTCGCCACAAATGGCGCCTAATGGACGATGATTAACCGTCTCTGATTTAAGCGTTATTTGATTACGGTCTCCCCTTTGCCAATGAATTTCCGGCGCACCACAGGATTACTAGGGTGGCACTTGATTGCAGGGGTGCCATGGGATTGCTGAGGTGCCACGGGATTGCTGGGGTGCCGCAGGATTGCTGGGGTGCCACGAGATTGCTGGAACGTCTCTGGATTGCTGCAGTGCCACTGGATTGCTGCGTGTTGTTCGGTCGTGAGGTGCGCAATAAGCGTTGCCGCTCAAATGCACAGGCACAGCATAACACAGGTGCTGTCAGGTGCAGCATTCCCAACATGCAGCATGGCCCAGATGCAGCACCAGGTGCAGTCAGACCTGCAGCAGTAAGACCAGGTGCGTTCTCGACGCGCGTGGTGCAGCGTGACACTTTATACGCGAGCGCACGAGAGATGAGTTGATACGCGCGTCCGCTTCGCTGCCTCCACACACCAGCGCTCTGTACACGCACTGCATGCGCTGCCTTATGTACGCAGTCATGCGCAGTGTCTCGTCACGCTTGATACTGAAGCTCTACCTGCTCTAGCATGCTTTGCTCTGCCGCGCTCTGCTCTACCTGCTCTAGCATGCTTTGCTCTGCTGTGATCTGCTCTACCTGCTCTAGCATGTTTCGCTATACTTTGCTCTGCTATATACTTTGCTCTGCTATATACTTTGCTCTGCTATATACTTTGCTCTGCTATATACTTTGCTCTGCTATATACTTTGCTCTGCTATACTTTGCTTTGCTATACTTTGCTCTAGCATGTTTTACTATACATTGCTCTAGCCTGTTTTATTATACTTTGCTTTATCATGTTTCACTACATTGCTCTGCTATACTTTGCTCTATTTTTTCTAATGCTATACTTTTCACAGCCGTTCACTGCTCTACCTCTCTACCTCTTCTACTTTCATCTGAATATATCGATATACGTAGATAAACTTAATACGGAAAGGCTCTGCTACATCATCATGGTAGTAAATAACATTGCTGACCTTCGTGAAATTTATTTTTCCATACGGCGTACATATTTTTTTTAGAAAAGCCCGTCTACGATTCTTCTCTTCTGGGTACGAGTGTAATGTGCTGCAGATTTATTTTTAATTAAAAATAATAATAATTAGAATTTAATTTGACATAATTTATTTTAATGGGCATAATGGGCCCGCCTCTGAGGTGACATGACTACTCATATAAAAAATAATATAATAAAAATAAGTACCAATAATAAATAATAAGAAGATAAAAGTTAGTATTAAAAATAACTAATATAACATAAAATAAGCTCAAACTCATGCAATAAATATAAATGAGAAAGAACATACAATACGTGCCCCTAACCGCGATTTTCTATTCTGCGCTCGCACATAAGTTATTCTGTTGTCCTATGATTCATTTATTGACTTTATTTTTCTCTGTTTTTCTTTCATTGTTCTAGCGTATCTATTTTGATTACCACCTTTTGCGTGTTTGCTATGTAATGTTTTGATCCACTAGTTCTTTTGCTGTTCATTTGTTGCTGAAATGCTGATATTCATCAATTCTTGCGCTTTTTTGCTTTGGTCTAAAGTACATTTCATTATTCGTTTTCATTCTTTATTCTACATTTGATATTTGCTAATCCGAACCAATTATGTACTTAGCTCCATTCTATTTCCTAGTCTAATCCTCATTAAGCTTCGATTTTTTCTTATTACTGAGCAATGTTCGAGCTTTTTTCCCGTGTCGTTTATTCTCGCAAGTTTCATTTGCCACATTTGATGGAACTGAAGTAGATCCATCTTCAAGATTAAAATACTCGTGTTAATTCAAAAATAATACACTGTTAGAAAAAACGGTGAAAAAACGGTCCCACCGGCATCCTAGTGGCCGGTCGCCCCGTGAAAATAAACTGTTTCGTCGTTTTTATCAGATGTTTTACTGATTTCTGGTGTTAAATTGGAATAAAAACGGCGACACGGTGTTTCTTTTCACGTGCCAACCGGCCACTGAAACGCCGGTTATACCGTTAACGGTCATTTTTTTAACAGTGTATATTCGGTAATGACAAACTTATGTGTGACAAACAATTTGTGGGAAAGTACAGAACAAATCTGATATATAATTTGTCAAAGTTACTCAAAAACGAAATTGTTCATTCAACCAGAACGAAGAAGTGATCACCGCTGCGAGTGCAACAAAAAACTCAACACCCTTGCCGCCAGGAAAACCATACAGATATCTACTCATAATGCTATTCCTACCGGGTAATGCAAACAGGTGGGTTTGTATTAAATATTGCTTTGTTTTCAGGGCCGGACGCTAACGCGGCTTGGCTTGAGCTCTGAGTGGCAAAGGCTGCGGCGTTCTATATTATTCGTACGAGAGCGTTGAGACTGGCAATTACACGTACCTTAGTATACATTCGCGGTAAGAATTGCATTGTTTCTTGGCATTAATCAAAATAATTTTGTGGTGATAAGATTATTAGCCTGGGTATTATCTTTTGCACGGATAACATCTGTTATCTGTGGCCCCTGATCCTTTGATAAGTGTTTTTGATAAATGTCTGGAATTACTCTTGTTTGATCAAGCCGTATAACTGCCGTGCTGGTAGTCTCTGGCACGCATGCCAGCAGTGCTGCTAATTAACAGTATTTTACATCCGAACGAGCGATCTCTTTTTAAAATTTTCAGCCGATCAAGGGCGGCCACTTAATGGTCGATGGTCGTGAATAAGCTAACTATTTGAATTTCTGTTACAAAATGCATGACTTATGGCAGAGTTACATTTTGATAATTCAGCTGAATTTCATTCAAAGTAATTCAGGTGAGTTTCATTATAAAAATTCAGCTTGGCCCTCAATACTAGCGTTGCATGATGGTTTCGGTCAACGGCCGCTGCCTTTCATCGGCCTCGTGTAAATATTACGAGAGTAATTTAACAGAATTCGCAAGCGAACAAAAACATGGCTTTCCAGTTACGAAATCAGATGATAGTTTTACATTCAGCGCTCTAGGTGTTTAATACCGCAATCAATAATAGAAATAACCAAATTTATACTAATAAATCATTCCGAGGCAATAACAGCGCTCAGCACGTCGCATGGTCTACGCTCAGCACGTCGCATGGTCGACGCTCAGCACGTCGCGTGGTCTACGCTCATCACGTCGCATGGTCTACGCTCAGCACGTCGCGTGGTCTACGCTCAGCACGTCGCATGGTCTACGCTCAGCACGTCGCATGGTCTACGCTCAGCACGTCGCATGGTCTACGCTCAGCACGTCGCATGGTCTACGCTCAGCACGTCGCGCTCAGCACCTTACAAATAAAAATACTTAATTTTAAAGCAAATAAATGTAGTGTCTTTTAAGCAAATAAGAATAAAAAAATTTGCAGCTATATTTGCGTACCAGCACGTAACATTGCACATGGTCACAGCAGGCAATGCTGCCACTTCACCTGGTCAAACGTCGTCTGTGCAGATGCTATTCAGCTATAAAAACTTTTAAAATAATATAATAATAATAATAGCTATAATAACTTCTATAATAATAATATAATAATAATAGTTATAATAACTTCTATAATAATAATATAATAATAGTAGCTATAATAACTTCTATAATAATAAAATAATAATAATAGTATATAATAATAATAATAATATAATAATAATAACAGCTATAATAATATAATAATATAATAATAATAACAGCTATAATAACTTCGCTGGTGCCGCCACCTGTTGGCCAGGTGGCCGTGCCGGGGCATTGAATCTCTCACGTTATAGTCGTCGTCTCGCACACCATTACTTCATTTTATTCATTAATATATTGTTATCCGTAGCTTTAAATTGTCTTTTTTAGATCAATTATTCGTATCTAAACTGCAACATAACTTTTTATAGCCCGGTTTACCTTAATTTCTTCAAACGCTGTTCTTATCACAATTCAAGTAGTATAAGGTTCACTTTTTCCACGCCATGTGGATAAATTCAGGTCGCTATTTATAATGCTATTCCTGCCTCAACTGAGAAATTATTGAGGCAGCTACAGGTTAAAGCAGCAGCGCTGACGTATCGCAAACAGCTGCTCTAGTCCGTACCTAAAATCAGAGCCGTCTTATAGCCGGCCAACCTATGACCGTTCAATGGCCGCATTAAAGTTTTTTGACTTTACGAGACAAGGCAGAAACTGAGACGAATTTTGCAGTTGGTCGTCAGTGAATTAGTTTCAGATGTGAATAAAATGTTTAAGAATATTTGCATTTTGATGTATCATTTCATCTGTGGAGTAAATTTGTTCACCTGTCACTTCAACTACTGTTTACAACGTATTTGTATGTTTGCATACAATGTATACAAACCTGACTGCATTTCTTTATTATGTTCGTGATTTAATCTTAAAATTCATCATTCGTAACTTTTTACTATTATATTCCTTATTTTATGCGTAGCTTCATTTGCAAGAAAATTTAACTGTATCAAATATAACTTATTAATCCAGTTCTCTCTCATGCATTAATTGTCTTTAATTAACAAAATAAAATAATTTCTACAAACATAACTACTGCTTGATTGCCTTGGTGCTTTGAGAGAGTACAACAACCGTTGCCCTCACGACGCTCGGCAGTGGCTTTAATGTTGGGAGGGGGAGCTTAGTACTTAGCGTGACATGCTTAGTACTTAGCGTGGCATGCTTAGTACTTAGCGCGGCATGCTTAGTACTTAGCGTGGCATGCTTAGTACTTAGCGTGGCATGCTTAGTACTTAGCGTGGCATGCTTAGTACTTAGCGTGGCATGCTTAGTACTTAGCGTGGCATGCTTAGTACTTAGCGTGGCGTGCTTAGTGCTTAGCGTGGCGTGTTTAGTACTTTGCGTGGCATGCTTAGTACATAGCGTGGCATGCTTAGTACTTAGCGTGGCATGCTTAGTGCTTAGCGTGGCGTGCTTAGCGTGCAACACGAGCGTTGGAGACTTACAGCGTCACTGGGATTATTGTTGGATGTTATAGCCGTATTTCAGTCGGCCGACCAAATAGCTATCTCTTAATAAATAGGCATTAATATTTAAAATAATACGGCTGGAATTTTCACTACATTCGCAATGAAATCCCAGACGTCTTACGTGCTGCCGGCATACGGTTCACTAGGGCGCTGGATGTCCAGCGATATCACGGATAGAATTTCCACTTAATTTTTCTTGGACGCGAATACGTTGAGTCTCCCACGCAACTTCATTCACGTCGACTCTTTTACGAACTCCCACGCGAATAACCGCGAGATGATAAAATTTGCACAGAAAGAACTAACAAAAGGATCTCTTCATCCGAGAAAATGTGAAACAATGCCTTAATACAGTTCGTTCACATTCATGGCAAATGTGCTGGTGTAGACATGTATTTGGCAGGTTTAATGACAGTAAATTTTTTACAGGTAGAACGACGTTTCCATGAAGAGCATTTTGTTCGTAGAATATTCACGCTTTGCATCTTTAAAACGTGAAATGCATGAGAATTGGATTGGAATCACTACAAAGAGTGAAGCAGAATCAATCTACATAAAAATTAACTCAGGGTCACGTGTCAGTGTCAGCAATCTGGATCAGTCAGCGATGCTAACTGCCGGTGCTGACGAATATCATCAAGAGCAATTATTGGTTAAAGTGTCAGCAACAAGCACTGCGCCAGCGTCAGTAACGTGCAATGTCAGGAACAAATTTATAGCCTGTATATATGCAGCCTTTAGAGCTTCTCCAAAATAAGTTACCGAAATTATCGATTCAAGTGAGTTTAAAGTTACGCGGCAGCTGAAGTAAGTTATGAGCATCTAAGTTGCTCCCAGCATCATAAAACAAGTTCAAACTTCGTAGAGAAGCGAACAAAACTTTAGTTAAGAAGCCTAACTTGTAATGAGTTTCCCCGAGCGGCTCATCTCTACACGCATGCACGGATATTTATTTATTCAGGTGATTCATGTTGACCGCTACTCACGTCAAATATCAGGAAGTAATTCATTAGGACATAAAAACAATATTATATCATTACTAAGTTATTAAACTTTATTTTATTCACAACCCGGGCACAGTTAAGTAGATAATATGTAAGTTAAATAAATATATACATTAGAATGACATGAATAGATACAAATATTCCTTACATACTGTAAAAAAAATTCGTGAAAGAAGATAAAACTCTCGATGATTGCGGGAAGTTCCGTAATAAGTTCCAAAACCAGCAAAAATTCACTGAATGAGAAATGTTAGAAAATTAGTCCGTAGATTTTCCTTAATCGTACTTGAAAATTTAACATTAAAGACGGCGCGACGTTTCGTTCCTAAAACTGTTTTAATTGTTGTTCCCAAGACTTCATTTATTCACGTAAGGTACAACTTCTATTGATATAACATCTTGATGGTTCCTCGACGTTGCAGAGTTTGTGCACTCATAATCACTTCCTCGTATGTTTATCATAAGGTCATATTATTGTGAATGACTGAAGCCAGAAATGGTGAATAAATTCAATGCATATAATTTCTGCTTCGTGGACGATTTGACAGTAAAAGTCCACGCATCATAAGTAACTCAATACATCACAAGAATTCCTAAGTGTCACAAGAATATTCAGATATCGCAGGCAACTCCACGTATATATCCTTCAGGTCCTTTACAGTCAGCCGAGCCGGGATGGAATGATGATGGAAATCACTGCTGAGGATGAAGATTTGGCTGCTGATGAACTTTAATAAGACACACCGTTTCATCCAGACTCCTGAAGGTGTTCTCGAACTCTGCTCGTCTGGGATGATAAGGTCCACATCCAGCGTTATTATCAACAGTGCCGTACCTCGGCAGTGGTAATTTCTGGCTGCGAATCGGACGCTGCGACCACGGCCTCGGCTGGACGGGAGGAAAGTCCTCTTGGCAACGTCGGGACATCACAGGTCTACTAGGGTAACGTTGTCGCATCAGCTGATCTTGTTCCATCTGCCACATCATTGCGTTTCTCAGTCGACCATCACTTGGCCTATCGTGCGCACGATGCCCCCGGCGCATATTCCGATGCCTTTTGTACCTGGGAGCTTGGAAATGATCCCTACAGTATTCGGGAGGCAGAGTTTCAGGCAGGCGTTCGGGGCAGAAGTATTTTCCACACTGGCGACAGCGAACCTGCTGGTCAAAACAGCTGTCGCAATAGCAAATCTCAGGAGGAAGAGGGAATTCCTCCCGTGGTTCATAACTTCTGAAAACCTTGTTTCCCATTGCAACTAAATATTAAAGAACATCGAATTAGAGTGAAGATTTCAGAAGTTAGTGGTTTGACTTCATAGCGAGCGTGCGTATTCTGGCTACGCGGTTGATCCCACCAATACGTCTCAAAAATTATATTAAACAAACGAATTCTGCCACAAAGAAATTCGAAATATCACGTGCTTTACTATTGGAGTTCAAAACGAAATTTGAGAGAATAACTCTACGATAATGCTTATCAAATGATTATTGAAGAATCTGAATACACGAAAACATACATGTAATTTCGGTAAAAAGCGTGTTTCGTTCTATAATATATAGAAAATCGCTACTACATACACTCACCGAGGAGACACAGTGGGTTAACTTTACGCGTTTTCTAATATTTATTGTAACAGAGGCTTTGTACTTCATATATGCAGATTTAATTGTCTAGCTGAAAATGCTTAAATTTGAATAACCACACCCAAAACGACAACGTGCGTGTTATGGAAATGCTTCGATCACTCATCATGCACTAATTATTTTTTTTATCTAATCGTCTTTTTAGCACATTTTCTTATTTATATAGAATAAATGCACTATTGTGCTCGTCATGTCCGTCAGTCTGTCTGTCCGTGATTCATGTTTTCGTCGACGAGAAAATTCGCTCTCTGTAACTCACTGCAGTGAGTAATTAATTATATTTTTTCACATTTCAAATCACTCGTTTATCTTTATGATTTCTTTATTCAGGACATACTGCCCTCTTCAATTCATTGCTTCTACATTTCATGACTCTTTCATGACTTACTAATTTGGTCCCATAAGCAACTCTACCATCATTCGAAAATTTGTATTAACTCAAACTTATTCCTTTCTTTATTCTTAAATTTCTAGGTTTTTCTTCTGCAGTTCAGCGTTTGCCAATTTTCAGGCTCAGATATGAAGGGACGGACGCGGGACAGGCGCTTATCGCCAGTCCGGGTTTGACTGACGACCGTAGACCGCTCACCAGCGGTCAGTTAGCGAACCTCTCCGACACGTCAATCTCGAAAATTATTTTTTTTTTTTGGTACTTGAAAAAAATGTTGGTAAGCTAACGAATTTATTGGTACTTTTTGGTACTTGAAAAAAGTGTTGGTAAGCTAAAGAATTTATTGGTACTTTTTGGTACTTGAAAAAAATGTTGGTAAGCTAACGAATTTATTGGTACTTTTGGGTACTTGAAAAAATTGTTGGTAAGCTAAAGAATTTATTGGTACTTTTTGGTACTTGAAAAAAGTGTTGGTAAGCTAAAGAATTTATTGGCAATTGATGAAGTTGTTGGTAAGTTAGTTACATTATTGGTAAGTTTGTGACGTTGTTTCTAAATCAGTGAAATTATTATCAAGTTAGTAAAATAAGTGACAAGTTAATTAAATTACTGGTATGTTAGAGAAATGATTGGTTAGTTAATAAAATAATATAAAGTAATAATAATTATTTTTAAGGGTTGAAAGAGGCTGGCGTGCGTTCAAATGAGGTTGACATGAGTTTAAAGAGATTGGTGGGAAAGTAAAGACGTTTTACACAAATTGGTGTTTGTGTAAAAACATAGTCATGTGAGTAAAGGGAAGACATTATCGTAAAATAAATATAAATTTTGTTAATTACCTATTGAATCCAACAATTTATTATGATATCTATAACATGAACTATTTTCTAACGTCTACATGCTCATTTTTCTCGACCGGAATACCCAGATTTATTTCTCGCGGTGAACTCATCACGAGAGGCTGACGCGTCATCCCACCCCACTTTATTTACGCTTTGATATTTTATTTAAAAATACGCTCCTAGAAAATATTTGATATTTTATTTAAAAATACGCTCCTAGAAAATATTTGATATTTTATTTAAAAATACGCTCCTAGAAAATAAATTGGGTGCGCCGGTCTGTGTTGCGAGCTTCGATCAAATGGGCAGCCGACTTGCGGAGATTTGCTATGGACATTTCTGAGTTACGGTGCGCGGGAGCTGATATACGGGACAGGAAAATATTGCTAAGTCGTATCAGAAAATATTGCTAAGTCGTATCTGAAACGCTGCAGATCAATTGAGTTTTTTAGTTGAGAGAATCTGTTCTGTTTCGTTCTGGAAATTGTGAGCTTTTCGCTCGTATTTGTCAATAGGACATTTCAGCTTCAGAAATAAATAGATAAAAAATATAACTCAGTACTCACTGCAGTGAGTGACAGAGAGCGCATTTTCTCGTCGACGAAAACTTGAAGTCACGGACAGACAGACAGACTGACATGACGAGCACAATAGGGCATTTCTTACATAAATGAGAAAATGCGCTAAAAAAGAGGCCTGTTTCTACTTGAAAATGTCTACTTCATACCTCGAAAACAAATTTGGTAGGATGTTAAACCAGGACTTTACCTGTCCAACTTCAGAAAGAAAATGTATCTTTAGTCAATGAAATTAAATGTGTATTTTCTTTGCCCTAGGGGCTTGTCCCACAATTTCTTGACCGAGGGCGCGATGCCGTTCGCTTTCAGCGCAACCACACAGGAAAATGATCTGTTTGAGGGAAAATTGAATCCAGCTGAGCACACACACTCCTGTTGGCTTGTTTGAGGCTCCTGTTGACTTAGCCAACTGCCGAAGACGTCCTTAAATCCACTTCAGGAACAACTAACCATCCATGCAGGAGCCATGTGACAGATGAGCTCAAACTGACAACCAATACGACCGAAGGAGAATGAATGGTCCCATAAAAGTATCATTTCCAGATCCGTATCAGTTTCTGTGGGTTTATAACAAAAAATCTAAGATTTTCACCGTTAATTTATCAGTTTCTGTGGGTTTATAACAACAAATCTAAAATTTTCACCGTTAATTTATCAGTTTCTGTGGGTTTATAACAACAAATCTAAGATTTTCACCGTTAATTTCAGAAACAATATGCACAGGGTTGTGAATAATTGCAGTTACTCATCGTTGATTTAAGTTCAAAATACAATGAAGTACGTATTTTACGATCAGTCAAGCCAAAGATGATCAGGTTCACGTAAAGAGAAGAACCTCGTACTAAATCCCGTTTGTCACCGTCGAATAAATACGTGGTCGCGAAAACGCAGAATGCATCGGTGCGCATCGAAAACGTACAGATCACATAGGTGTTCGTTTCATAGCACAAAATGATCGTACGAAATAAGCCAAATGCCTTGTATTATTCTAAAAAAAATCCCGACATGGACGATATGCTTCAGCGCTGTTTCGAAATTTCCGAATGAGAACGACGCTCGCCGCTGTTTATTTTCGGCTGGTAAAATTGGATATTTTTTAAGCTCGTAATACTCTCTGCCGGTGCGATTTCGAAAAAAAAATCTTTAAGGTCATTTTCGAGCGTGAGAAAGAAGAAACTTTAAGTGATACTAAATAATAATAAAATAATTGCATGATTTCGGGTTATTTAACGACATAAAAAATATGAATGTTGTGGCTATATTTAATAATGCTAAAAATGAAGCATACCTACGTGCTATTCAATAACTTCGAAGAATATGCTCGCTTTGGTGATATTTACTAATATAAAAAATATAACTCAGTACTCACTGCAGTGAGTGACAGAGAGCGCATTTTTTCGTCGACGAAAACGTGAAGTCACGGACAGACGGACGGACAGACAGGCGGACATGGCGAGCACAACAGCGCCTTTTTTCCATAAATGATAAAATGCGCTAAAAATTAATTTACTTTTACTTCGGAGCTATTCGAAAACGCCGAAAAAAATTCGTTCATTGATGATATTAATGAATATTGGACGTTAGCCTGAATTTCAAGACGTTGCCAGGAATAGATTTTATCCGCCTGCCCCGCCAGGATCTCGAGCCTCGAGCTCTCTAATGAGGGCCATTACGTGTCTCGGGCGAGACGAATAACGAGATACGAACATCTATAAATCATTCATCAACTCATTACCGAACGCATTCAATTACTTAACATAGCTCTCCATTTCATTTCAGCTTTCATTCATTATAAGCTTTCGAAGAATTTTTTGCTTTCTACACAAATAATCCAACACAGCAAATTCGCGACGTTCATTTATTTGCCCCGAAATTTAACTTTTCGATATTTTTTGAGCTTTCTTTCTTGGTATAAGTGCGAGTAGCATATTCACAAGACTCTTCAAATTGCACTAAAAATCTTACTTCTAGTATAAAAAACGAGCTATCAAGCCGCAAAAAAATTCCACAATTTTCACAGCGTTCATCGAAGCAAATGAATTTAGCGCCAGATGCTCGATTTCTCACTAGCCTCATTTTATCACGACATCGCCAAACGCGTCTCGCAAGACGACGCCGCAAAAAAGTTAAATAGCGGCGGGCGACAGCGACTCAATCGCACCGCGTCACGCAAGTTCGCCCCTGCGTTTCACAGTTCTCGAGTATCTGAAAGCTTTCGATGCTGCTCCGTAGGTTTTCTAGTGCAAGCCAATAAGCAATAGCCGATATATCGGACGACGAGACAGCTTCTCTTCGGGTCGACATGCACTTTCGCATAGTTTTTTCAAAGCTTCACTGTATTTTTGTTCGCTTGACACGCAGAGTTGCTGCGCTTTGGCATCGCCCGCCGGGTGCGTGACCAATAAATGCTATATTAGTGCACGAATTTGCAGTCAATGTTCGAATGTGCTGGTCTCTCCCGGAACCAGATAAAATAAAAGTGACGGTCTTCGTACTTTGGTTGAATTTAGTCTCAATCTCTGACATACAAGTCGTTTTCTCATAAGAGAAATCAATTGTAATAAAATTATTCATCACACTAATTGAGAATAAATCATTTCAATATAAATATTTTCTTAACGGTATTCCTTTAAATTAAAATTCACGAACAATAAAAAAAGCATTCCAAATCTTTATTTTGCACAAATTTTGGCATTTTTTAATAAAAACCAACTTATCACACCAGTCAAATAAAAAGTACGTGTAGGCCATAACCAAATCAGTCCAATCAAAATATCAGAGGCACCAGTAACGCAGTCATTAATTATTTATGACATAATTCAGAGCAATCAACAAATACACGCGAGCTCTTTCAATACCACTCACATGGAGCGGCGACATTCAAAGCAAGCCTTTCACAGCCCATGCATGGGACAAAATTATCCTCATTCCACTAATGATATTCCTACTCAAGTGTGAAATGCTGTTCCACTAATGCTATTCCTACCTAAGTGTGAAATGCTGTTCCACTAATACTATTCCTACCTGTGAAATGAGTCTGTGTGCGGAGGCCAATCATGCACACTCCAGCGGGCTTTGTCTCGCAAAAAATTAGGTCAGAATTATTGAGCTGATCGTTTGGCCACTGATTGTTTTGTCACCAAAAACCTCATTAATCATGCAAGCGAATATTTAAAGCAATGCACTACCTTTAATCGGACGCAAACGCGATGTACCACCTGTAGATTGGACTACAACACAACTAAGAGCGTCAGTCGGTCAGCGATGAACCACCTGTAGATTGGACTACGACACAACTAAGAGCGTCAGCTGGTCAGTGATGTACCACCTGTAGATTGGACTACGACACAACTAAGAGCGTCAGTTGGTCAGCGATGTACCACCTGTAGATTGGACTACGACACAACTAAGAGCGTCAGTTGGTCAGCGATGTACCACCTGTAGATTGGACTACGACACAACTAAGAGCGTCAGTTGGTCAGCGATGTACCACCTGTANCCTGTCTCTTATACACATCTAGATGTGTATAAGAGAACGGGACGAGACTTTCTAATGATATTCAGTAATGGGGCGAGACTTTCTAATGATATTCAGAACATGGGGCGAGACTTTCTAATGATATTCAGTAGTAATCAGTACACGGGGCGAGACTTTCTAATGATATTCAGTACACGGGGCTAAACTTTCTAATGATATTCAGTACACGGGGCGAGACTTGCTAATGATATTCAGTTCATGGGGCGAGACTTTCTAATGATATTCAGTACACGGGGCGAGACTTTCTAATGATATTCAGTACACGGGGCTAAACTTTCTAATGATATTCAGTACACGGGGCGAGACTTGCTAATGAAATTCAGTTCATAGGACGAGACTCGGTAATGCTTATCACTAAATCGGGACCTCAAAGTTAGGTTGGCAAGCCATCAAGACAGCAGCGCTAGCCGTCGAGTTTTGAAAAAATTTTTTGAGCGGTCAAACGATTTCAAAAGCCGTGGGCTTACAAAGACAAGAGGGTTTTTTTCACCACAAAAGACGGTCGTTCAAACGGCCGTTGAGGATCATTTGCTTGATAATTCAAAAAGCCTGCCCAAGATGTGGCCGCGGCGGCGAGGGATGAAGGCAAATGCAATCAGCTTTGATGACAGACTTCCCTTTGACCATGGCCACGCGATGCCGCTAAGACGTCCTCGACATTTTTGTCAATTCATTTATCATTAAAGCTCCTTAAGGCAATTATGAACTACTTTTGACTATCAAGTTAATGTCAAAACTTTATCTGAGCAATCGTGATTCTAAATAATGAAATTGTAAACTAAATTTGATAATACATTTAAATTCTAGACCTCATTTGAGCCATCGTGACTGTCAGTTATTAAATTATAAAAAAATTGAGAATTCTTTCAAATTATGCAAACTTGATTGTGAATTTTGAACTCATCGTCCACTTCTGATTAATCTTTCATCGTATATGCTTGAATTCGTACCCAATAAATCTTCTTTGGAACTAAGCGCTAAAACTTTCGATAAACTAACAATGAATCACAGCCGCTGTAGTAATAATAGACACTTAAAGGAAATTAATTGAATAGGAGTTAATGAATTAAATAAATGAAGATTATAAATAAATGAAATAAAATGCTGACATCAGAGCAAAGGCTAACATATCAACCATCAACAGCGGCAGCATATAAGTCAGTATTAGAGTCGGATCATAAGTGGCAAATCAGGATCTAAAGGTAAAATCAAAAGGTATCCTATAGAGTTTTCATTAACTCACGATAACAGAATATAAAGTCCAGTTTAAATTTATTCAACTAATATTAATGTAACTGCAAATTTGTACATTTAATGTGCATCAAGATTTAATTCAGCTAGCCACTCTCCGCAGGGCTACTGATCGCTGGATAGACGCCTGATGAAGCCCTTTGATGCACAATCAAAGGGCACTTATATATTTCTCGTCATCGCTCTATTCCCTCTTTCTTTTTCCCTTCATACTCGTCGTCCTGGCTCCTTTCCCCCACCATTTCTTCCCTTAATACTCCCCCACGCACTTTCATTTCTTTATCATACTTCTTTCACTCACAAACTTTCATTAGTTTTCATACTGCTTACTCTGGCTCCTTTCCCGTCTACCCTCTTCCCTTAATACTCCCCCCACGCACTTTCATTAGTCTTTCATACTGCTCATCCTGGGTCCTTTTCCTCCACCCTCATCCCTTCATACTTCCCATGCCATGACAAACTTCCAGCTTTTCATAATTCTCACCCGCTCGCACTTTCATTTTCCTTTCATACATCTCACCCTCACATACTTCCCTCTTCGCTTGGGTGCCGTCCACTTTACGGCACACTAGCAACGCGAATGAAAGGTTCAGACAAAGGCAACGCTTAATTATCTCAATGCAAAAGCCAAATTTTAATCCCCTGCTTCAGTGGTACAAAGACAGTGAAACATTGAATGCAACCATTACGATAAATTAAAAACGTATTCCGCGCAATGATTAAACAGCACTTAATATATTAAACAACAAAGAGGAATTGAATTCATAACAATGGCAAAGGTATCATTCATTGCATGGGAAGATTTGAGCCAAATTATGCATTTCTCGTTACCGTTAGATTCCAGAGAAGCACTACACATTGGAATACCACACAAAACATATATAATGCTTTACCTATCATACACGCGGGAATGTGAGGTGAATCTATATGCTTTCTTCATCACATTAATACAATATTCAGCATAGTAATTCTGGCTGGAACGTTCACGCCCAAACGTAACAATAAAGAATTTTAGAACAAGTCTTGAGCTCATGCATGGGTATCATAAGAGCATAGGCTCAAGTGTAGAGTGAGCCCAAGCATCTAAGCAAGGAATAAGCCCAAGCATATAAGCACATGAGGCTTAAGCCGCGACAGCTTCATTATGGCTTAGCCATGAGCATGAAGGCGACGACACAGAAGCGATGGAGCAGTTGGGCGATGCAGAGGCAAAGCTCGAGAAACTCGATAAGAATTTCACCAGGAACTTTAAACAAATTAATCAAAAAATGTGAATGCTGTACAAGAAAAAAATAATACGGTAGAGAAGGTAGATGGATGGGAGAACACCAGCTGGTGAGACTAGCCGTTGCCGAGATTACCCATCGATATTCGTCCAGCAAATTGTTTAGTCCCGTTTACCCATGTTTGAGTTTTAACTGAAGAGTCCCATTTTTCAAGACTGTAGCTGTCACTGTATACGTCAGCTTAGCGTCTCTACCAAAACCAAATGTGACGTCGTAAAATAAGAAAAAACTTACGACCAAATGACACGCCGAGTAATTAGAAAAACTTACAACCAAAGGAGACGTCGTATAATAATAAAACTCACAACCAAATGGCAGGCCGTGTAGTTAAAAAAATTAACCCCAAATGGCACGTCGTATAGTAAGTAAAAAACTTACAACCAAATGGCACGTCGTTTAGTTAAAAAAAACCTTCGACCGAATGGCACGTCGTGTAATATGAGAAAAACCGTTTTTCGCCATCAATGTCGTAATAAAAGAGCACCGTTTTCACTCTCCCCCGAACATCGCAACATAAGACCAGTTACGACACGATGGAACCAAGCATCTCGAGTCTCCAAGTCGTAATAAGGAAGGCAATCCAATTTTACGTTCACAAAACCTGTAATAAAAGCGTGATGAGCAATGTTTGTTCCTATGAGTCTGCATAAAGTAGCCATGTGCAAAACTTGTTCCGTAAAATTTTGTTCCACGAAAAAAATAATTCAACGCTGTCAATTTTACTAGTTGCAGCATCGCGAAGAAGCTTTGAATAAATTATAAGCGCTCAAATTTAGTCCTCGTGAGGAAGTTTCTTACAGCTAAAATATTTATCAATTCAAAAATTCACGATTCCCCATGCATCGCGTAGCAGGGATAAGCATCGCGGTCTTGACGGCAACATTAAAAACGGTTTTTTTAACCAAATTCAATAAAGGATATATCAGTATTCCATCAGTATATACGTATATAAATGTTGTAGTGACAGAAGCAACTTAAAGAGCTCGTTATAAGACTTAGGAGTTTAATTATACAACGGATAAGTATTCGATAAACCCTATTATAGGATATGCCTTGATTACCGTGACCCGAAACTTAATTAGATTATATTAACCTCCTAATTAGATTATTTTAGTCATAATTAGATTATTTTTGCCACATAATTAGATTGTTCATATAATATAATTAGATTATACGAACAACCTAAATAGATTTTTATAACTACTTATTTCGATTATTTCGACTAGTGTTGCGCCGCTGTTTCGCAATAAACTCGAGCTTCCCTTCAGGAACTGCACGCCACTTCTTGGAATGTCCCAACCTAAAATCTTTCTGAACTGAAACCAGAAAATAAATATTAAAGCCTAAAAAGCTTCCCACGATGCCGAGCGAAGCCCAAAAAAGACCTAACCCGCTGCGCATCTCAAGCAGTTGCTTCTTGGAATACGAGTACTTCTTTCGAATTGCTATGCCGGGTACAAAGAAATGTATAATAATAATAATTATTACTAATAATAATAATAATATTAACAATAATAATAATATGAATAATAATAACAATATATTCATTTTGTATATTTTAGGCAGCTATTTAAGCTTAATTTTTGAGTAAAGACTTATTCATTCCATGTCTTAAATTATACCATATTCAATGTTCTTATATCTTGTTCGTGTGGAAATTAATGTGAAGCCAATATAGGACGTTTACTTCTGGAAATCAAAATAGACGAATCAAAATTGCAAAAGTTTAACTTTGATTTGAATTTCACATGTAATAATAGATCTCACAAGTACCGTGCAAGGGAACAATAAATTGTATTTTACCGACGTTGGGATAGTAGCGCGTGTATGAACTTTGCGAGGAAATAATAGCGATTGAAATAACCACATATGACAAAATAGAATATAGTATCGATACGATTAAAAATAGTATGTAGGCATGAGATTTCTGTGAGATTAATTCAATGTGCTTAATACTCACGCGTGCATACGACGAAGCATGAAAGATTCGCGAGTGTGAACAACGAAGCGTGAAGGATTCATGAGTGCAAAGAACGACGCATGCAGGATTGAACGCATGTAAGAATTTGCATAACAATAACACTTGCATGATTATTGTATAACAATAAAAGTTGTAGGACTCATTGATTGGGACAGAAGTAGCATTCGTGCTGGCGGTCAAGGACCAATGTTACGAATTAATGATGTCAAGATTCGTGCGTAATTCCTAGGTTCGTGTATGCTGTCCCTACAGACGTCCCTGTGCCGCGTGATGGATGACGTTAAATTATAGACGATGCGTCGTTACGAAGCGTGACGGCGCATTTAAGCGTGACGCATTGCAATCTCTGTTTACCCTATTGGAAATTATGGTAGGCCATGAGTGTTGATGGCCGGCCGTCGGTGTCTCGTCTAAAGAATCATACATGGGTTGACAGTCTCCCAAAGTTGAATACTTGATTGGCCATCGTCCACTCACATGAATGAGTGAGACTTTGCTGAGATTACGGCAGCAACGGTTGAGATTCGAACGGCTACGGTCAAGATTACAGCAGCTACAGTTAAGATTATAGCAGCTACAGTTGAGATTGCGGCAACCAAATGTGAGATTTCGGCAGCTACAGTAGAGATTACGGCAGCTACGGCTGAGATTACAGCAGCTACAGTTAAGATTACAGCTACAGTTGAGAGTACGACCGCCAAGGGTGAGATTACGGCAACTACAGTTGAGGTTACGGCAGTTACAGTTGAGATTACGTCAGATGCGGGCGAGATTACGGCAGCCACGGGTGAGATTACGGCAACTACAGGTGAGATTACAGCAGCTACAATTAAGATTACAGCAGCTACAGATGGGATTAAAGCCCATCAAAGAGCCCTCGCTGAGCTTTTAGCCGCACCGACCTGCAAACCGCAATTCCCCGAAGAGTGTAAGCATGCGAAACCTGAACTCTTCGTGTGCGACTCAAAAGTAAAATTCAGTTTCGGTTTGAAAAATATTTGGCATCGGCCGGTATGCAGAAGTGCAAAGTGATTTATTGAGTTCATGACCCTTTATTTTCGTCTTACGCTAGAGAAGTTCTCACTATCTCGAATATTTATACTTTAATTTGAAAAATTATACTATACTCGAAGTCGAGACCAACGAATATGACTAGCAAACTCAGCTGTGATACAATAACCATTCCCTAAGCAAAGCCAAATTTACATAATGGTACGTATCTGTTCACGATTAAAAATAAAACATTTAAACTAACTCGAAAAAAGCCGAAAATTTACTTTCCATGCCAGCTGTTGGAATATTCGTGTTTCTTATTGAGGGTGCAAGAATAAGATTTCAATTTTTTCGTACAGTGAGCCTATTCCTATTACTCTTTCCTATCGACTGCATGTACCTGCTTTCGTGCCGTACTAATGAATTTCAGGAAAACTGGAGTTACAAAAATTTTTTTTTTGTTAAAAATGCCCTATATCCCAAGGTACTCGTAACCAGATAACTAGCTCACGCTCTACCGCATGAATCGTCTACATTCTACAACAATGGAAACAGCGGCATCAGTTAAAACAACACCAAAGCAGGCAAACTTCCCCAGTCCGACTTTTCCATCTCGTCACTCATTAGCTGGTGCAGACTCTTGGGCGACGTATCGGAATCACTTGTATAAAACTTGGCAGAGTCTCTATAAGGTTATTACTTATTTGTGATTTGGGAACATTGCCACCTCAGGAATCTCCAGGAGGCCCTGTTTTCCCTCAGTCGAATAAATAGTTTTACTGTTGTGGCACGCTTGACAATTAGCCTCTCCTTCCAGCTCCTCTGATTCAACGGAAATTTAAAGAGCACTAAAATGGAAGAAGAACCTTATTGTGACAACCCGCATCCACCCTCACGTCAAAAACTGCGCTTGGGACGCACACAGTTTAACAATGGCTAAAATTTACCAAATGACAGGAGCCAATCAGAGCAACTTCCCTTGTCATCAGAGTTACCCCTAGAAAACTAAAGACTGTAGGACTGCGTAGCTACAGTACCTGCTATCTTGCCGTACCTGTACCACGTACCTGCTATCTGGCCATACCTGTACCACGTACCTGCTATCTTGCCGTACCTGTACCACGTACCTGCTATCTTGCCGTACCTGTACCACGTACCTGCTATCTTGCCGTACCTGTACCACCTGTACCACGTACCTGCTATCTTGCCGTAGCGCTGGAACATGCGCTCGACGTCGGTCTTGGTGCACTGGAAGGTGTTCAAGTTCCCCACGAAGGTGCGGGAGTTGACGGCTTGGGGGTCTTGAGAGTTGGTCTGGTTTCCCACTCTACTCATCGTGCCAGTAAACTATTAAAACTTTACCTAACTTTCACCAAGTTTTCGATTATCTCGAGCTATAAAATTGTTTTCGGTGAAACTATAATTATTGAAATTGAGTAGAGTGTTTCGTGCATTCGTGTCTCACTAGCAAATTACACAGAAATGAGGATAAACGACAGTGCCCGTCATTGCACGCACATTAAGCTTCTATTTTCGTGAAGAAACTTCGAAAGAATTATAAAAAATTTTTAACGTTACTTCACTCTTGTGATGGTTTCAATAATCCCAAATTTTTACAATTTACTGACACGCCCACGTCACACAATATTATTTTATTAATTAAAAACGGATTTTAAAAAGTTAAAAGTTGTGCAGTTAACGAATGAAACTTGGGATGTACGTAATGGAGTTCTTTTACGGTACATTTAAAAGAGCCCAACAATGGTAAATACGCACTGGCACAATAAAGTGAGTTATAAATTCACTCGCGAATGAAGGTAATTTAATGGCGAAATATAAGTATCTATCTCAAGTCAATTCTTTTATTGAGTTATTAAGGTATTTATTATATTAATCGAAGCAATATTGATGGAATGCTAATTATACTTCGTCGTGGCAAACTCGACTTTCCTATACAGTTATATATCATACAATTTCCGAACGTCACTGACAAATCACACGCATGGTCCACCACCAAGAATTCACTAAACAAAAATGTCAACAGATGTTTCCATAACAAGTAACATGACATAAAACGTCTCTAATAATCACTTGTAATTAATTATTATACACTCGAGATAATTCAACCAGCACTTAACAGTATTTCTAAGAACCAACACTACAGCGTGCACCATAACACCATTTGAACTGTGATCAAAAAACGAAATCAAGTTGAAACATTAGATTGATTGTTGACAAGATAAAATTAGCTTAATAATTAAAAATATTTTAGGACAATCCATATATTATTATTTGCTTTGTCTATTGCAAACAAGGTGGAATAATTATGTCGTTTCCTACATTTAACCGCTGTGTTTATGCATTTGTTAAAGATTAAATCACATATATTTAACAGATCTCTGCTGTATAGATCTTTTTACACGTATCTGTTATCAATAGTCAGTTATACCTATATTAATAACTGAAAATGGTATATACCCTGTCCATATCCGGATTCTAGCCTACCCACCACATCAGCTCAGACACGTTGAGCACAAGAAACCTGATCTTATTTCATATCATAGAAGTGTCTCTTTTGATTGAATAAAACCTTACATTTTGATGATTTTAACCGCGTAGTGCATGCTTATTAACATGCGCAGGTACAAAAAGGCTCGACTATTTTTCTTTATATTCTTTACAATAATTCAGGTTCAGCATTAAGAGGTCATACGTTCATTAAGATTGCAGTTTTAATTCCTATGACCACAACTGATGTATAAAATCTGCTTTAGATAATAAGATTGAGCAGCTGCATGGTCTCAAGAAACAATGAAAGTATACAGAATAAAAAATGAACGTTAAATGTCATTATCAACAAGATATTTTCCGACATTTAATCTTATTTCCGTAGGTAAACTATAAGAAACAAATTTAAAAATATATTTAAAGTATTAAGTAATCTATAGCAAGTAACCCTTGATGTTCATCAGTGAAAATAACAAGATAAAAAATAAAATGGATTGCCAACCAAGAATAAATTACACAATTTTTATGCATTGAAATAAATTCAAGAACGCGAGGCTTTCTCAGTAACAATAAATTATTATGAGTTCAAATAAACGTCACTCTGATTTATATTAGTGCTTCTAATATTCTAACGCAAGTATGAGAAGTAAAAGAATATACTTTCTATGTATTAAATCAAGATATTGAAGACACCCAACAATCAGTAAAAATGACATGCATTTGGCGCACATAACTGAAAAATTACCACAATAAATTGTTGATATGCAATTTGGAATCCAGAGAAAATAACTACCTACAAGCAACATTTTCTTTCATTACACATTCTCCTGTTTCGCAAAATTTTATTAAAGTAAAAAAAAAGTTTGTGATCATTACACATTCTTCTGTTTCGCAAAATGTTCAGGTAAAAACACCGTGTTTGTGATGATGTAATGACATTAAAGAGGCAACTAAGGTGTCATGTGTGGGTCATGGCGGGGCCATAACTGCAGAGCTGAAGCACCACTCAAGCATCTGCAGAAAAAAAGACCAAAAATACATTAGCAAAAATCTACTCTAGTCAAAACGATCGACAGGAAAAATTTACAAGCTGTAAAACGTTGCAAAAGATTAGAGGAAAAAATTCAATGTTTTTTTCATTAATAATGTTGAAAAAAGTGCAAGGAAATTGTAATGTGTTTTGAACAAGTAAACTAAATGTTTGGACTAAACTCCGTATACTCAATTTCGTTGCAGGTAAAACTCTGAAAACCGTATCTTACAACTAATATTTTGCAGTTCTATTTAAAAACCCAGCAAATGATTATTATAATTCTAAACGTGGCAATGAAGAGTATTTTATTCTAATAGTAATTGCACTTGAATAAATTGCACAGCTTTAATGAATAGAAGTGCACGCATTTCGTACACGAATGTCACGTATAAACCTAGTATACTGGTATGTACAGGTAACTGTAAGAACTCCGCCAGTATTTTCGTCCCGGTTTTACACGAGAAAATCAACAAGCATCTTAAAAGATTATAAAAAATATAACAAAAACAAGTGGAACTGAAAAGTGACAGCGTCGCGTGTTAGTTTACCTTCGGGCAGGTGACAGACAAGGTTCTTCATAACAGTGCTAGCAGCAGCCTGCCTTCAAATAACGAATCTATGCACAACACTGGCTATAGTAGGTAGGAATACTGATATGTAACGGTCTTAAATTCTGGCTCTAGAGAACGTTCGTGGTTTTGGGTAAAAAAATCGCATTATTCTAAACAAATAATTTGAATAATGTTATTCTAATGGAAAATCATGTTATTGTAAGAGAAAAACTTAATTTTGAAGCGTTAATTATATATTGAGAATTATAAATTTGAATAATATAATTGAATTTAAGAAGTTGAATCGCAGCCCATGCCACCATAATTTGGCGCGCATGCCACCCTAGTCTGGCGCGCATGCCACCCTAGTCTGGCGCGCATGCCACCCTAGTCTGGCGCGCATGCCACCCTAGTCTGGCGCGCATGCCACCCTAGTCTGGCATCCTAGTGAGATGATGACACACTAAGGCACCTCTGAGGCTCTGGCAGCCTAGTGAGGTGATGACACACTAAGGCACCTCTGGCAGCCTAGTGAGATGATGACACACTAAGGCACCTCTGAGGCTCTGGCAGCCTAGTGAGATTTAAAGGGTTTCAACAATTTGTCCCATTTAACCGTTTCCAGAATAAGAAGAGCAAGAAAATTAAGATGCAACCTGCACTTAATGACCGGCAGAGAAAGGGTGGAATGAAAGGCTGATGAAGTGTGAAATGACAGGGAAGAAAGGATCAAGAGAAGCTGAAGTAGGAAAATGTAACATGAGGATGAGGAACAACGTAGCAAAATAGATGGGAGATGAAAGGTCATAAGGCATAAGAATTGTCAGGCTGGAGCAAAGACTTCACAGTAAATCGCACATAACACGACGCAATAGCCTAGGAGATCAAACATGGTTAGAGGCAGATCATTTTCCACATAGGCTTCAATTATATTTAGAATTACGAACCGACCAATTCAGCTAATAGTCAACCTCAGCTTCTTGGCGCATAGGCTGAGCGAGTACTCAACTAATGGCAGAAGCGAATTGTTAAGTTTGAGTGAATTCGACGGATCACAATCGGAACAGCTATGAAAAAAGGGACCTGCAATGCGAGTAAAAGAGAGTAACTTAGGCTCTAAACTGAGAGTTTGGCAAGTTACAAACTTTGATACCTAAAATATTTACAACGCCGTGTAAAAGAGTATTCGATGTAAATAACATTCAGAACTTGTAGAATAATCCAGTTTAGTGTACGATAGATATTGACAGTGATATAACCAACGAATACTCCCGCCTGTATACTGAAAAATAAGCGATATATTGGTACATGTTTTGTTCATTTGATACTCAAATAAATAGAAACCTTCAATTGCACTTCATGGGTTATATGTAATCGAGAAACAATTTTTATCGATAAACACTTTAAGGTTATTTGCCAAGGCATAGGAGCTCATTTACATACATAAATAAGACTATGATTGATGCGCGCTTAGGCCTCTACAGATGACAGTAAATCAGGTTCAATAGGATGGAAACAACCGAATTCCAGTGAGACTTACCTTCTGTTTAGAGCTTGTCCGTTTAGAAAAGCAGTTGCAACTAAGTCAGACTTGGAACTCCAGGCTCATGAAACTTATTAGGACATCTGCTGGGCGTTTTTTACTCATTTCAAGTTTTTCTGTGTGTTTCGAGTGACTGAAGATCAAATTTATAACAGAAAACCTCCTGGGAAGCGGGGTAAAGACTGAGAGACACAGCGAGGTGAGCGACACACCAACCCCGACAACGGCTAATCGGACACTGATGTCGTACTGCGGCCACCTGCAGCTGGTGTCTTGCATTATTCTGCAATCCCATTACCTACATCATGAATTATCAAGCAATAAATTACCCCAGAAGCACCAAAGTAACTGAGCAAATATAAACTTGATTCAGCTTATCAAAGGGTATCGCGGGTAAAGATAAATTCGCTATAAGTCATTCGTCTGCTTTTATTTCCCTGGTTGTATTTCCACTAGATTTTTAAAATGTAGCTTTTTCTTGCTACTCCATATGATTAAGAATGAATATTTAATCCATTGAAATAACAAAACTTTAAGTACTAAGTCTTATTTCGTTGTTAAATGCATTCACCGAAAAATTTATTTATTTGAACTTCCAAGAATTAGGTGACGCTTTCTTTCCGAACTGGAAATTCGCTCATGTTTGCCTCTCGAGCGAAAGTCTCTCCCTTCCTCCTACTGAAGGGCCAGTTAGTGGCGAGTAATTGACAACTACGGACGAAAATTCAATGGAACTGCCGGGGAAAAAAGCCAAACCTCCATCAGTCAACAAAAGACTGAGTCCTCTAGTGCACTGTTCATGGTTTTCATTCTTCGGAGACTCGCAGCAACGAAAAACGGGTTTCGGAATTTCGAAAACTACGTGAAAACCAACGGGTTTATGCAATACCTGGAGTAGCGCGAGAGTCTGTGATGTGTAGCAAATTAATCGGGCGTGGCAAGTTAACTCTGTAAGATAATAAAACAAGTTAACCCGGTGAGAAGAGATAACCTAACCTTGGAAACATTTTGTGATAAGATGCTAACTAATCCACAAGAATACCCCGAAGCATCATGTTAAATCGACGCTGGGGTTAAGTCGATGTTACCAGGCTACCATTTTTTAAGCGTAAGGACCGGCATTGAAGGCATGGTTTCACCCAAAATAATTATTGGGTAATATTGACTAAATATTGACATACTTTCTTACTCTGCTCACGAGCAGCGGACGTATAGCACTGATACGCTGCCCCATTTGCAGAGCAAAATGGGTCAGGATGACCCGCTCGGGGACAAAAAGTGCATCGAAATTTTGAAAATTTTTGCTCATTTTTTTAGTTTAGCATTTATTCATCATTCTAGTGCACTACTCCTGAAATTTGCCCCGATAGCGATAATTTTCATGATACCAAACTTCAAAGAAGCCCGCGCTCTAAAATGTGTAATCAACTCTGTTACATTGCCCCTTTAAAACCCGTAACCATCATGATATTAGGCACTGAGCCTCTCTACGTAGATGTTTAAAGCACGGAACTCTACTTATTTATCTCATTCAATTATTTTTCCCTTCACTACAGATAATTTAGAATTCAATTCAAAATACATTTTTTTACTCCGCAATCATGCTTTATGATCAAGTAGCCATAAAAAAAACATTATAATTGCCTATCCTGAAAAAATTTCAAACCACTATCCTGTTAAAATTTCATTTTTGTCTTGAAAGTTAGCAAAAAAAGCTAATTTTACTTCAGGTTTTGCTGTTACGTAACTCAATACGAGCAATGATCTTAATGCTAAACTTCTTCTTATTCTTAGCTCCTTAAACTTGCTTAACGCTAATCAGGATTGCAAGCTCATCTAGAACTTCCTGCATCAACAGCGCCGCCAAGTTCAAGTTAAACAAGAACATAAAGCTCTCCTACGACCTACTTGATCGCTAGAACTTGAGTTTAATGTCGACTGTCTGATCGAAGGGAAGTTGGAACGCTAGGAAGAGAAGGAGCTTACCTAGTGATGACATTGGCAAGTACAATTCACGTAAGTCGCATAAAAGAAAAAGACGTTACTTAACAAAGACGAAACTACAGGACCTTGAACCTGGCAGAATTTTTTTCGAAAAGTAATTAGACGAGTAACAACGCTTTAATTCTGTATCTTAAATAAATACTATAATGCGGACAAGTAGAGAGTTGGACAATTAATTTCTACGGAAACTTGAACGTTTAGGCATTCAAGTTGTTATTCAAGATAGTTGTAATCTCTTTTGTGAGCAGACTAACTTAACCAGACAAAATTGGATGAATAATTGAATTCAACACAAACAATAAACGTTCAGGAATTCAAATGGACAGTTGTAATCCAGTTTGTGCACGAACGCATCCAACCAGACTATATGGTTGTTCTCCATGCATACCGTCCTCAGTCACATGACGTGCTGGTCCGATACTGACTGCTACGGTGTGCGGAGTATCCATGAGGCTCTTGAGAGATTAAAATATTCAGTTACATTGATGTCACTAAAGGTGTATGTATGGTTCTAATTAAACAAAAGTTACGTAATTCATGTGGGATTAGGGGTTATCAATGAGGTCACGATTTTTTTTAACAGAAAGATTCTCCAAAACGGTATTTTGTAAACTAACTAGAATTCCATGATTCACGCGGGAATAGTAATAAAGAGCAGACTTTTAAAAAAGCAATAAATTTCTTGAAGGCGCTCTTATTAGCGCATTTTCTCATTTATGGAAAAAATGCACTATTGTGCTCGCCATGTCCGTCCGTCCGTCTGTCTGTCTGTCTGTCTGTCTGTCTGTCTGTCTGTCCGTCTGTCCGTGACCTCAAGTTTTCGTCAACGAGAAAATGCGCTCTCTGTCACTCACTGCAGTGAGTACTGAGTGATATTTTTTTAATTAAACTGACAATAATACTACGATTCATGCTGGAATAGCAATAAACTGTCGACTTTAAAAACATATATATAAAGTACTTGAGAGCGCTTTTATTTGAACCTAACGACAATTCCACAATTCACGCTAGAATAGTATGAAAGTAACATCTTTCAAGAAGAGTAAAGTGCTAGAAGACGGTGTGGCTTGAAATAAACGGACGTCGTGTAGACTTTTACGCCTCCCACGGGGCAAGGTCGGGCGTGAGATTTTTTTCTCATGGTTGCTTCTCAAGAGAAATTTCAAATAAAGCACGCAAAGTTACTGGCTCATAAACTTTAATAAAAAGCAAATGAACAGATAAAAAATTGGGTTATTTACATGCAACGACATGCATTAACATGAGCAAAAATGCTACGAAGGTAGAAATGAAAAAGTTACATAGCAATAATTTCAACAAACTGTAATACTGAAAAATAAGAATTATTATGACTAAAAATATCTTGTTTAAACGAGCAATGTTATGAGGGATTTTGGTTCCCCCGTAACTGCTTCGAAAAATTCAGATTGAATCATAATTGCCTTACTGGATGACTGCGATATTACGCGCCTGTTCAATGTTATTTCATGCATCATAGTACATAATGTACATCTGCACTTTTTATTTTCCAATTTTGAGTATCATAGTCCAAAATGTACTACTGCACTTTTTATTTTTCAATTTCACGCATCATAGCAAATAATGTACTGCCGCACTTTTTATTTTCCAATTTTGTGTATCATATACATAATGTACATCTGCACTTTTCATTTTCCAATTTCATGTATAATAGCACATAATGTATTTCTGCACTTTACGTGTCTTCTTCTTTTTTTTACGTATCATTGTTCTTTGAAGCTCTATATGGAGTCGAGAATTTCTAGAATCTTTCCCATTATTAAGTCTGCAAATAAAAAATTTTCCGTGCATAGAATCTATTGCATTGCTCCGATAATCACACTGTCTGGGATAAGTTCTAAATTCCCACCGGCATCAGTAGGTATGGAGGTGTAAAAAGTTCCTCTCTTCCAACTTCGATCAAATTTAAAGCACGATCTCATCATACCCATGAAACTTTCTAAACAAAACAATCATTTTTGTGACAAACAATATCCATCAAAAATTCTGTTCCAATCATTTCCAAAAATAAAAATCGAAAATCCCAACCCGCTTATAAATAAATTTATGTTATCGAAAATAATTATGATTTTACGCTGCTAATTATAACGTTTTTTTACGTAGATCGTAATTATTATGATATTTCATAATTATGGAAATAAATTAAATAGTTTTGACGTTTTTTGAAAATAAATGGAATTTCGAGCCGCGCGGGACTGAGTAGGTAGAAGCTCTCTGTAATTTGTCCCTAATGACAACTCGAAATTACTAATTGGCAACCGAGCCTGCAATTATCTGCTAACAGCTCTCACGTAATTATTAATTAGGTAATTAGCTCATAATTGTAGATGATATTGCGAATTGAAAGCGCGTGCCTTCGCTGCGCGAAACACGATACCAGAGGCATGATGAGGCATGATTTTAATTATTTGAGACAACTATTTTATGTTATGAAATAGGCATGCCTCAGCCTCGTCGCCTAAATTTCATGCCTCGGAAATTATTAAAAATTCCTTTAATTTAAAAGAGAGTCCCGAAAAATAATGAGTCTCCATGAATTTCTTGCACGAGTTCTGAGTGATTCAAACGTGTAGCTCATCTTAATATTTTAGGTTCTTAACTAAAAAGACGCGATTGTCGACCCTGCGAACGTCGCTGGTTATTTCTAGCGCGGCTGCGTATATTTAGAAGATTATTTGTTGAGTGCAAGCGTACAAATAGCATCGTCATTTGCAGGGAGTCCAATGGTGGGTATGGAAAAATCGAGTATTGGAAAATATTTATGCAGAAGCAAACTATGCTTGTCCTGTTTCTTCTGAAGATAATCTACCAGACTAACATGGTTTATTTACGAGAAACGCCCTCACAAGCAACGTTCTCACGAGAAACGCCCTCACAAGCAACGTTCTCACGAGAAACGTTCTCACGAGAAACGTTCTCACGAGAAGCGTACTAACGAGAAGCGTTCTAACAAGAAGCGTTCGTACTAACGAGAAGCGTTCTAACGAGAAGCGTTCTAATAAGAAGCGTCCTAACAAGATGCGTACTAACGAGAAGCGTCCTAACAAGAAGCGTACTAACGAGAAGCGTTCTAACGAGAAGCGTTCTAACAAGAAGCGTTCTAACAAGAAGCGTCCTAACTAAAAACGTTCTAACGAGAAGCGTTCTAACGAGAAGGGTTTCCACGAGAAGCGTTCGCACGAGAAGCGTTCGCACGAGAAGCGTTCTAACAAGAAGCGTTCTAACAAGAAGCGTCCTAACAAGAAGCGTTCTAACGAGAAGCGTTCTAACAAGAAGCGTCCTAACAAGAAACGTTCTAACTAAAAACGTTCTAACGAGAAGCGTTCTAACGAGAAGGGTTTCCACGAGAAGCGTTCGCACGAGAAGCGTTCGCACGAGAAGCGTTCTCATGAAATGCGTTCTAACAATAAGCGTATGCTTCGCCGATGCCTAAAAAGGACCGCAGACCTATAGGCAATCAAACGGCCTTACGCATCCTGGTTTGTCTTAAGCCACTGCGCTGCAGGGCAATCTCTTCAGCCAATCAAAGGAACAATCGTCGGAGCCAATCAGTTAACTGAATTCGTGGCCGGCCAAAACAAAACATCAATGAAGCAATTAAAGGAACAATCTGTTCTACCAATTTGATCACTGAACAAATGTTAGACGGAAATCCATTCAACAATCTCATCAAACCAATCAAATAGAAATGATACGATTAGCTACGATCAAATGAAACGATCCAGGGAGGTTTATGAAAGTTACAATCCCGCATAGGCCGAGCGAAAGGACAATATTATGGACCAATTATTGGTAAAATCTCATGTGTCAATCAACAGAACAATCGTATATGCCAGTCAATAAGACAATCTCATAGGGTAATCTTATGGGCAAATCAACAGAGCAATCGTGTGGGCCAGTCAATAAGAAAATCTCATAATACAATCTTATGGGCAAATCAACAGAGCAATCGTATGGGCCAGTAAATAAGAAAATTTCATACGACAATGTAATGTGCTATATAATCAATGGGGCAAGCTAATAAATGCATACTGAAAGAATAATCCAACAAATTCTTTAGCCAATCAACAGCAGCGTATCGTGTCACCAATGTAAGTTACGTGACAAGTCTTCTTAGAAGCATTTTTCAAATGAGAGATTTTTAAGATATGATTTATTATTTATTTATTATAATCTATTAAACGCAGAGGTAACGTGTATGAGATATACGTATAATAATATGTGAGTATAATAGGTATATATGAGATATACCTATAATATAATAACTTATTATAAGTAACAGGCTATTCAATGGAGGTTTTCCTTACTCAAAATCAGTTGTGATTTCCAAGAAGTAGACTTTTTTTAAAAAGTGGATATTTTTAAGGAGGTAAACCTTGTGAAAATATAGAGTTATTTGTTTAAGATATCCCTTATTTAAAATCATAGGCTATTGTTGTTCATTACATCACTTGAGGAGAGTCGGCGATACTGCGGCTCTATTTTCTTCAGTGATTTCTCCGTCTTCTTAATAGTCAGCTACCCCATGATAAAAATCATTTAATATTAATATGACCCACGATAAAATATTCTTCAGTGGATTGTGATTTCTATTACAGAAAATATCAGGTCGATAATTTATTCACTTTTAATATGAACCTTAATGGACGTTGGTTTGTGGGTTCACGCAGCTTTTTAGTTTTTAATTATCCTGCCGGCAGCTTACCAAGTTATTAAAAACGCAAATTAAATCTAAACACAAACTTTGAAAAAAATAAAACTATAACAAACTGACCACATTAACCGAGGAAGAACAATGGCTGAGCATATTTATTATTTAATCTTTAATATATGGCGACGCGAAGCACGAACACCGTGATGAATGATGTGCATCGTGATGCACAAGATGCTTCGTGGTGCATGACGTACATCGTGATGCACAAGATGCTTCGTGGTGCATGACGTACATCGTGATGCACAAGATGCTTCGTGGTGCATGACGTACATCGTGATGCACAAGATGCATGAAGCGCATCATGGCATACACGATCGAACATTATGAGATCTATTACTGAATGAATTATTCTAAGCAGCTTTATATATCTAAATATATTTATTAGTAAATAATATTTATTTCTAAAATTTATCATTAGTAGTTACTAATATTCTCGACCATCGTCACTTCGATGGCCGCCTATCCGCCGGCCAAATTTATCACAACGCGGACGCTCATGAGCGCCTGTGGCGAGTCTGACGTGACCGCCAGCCGCCTGACTCTCATGCCGTGAACTAGGCTCATTTATTTCATTATATTATAAATTTCATTTCTACCGCATTGATTAATCGATGTGATGTGTTTGATTATTTTTAATTGAGTTTCGTTTATTTGCAGTACATAAATTTTTTATTTTATTTTTTTTTTTGTTGAATTTATTCGATCCAACTCCTCGATTTGATTTTCAGTTTATTTACAGAATTGAAAAAACCAGTTTAATATATATCATTAAAATTTAAAAATTTGTTATTTGAACTCGCTTAATGTAATGTTCGCTTTGAACTCGATTAAATCAATTCAAGTGAATTAATCGATAAAGTTGATTTTGCTTCTTTATAAGGTTTTATTTATGAAAAACATTCTCCTTAATTCGAACGGCCTTCCATAGGCCACCATGAATTTCTCTTTAACATTGACGTCAAACCTGAATTAAGTTTCCATTTAAAAAATAATGAAATTCTTAACTCTTCTGAAATTCACTTTTAAAGACTCAGTTAACTAGCAGTTCAAACACCCAACCGGTTTTAATAACCGTATCTGCATGGTTAAAGACACTGTCTGTATTTAATGACCATGATTTGCAATAGGGTTCAGGAATGGGAACAGATTCCTGGTTTGCTGTTATTGCCTTCACGCCGGGAATCCTGGAAGCGTGGACTGGAATCCTGGGAATGGCATCTGAAGCTCAGGAACTGAAGCTCTGGCTTCCTGACACTCGCACCCTTGAAGCTGATGAAGCAGACACAGAGCGATAAATCAGGATTATACGCAATCGTTCACTATGATAGCTACGTTGACAATAACAAATTTCTTTATCTTGATTTAACGCAATCGTTTGCTGTATTGATTACGTTTAGATTGTAAAATTTCCATTCATATCACAATATAATGCAACCGTGTGTTGAAACAATTTCAACTACAAAAACAGACAATAAAGTCTGGAAGAATATTATAAAGACAGCGAAATTATAAATTATAAAAGATCAGCGTAGCACTCATTTTTAAATTCGACTTAAAAATGAATCACAACTTGAGTTCATAAGTTGTATTACATTCCTCAAGTGTGATTCTCTAAAAGCCGAAAGCAAAATTAAGCTCTATAATTTTCATGGGTGATGGAAATCACATTATTGAATTCAGTTTTATATATGTATCGAAAATTGAAATTGATTTTTAATTAGGTGTGAATTATATTGATGAATTAATAATTAAGTTGCGTTGAAAATCAACCTAGGAGGTGAATGGCAGGTCCGTGCTGAATGCAGGTAGAATTGAATGCCTATATGCAATTAACGTAATAGATTTTCTAAATTATTTACTGTATTGGGGATGACCCGATCCGAGATAGGGAGAATCTGAAAAAATGGTTATAAATATCGCGGGTTTTCTATTCCGCAAGACTCCAGGCAAACCTGCTGATTAAGTATTATTCATTCGTTATCTTGTTTATTATTTGCAAGGTACCATAATTACACACTAGTTCGTAAAAAACTATGGTAGCCGATGTCTAGCAGATAACCTGTCGTGCGGCCATCATTTGTCAGTCGCGCGCTGTTCATCTCGTGGACAAGCTTGCGTTCGTTAGCCCTTGTGCCTGACTTGTTATATCTCTAGTTATGCTCAACGCTGACAGTCTAGACGTGAGCATACATTTACAGTTATTGTATCTGCCCAGGGCATGGCCCTTATTATGCTCAACGCTGACAGTTATTTATTTGCAGCTGACAAGAACAATATTTGTGTAAATACTCTTTGTAGCTTTTTGCGATTTTCTTCATTTTTTATCGGTCACTCATCGCACAGTTGTTGGCATTCAATATTTTTAGATCATTTTTTTCCAGCTAAAAATAAAAAGGTGTCCATGAGCCAAAATATATATAAATTTTCTCTAGTTCAGTGTGACGCTTCCTCTTATTTAGGCTTGAGTAAATAAGTACACAGAAATACTCATACTCAACTTGTGAAATCATACAAAGAGTTGTTCAAGAAATGAAGCTTATCTGTTTTATTACATATTTATTTACCACAGATGCTTCTTGTGGAAATCCAGCTCCACCGAACATTTCTTCATTAATTTTAAAAGCTTAAAGAAACTGTGCAAGAATTTTCCCCTCCCTAATTCTTTTTATTTTCTTGTAGGTTAATTAAATAATAGCTAATCTTGCATGCTGCCGTCATAATAATTACTTACGCTTTTCTATTATTCGGTAATAATCATGATTATATTATTACTATTACTATAATTCCTTATTTTTATTATTATTTACACTATTAATATACTAATATTCAGCAACAGTACATATTATTAATACTAATATTACTTTTTGTGAGAGTCTGGGTCGAGAGCTGCGAGTACAATAGTGTATTTCCCGGCACCCTTGACTGGCAATTGCTGCTGCATTGACTGGACTAATTGAGTGTCCGTTTAGCTGAATGCTTTTCAGTGCATCAGTCGAGCGCCTCCTGCACTCGAGCCTCAGTCGAGGGCGCGTCGACTGACCTACAAGCAGAGAAATTAGTGAGAATTTGTCTAAAAAGAGATGCAGTTCTTGCGCTTGTGTGTGTATCATCCTGAAGTAGTTTGGCTTGGATAATGAACGTATCAGCGATACGTATGTAGCGGGTCATTATTTTGAAAATATGATCATCATTTCTAGTGCATTTTCTCAGGTATTAGGAAAAATGTCATATTTTACTCGTCATGTCCGTCCGTCTGTCTGTCCGTCTGTCTGTCCGTCCGTGACTTCACGTTTTCGTCGACGAGAAAATGCGCTCTCTGTCACTCACTGCAGTGAGTACTGAGTTATATTTTTTTTAAGTTAAGGCTATTACCCGCCATCCTGCTGCACGGCAACATTCATTTACATATTTCTTCATGATATTATGGGCATGTGCATAAATTATTTTGTCATACAATATTCGCTTCAGTCCTCAGGTGCTAAATAGCAGACAATATCAACAGTGGAGTGAAGTTTGATATACTTGCATAAGCCACGAAAATATACAGTTAATCGATAATATATTTTATTTTTATTAGACGCCTGTGAATTATCCTGCGAATATTTGCGTAACTGTCAATCAAGACATTTCATTCACTCGTTCCGTTACGAACATCAGCTTTTTCGCTAAGTTTTTCAGTAATAACATTTTATATATATTTATTTGGTTAGTATTCGCTATTTATTACTGAATATTTATTCAGGAATAATATATTTCAGAACAAATTTAAGTCTTATGGTTTTTTATGAGAGCTTTCACTGCACAATAGTATTTTGTACATTTTTCGTTCGCATAGTGCATAATATCTGCTAATAAAATTTAAAAAAAACTAGGTTCCGTAAGTTTTCCAGAATTTTTTGCTGAATTGTTAATACGTCATATAAAACTCTAAATAAAAAACTCTAAATTGGTCATAAAAACGTTATTTCTCTCTTAACCGACATTCAATGAACAGTAAAAACGGCAAAAATAGTCATTGCTATCGTCTAAAGTTCCCCTGAAAACGACCATTTCAGAAACGGTCATGCCAGGAGCTGGCATGAAAACGGCCAGGTGGTCAAGGCCCGCTTCTGAAGTTGCTATTTAAACGCCAGCCTGATGACAGCTATCATTTAATATTTATAAAAACAGCCAGTTTGGACAAGGCCTGCTTCTGAAGTTGCTATTTAAACGCCAGCCTGATGACAGCTAGCATTTAATGTTTATAAAAACAACCAGTTTGTTCATGTCCAAGATCTAATTTGTCACAGGAACGGTCACTTCGGCCACTGTCCCTGCGTCTAAGGTTGCCATAAAAATGGCCAGATTAGTCATAGCCTCAGTCTAAAATGGCCATAAAAAGGGTAGCCTGGTGACGGGAGGCAAGGCTTCATGGCCGTATTTTTAGAAACTCGTCTGTCAAACCGACGGCTAAGCGCAACGCGCTTAATGACCAACGCAGGAAAAAAAATACAAAAATATCACTAACTTCAATGTAACTTGATTTCGGCACTTGAGTTTGAGCTTGTGCATCTGAGCGAAACGGTGAAATCGCCAGTAATGAAAATGTAAGCAGCGAACGGACTTAAAGCTCTACGTTGTGTAACTTTCTTCCATTAAAAGCGCCAGAACATGATAAAGAAATGAAATTCATTGTACGGCAGCACCTCATTTAAAATTTCATTATTACAAAGTCAGCGTGGCTGATCCCTTTTAAATACCTTGTAAATACGATACATATATTTGAACAAAACGATAAAAAAATCCAATAGGAAAACGTTTTTACAATTGTAGGTCATTTCAGGACACTCTTCCTATAGTGAAATTAATTGTGAATACCATTCAAAATAAAAATTTAATGCTTACACAAATATTTTCTTATAGAAATCTATTATATAAAACCCTTCTAGGATTGCATCGTGCGCGTGGTTTTCTCAAGGTTGCACATGTTTGTCAATCTTATTGACTCCTTATGTATATTGAAGCTAATGATAATTATATTAATTGATAGAAAACCTGATACTTACAGCTTCCGGTTCGTGGCAAAAAAGTATTAATTGAAAACTCAAAATCTATTTATTAACCAAGATGTAGTTAATTTTTAGCCTCGTATCGAGACACTTGGTGAGCGAGGTGCGAACGGCAGCTCTTCAGACGCCGGCCATCACAGCTGTACAAATAAAGCTCATCCGAGGCAGCTTTTTTTCGAGGTTTGATGGAAAGAAGCTCAACTCTTCGCTCATTACGAGAAGTGTTGCGAGCAACATCAACAAGGTTAGATGAAAACAATTCTCTTTTAGCTGGTATCCTAATTTAAAATGATTTTTAAACGGAGTTTGTTGAAGTGGGGCTAATGTCTTGCTCTCTTTACTCAGAAGTTCGCTGCCGCAAAAGTGTGCGTCCGACCACGTTTTTGTGGTCGAGTGTCTTCGCTGCACAAACTTCTCGCTAATTGACTCCATTTGGGATATTTTCTCGGTATTCTTCTCACGTTTCGATGCTGGCCAACTCCAGAATTTTTTCCGAAAACGAATCTCGAGTTGGAGCAAATGACTGGTTCTAAAAGACGGGTTTTGGCAAGGAAGTGGGAACGAAAGACTATCAACGTGAAATTTTCTCTCCATATTTTGAATGAGGCTTCAAAAGATAAACAATTTTTTTAGAGTAAGCATTATTGTTTCTAAATATGAAACTGAAAAAAATATATAAATCTAGCACATTGAATGTGAAATTAATCTTAAATTTCCTCATCTATGCATTTCTACAAGATCTCTTTGAAAATTTTAGAATAATTTGTCAGCCTAAATTTCAAAAATAGATGATTCCATCTAATCCGGGTTGTGTTAAGGAGAAAGATCTGCAAGTAAAGGCAGGAAGCCAGCGGCCCAATGCCATCAAATCAGGCAGGCCCGGGACGGTATTTCACTTTTGCCTTCTGGGCAGCGCAAAGCGAACTGCCGCCCTGAATTTCCTCTGCTTTGGAAGATCATCGAGACAAATGAGCCGTCAGTTGAGGCCTACCTCGGCCATAGGCTTAGGCGCAGCGAGCACGGCACAAGAAACTGACACCTACTTTATATCCTGATTATTTTTTTAATGATAGTTTATTCCTAAAAGTTGTTTCTTACCAAAAGTTGTTAGTCCGACAACAGACGGAATTTTGCTGCAGACGAGAAATGAACAAAACATTATTGATAGTTTCTTCCTGAGATCACGTAACATAATTTTCAGAGATTCAATCAACGTTGCACTGAACCTTTTTAATAAAATAGGTGTGAATTGGAATGAAATTAATCACTTGTTTAAAATTGTTTTTTTCCATGCGATTAGCATGGAAAAAAACAAACTCAGCCAAACTCAGCCAAACACAAACTATTTTTGAGTTCCAACGACTGATTGAAACAACGACGAATTAAATTTCATTATATATATATAAATATAACCGCTTTTAATTCAGATAAGAAATCTGGATTGATAAGTTAGTATGCAGATACGCGTTTAAAGAGTTTAGGTAAGGTATTCTTCTTGTAGATTATTAGTTCAGGATATTTTGGTCATCTTTCATGAATAATATTGTTTAAACGCATGAATTTGAAAGCGAAGAATTACCAAGTGAATCCATTCATTGAAAATTCGTTTCGGAAAGTTGCAATCCAAGAATATTAAATCAGCTCTTGTCAGGCTGAAATTGTTAAACGATAGGTTTTTACTACTTGACCCATTTATCTGCTTGTATGAGTTTTAATTACCTCCGATTACATGTGGATCTTTCTATTGAATGTAGTGCAGAGCAGACCATGTCAGAGCAGCAAGACCATGTCAGAGCAGCAGAGCAGACCATGTCAAAGCAGCAGAGCAGACCATGTCAAAGCAGCGAAGCAGACCATGTCAGAGCAGCGGAGCAGACCATGTCAAAGCAGCGGAGCAGACCATGTCAGAGCAGCGGAGCAGACAATGTCATGAGCAGACCATGTCAGAGCAGCAGAGCAGACCATGTCAGAGCAGCAGAGCAGACCATGTCAGAGCAGCGGAGCAGACCGTGTCAGAGCAGAAGAGCAGACCATGTCAGAGCAGCGGAGCGGACCGTGTCAGAGCAGCAGAGCAGATCATGTCAGAGCAGCAGAGCAGACCATTTCAGAGCAGCGGAGCAGACCATGTCAGAGCAGCAAAGCAGACCATGTCAGAGCAGCAGAGCAGACCGTGTCAGAGCAGCAGAGCAGACCATGTCAGAGCAGCAGAGCAGACCATGTCAGAGCAGCAGAGCAGACCATGTCAGAGCAGCAGATTGGCCTTAACCCAACCCATATATCGCACTGAGTCCTGAAGGCGGCCGAGCACCGCACAAAAGACAGCATCGCTGCCTCCTGCACCGACAGGATTTACAGCCACGGCCCCACCGCTTGAAGACCTGCCGGCATTACAGCCGTTATTTACAGCGTCGGCCCCACCGCTTGAAGACCTGTCGGCATTACAGCCGTTATTTACAGCGTCGGCTCCTCCGCTTGAAGACCTGCCGGCATTACAGCCGTTATTTACAGCGACGGCTCCTCCGTTTAAAAACCTGCCGGCATCACAGCCGTTATTTACAGCGACGACTCCTCCGTTTAAAAACCTGCCGGCATCACAGCCGTTATTTACAGCGACGGCTCCGCTTAAAAACCTGCCGGCATTACAGCCGTTATTTACAGCGACGGCTTCGCTTAAAAACCTGCCGGCATTACAGCCGTTATTTACAGCAACCACCCCACCGCTTGAAGACCAGCAGGCATTACAGCCTGTTTTAGCAGCCCGCGTATTGCCGCTCTGCTCTGCATTCCGTTAGATTAAAAAAAAACAGTCAAGTATCCCAGAAAAAATTGTTGTAGGAGGTTTATCCTCAACAGTTGAATTTTTGAGATGCACGGTTGAGTTTTAACAGGCTTATTGTTTTTGTTGATAACAGCATAATCAGGCTCCGTAAGACGATCAATTGCCACTGGTATACCTGATGCCATGATGGACCGTTGTTCGCACGTAGATTGCGCTTTATTATCTAAAAGTAGCCTGATTTCATTCCTTTCTTGTGTCTCCCAGACATTTCGTATCAAAATATTTTTAGCCAGTTGGCTCGTCAAGCAAGCAAAAATATCCGCATTATTTGCCCACAGGAATTTCTATATTGAAGCTGGAATTCCTTGTGCCAGCGAATTCTTTTTCAAGAATTTATGCCGGGCTCCCATCGTTTCCCATCCCTCGCATCACACTCACTCGCCGCGTCAAGATATCATTTCCGTGCCAGTTTCGATTCGAATCAAAATAATTCTACATGTTGATGTATCTTGATAATGAGTGGTATTTATCCCGGGGGAAACACGATTTCCGAAAACTAAATACTTTCTGAAACTAATTTGAAATTTGAATCACCACGCGATAATCTTGACCATGAATGCAGTATATTCGGAATAAAAGTTTGATCATGGTAAGACAGTTTAGAATTGTATTTTATTTTCAGAGTGAATAATGAACCGTGGATGGTAGCATACGTTGCTGGTAATATAGGAACCCTGTAGCAATAATCAGGGTTTGGTTGGTAATACAGGAACCCTTGAACAATAATCAGGGGTTGGCTGGTAATACAGGAACCCTTGAGAAATAATCAGAGGTTGGCTGGTAATACAGGAACCCTTGAGCAATAATCAGTGGTTGGCTGGTAGTACAGGAACCCTGGAGCAATAATAAGAGGTTGGCTGGTAATCCAGGTGTAAAGGAATCAGGACCAATAGAGATCCAAGTGAAGCTTGGAAGATCCCAATTTAGGGTCCCAGAGTTAGTCCAGCCAATGGGTCCACCGCCGCTCGCACGCAACCAAACCTTGCCAAGGGAGGTGACAGAAACGCTATACACTCTTAGACATATACTTAATGTTTGGTAAACTAAGGGAAGGCCCGGATGCAGGTAAGGCCCAGGATGCAGGTAAGGCACAGGATGCAGGTAAGGCCCAGGATGCAGGTAAGGCCCAGGATGCAGGTAAGGCCCAGGATGCAGGTAAGGCCCAGGATGCAGGTGAGGCTCCGGGATACAGGTAAGGCTCCGGGATGCAGGTAAGGCTCCGGGATACAGGTAAGGCTCCGGGATGCAGGTAAGGCTCCAGGATGCAAGAGCGCCAGGTAGGAGGATGATGAGGATGAGGAGCCGGTACGTTTACTCGTGGCTGAGTAGCCCTCTGGTGGCCAGTCAGTGGGTCTATATGTCATAGAATGCATGGGTTAGCAATCGCCGGTCTGGAACATTCGGGTTTAAATGGAAGGCATGTGAAGAGGAGCCAAGGCGATTACAAGTGAACTAAGTATTGATCGTGGTAACGTAATTGATCTCTAACTGGAAATATTGACAACGACGTTTAAGGCAGGTAAACTACCAGGAATCGAAAGTAGGACTTACCGAAGGTGGAAGACTAGCAGTGCGCAATCCACCTCCCACGAGTTCTAATGAAACAATGAGCAATAGTCGAAACCTGCGGCTAGTAATTAGCTATGTAGCCGATGACGGGGCGCTGCGGACCAATGAAGATTGGCCACTGTTGCCATGCCTGATGAATTTCCCCTACAACAGGAACCCTGGAGCTATAATCAGAGGTTGGCTGGTAATACAGGAACCCTGGAGCAATAATCAGAGGTTGGCTGGTAACACAAGAACCCTTGAGCAATAATCAGAGGTTGGGTGGTAATACAGGAACCCTTGAGCAATAAACAGAGGTTGGAACCCTGGACCAATAATCAGAGGTTGGCTGCTAATACAGGAACCGTAATACAGTGTATCGTGTCATGGTGGATACCGAGATCTTTTCTTCGAGTTACATCACAATATGACGAAGTACGATCACATCGAACAAAAAATAATGGTTCGTTGAGCACGTCGGGCCTATGACGGCCGAGCCAAGTTTATTGCATTTTTCATATAAAAACGAAAATAACAATGACATTTTTAACGATGAAACTTAGATAGAAATTTTTAAATTAATATTCCATCGTAAATCATGTAAGAACGCGAAACTTTTCTTAACACATGTCTTATTGATTGTAAAGACATCACGATGATGAAACATGAAAACTTATCAGGCACTTATTCCAATTTTGAGCAAATTTACTCTTCTATTTCTGCAATTTTATATAATTCACTCTTTCATTAACATCAGACAAATACCTTCACGTTCACCGACTCCTGCGAAACGCGCTGACAAGTTCAACGTTCGATTGTCACCCAGAGGTGGCATCAGGAGGACAACAGCTAAGCAAATTCTGGCTGAACTTTGCGGCAATGCACTTAACTTTCCCGCAGCTGTCACTCCAGCAGGAAACTAAGTCTTGAAACTAAGACGACTCAGTTGCCGGGACTGACGCGACGTGAGCCGCACTCAGAGAAATACGGGAGGTTTTGTCCAAAAATATGCATTTTTTGTTCTTGTGTGAGTAATCCGGATACAATTTGGCTCGGTAAAAGAGCGTATCAATGCTACGTCCGATCGCTGGTCGTGCTTTGGGTAAGAAACGGTCACCGTTTGGACAACATGACCCGTGCATTATCCTGAGTGTGATGGCCTCTTCAACAGAGACTGGAAGACGAAGCATAGAACTGATGACGAAAACAATTGATTCAGGACAGATATCAGAGAGACGAGGATGGCATAATTGGGACCAAGATTATAGATATATGGCAGTCAATCGCGGACGAGTCATATATAGTTAGGGAAAAACAAAAAATTAATATCAGTCAACTGAAAGGCTAGGAATGCATAGAATAATATGGAAATAAAATATATTATCGATTTTTTAATAGCGAAACAAGTTGATATAATTTGTTAGGGCGCGAATTCTGGAAAGTTTACGTGGCTCAGTTCAGTAATTTCAAACAATCGCAATTAAAATCTCAATATCATAGTATTGTGAAGATTTTATTCGTATCTGATATTCTAGAAATATATAGAATAGTATTCACTTGTACATTAAATCATTTTTCTTGCAATTTATGTGTGATTTTTTCTAGGAGAACTGTAACCGCTGCCTTGCAGTCTAAGATGGTTACATACCATACTAGCAATGGTCTTCACGTTCACTGACTTAGTAATTCACACAAGGGCATGAAACTTTGGATATTCAACACAAACAAATTTAATTACAGCAAAATTCAGCCAAGTTTCGCCAAACGGGCTTCAAGTTAGTGTCACAATTCTAATGCCGCAGGTTGAAATTATTTGCATTTTCGTCTGCAAAGGGATTAAGGGCTATTACATACAGTAATAAGTCCTACCATCATTCAAATCTGATAAATAAGAATATAACAAATGTTCAACATCTCCGCACCATACCGTACTGGTCGGCGTCGGGAGCAAAGTGACACGTGGAGAAAGAGTGATGCTGAAAACTACTCATGGTAAACAAATGCTATACGAGATGCGTCGAACTGCGGCTACAAGAACTGCCATTATTATTTTAATAAACCTCATTAAAGTCGCTATTTTGACAGATGCCATGGACAAAGAAATTCATGCTTTTCTCTATTTCACGCTTCACGTTTACCCGGACTATTCTCATAATCGATGAATAATAATTAACGAGTGACATTAAAATGAGTTCAAAAGTCTGCAATCTTCTGACCCAACTCTGAAAACTTTATTGAAATATTCGTAGAAGATAAAATTTCACAATATTCTCAAAAAAGTTTGCATCAAAAAATGTTAGATAACTCGTATTATTTGTATTAAGCTTTGATGCTCCACATGATAATCATCTTTATCTGTACGAGAATTTAATCAACCCTATACGTCCGCATCAGCTCTCAGCATGCGCTTGAAACATTAATATATGACATATTTAATCTTATTTATCTAAGGTTTGGTTTTTGCAAAATATCCGATAGCATATTTCCTTTTTCATATTCATATCATACTTCGTATAAATTTTTGCATTGGTGTACATGCGTTTAAAAACGAATTTTTCTACAATATTAAACGTCATTAATTTCATTCAGTATGAATGAACATAACATATTCCATATTAAATAACTGCCAAACCAAGCCTAATTCGCAAAGATCTATGGTTTTATAACAATAAAAATATTATGAATGCAGCGATACATTGGTATCCAAATTTCCGTGTGAAATTCAAAGAAGTTCAATTATTCCGGAGCGTGATAGCCTATGAGGTGCCTCTAAAACTAATATAACGCTACTGTTATATTTTAAAATGAATGTTCGGCATAAAAATAGAGAAACTCGAGTATTTTTTTACTCCTATATATTTATATCTGTATCAAGTATATCTATTATTTGACAGATTACATTTTAAATGAACCAAAAATTAAAAAAAAACTGAAAAGCAAGGCAAATTAACTACGTTTCCATTGAAAATATACCTTTAGATTGCCATCTCCATCATAAATTCAAGTTCTTCATAAAGAAGTATCATAATTTGAACAACTCATATTACATGAATGAAATTTACAGATAAATTGACCAATAAACTATAGTATAATCCCATTTGCTAAGAACTTCAGGCGGATAAAAACTGTGCATAATTCAGAAAAGGTTTTCTGAACGACAAAATATGCAAGATTTCCTAAATCCCTAAATTTAAAGCACCGGTGATGAAAGTTAAAAATTTTAAAGCGCTTCCGGACACGACGCGATCTTGAAAAGCTCTTGAAATTTTAGCCTCGGCCCTGCAGGTGTCTCAGTGTGAGGATCTTAGCTTCGCTGCATATTTTTCCAAAAAAATTTGTCTGAACAACAATTATAGTTCTTATCTATTTTATATTTTTAACAAATAGAATTTTACATTACCCACCCAGTTATTATAAGGGTTATTTAAGGTTTTATTGTACCTAAATAGTCACAATGTTGTACTCAATGATGATGTCCCAATGAGGTACTATACCAATATCCCATCACAGTCCCAATGATGGGACGGTATAGTCAGGGGATGGTATAGGTAAATTCATACCTATCAAAATATATACGTAAATTTTTACGTTTATATTTTTTACTCGTTTTGTGTGTGTACTTGAAGCTTGGAACTGATGACTATGCTGGTCACCGAAATTTTTTCGATGCAGATATGGTAAATTTACTTGGCGTTTTCTTCGCTTTTAAATTCTTAATAAATATTATTTGTTTGCCAATTAAATTAGAGTTTTTCAAGTGAACAAAGATACATTTGCTTCCCCGAGTCGCTTTCTAAGCATCAAAATACTTATCAACGGTCAACCCAATTATATGTATCATTAAACTTGTTAATTGAAAAGTTGAGAAACTACAATAAATTTTACTGAATTTATGGGGTTAGATTTTTTTACGTTTCGGCTTCGCATGACAACATAACCATTAATGTCAAAGCAATGCTTTACCTGGATCTTGCAGTGGCCGCATTGTTAAATCCAAACGATTTAAGTTCCCATAAAGTCAGGCGTGATATACTCTGTGGCCATTCAAGCTGGTCCCATTAATGTTGTTGTAAAACAGATTATTTGCTGTAAATATTTTTCAAATCTAAACATCATACCTTAATCAAGGTTCAGAGTTTCAGTTATCAAGTCGAAGTTTGATAAAGGTTTTGGGGGGCTCACATTCCAGATTTTCCCCAAACTCTCGCTAACTTCATTTGATCGCAGCTTCTCGCTTGCTCTGATACCTCTTCTCAAGTTAACGCAAAAACTATTGGCTATATTTTGGTCTTAATTAACACTTGCTTCTGTTACCTAACATTTGAAAGCGATCAAAGAATTGTCGTGTGTATGGTAAATCTAAATTTCTGAATAGTTGAACCTAGAAGCGAACATACAAAGCAATTAGACACTGTGCAACGTATACACAATGGCCAGGAAGAGCACTGTGCCGAGGTGGCACTGGGGGCGCTCGATGCTTGTCGTCCAATTAACACGAAGAAGCCCAGAAGAGACGCTCTGTTGACTCACAGCAACGATTGCTGTTGTAGTCAAGGAAACAGTGCAGCAATCTGAGCACAAACAGTGAGGAGTAAACAACTGTAGGATGCCACTGAAATGGATACGTTCTATCGATTAGATGGTGGAAAGGAAGAAATCAGGGAGAAATGGCAAAGCGAACCGGAATAAACAGGTAGGACATGGAAACTGAAGTTCATTCGTTCCTATTCATTAATTAGAAGACAAACAATTTACGGCAAATCAATAATGCAGTCACGTGTTTGCATTAGAAGCACACCAAAATCGGACAATGGAACCTAATTACATAACCTTAATCGGCGCCCTGCAAACGATGAATATTTAGTCTGCGAAATGCATTACGCAGACTAAAGTTAATTTAAGTCGAACAGAACTCCCGGCAGAACTGCAGCGAGCAACAATAGTTAGCACGGCATTCCTAAGGGTATTAGTTCCGTGATGTTGTTGAGCACAAAGACCCTAAGTGGATTGGAATAAATCCACATGGCCCAGACAACAGCAAACTTCGATGTGAAAGTTGCCTAACCAGGCTCAGTTATTTACATACCTTTTACAGAGCATGAGTAATGGATTGAAAGAAAATTACTGACGACACAAACTATGTTAATGCTACAAATTAATGACGATACAAATTATGTTAATGCTACTAATTAATGATGATAAAAATCATGTTTCTCAGATTTTTCGTAAATTTGTGATTTTCAGGGATGCATAAATTTACTGGGATATGCACGGATATATGCTAGCCAAAGCATGATTTACTCACTTTCGGTTACATTTATTTGCTGGCAAACAGCAGAAAACCTTGATTAAAAAGAATTATTGCGCACGCGAATGAAAACCTCTCTTCACGAGCATGCTATTTAGGACCTCCATTCACGAGTATCCGAATGAGAACCTTTATTTGTAAGTATAATTTGCAAATGATTTTTTTCATTTATCAACATGTGATTGAGAACTTTAAAAAAATAAGAATTCGACTGAGAACCTTCTAACTTGAATGGAATTGAGAACTTTTTTTAGCTTTAATTTAATTTACAGCTTTACTTTTAATTTCGACTACACGAACGCGATCGAGAAAAACATTTACAATTAAATAGCTTATACGAGTGCCATTCCTCAATGATCGGCAGAGGTTAAACTAACGTTTTCAAATGAACGTTATCTCTTTATGATCTCATACCAGTCTTAACTGATTCAAACGCGTCGTTTGAGGGCTTAATTTTACGAGGATTGCAAGGGCGCGATATTCTCGGTTCAGTTGTGAGGAAAACCACGGCGTGTTTGAATTTGCCTCAGAGAATCTCACTAAATCTCTGGAGAAACGCGAGCCTGAGTCTCTGTGTACACGGCAAGGCGTTCTTGATGAACGGCCCCGCCTTCGGGGAGAACGCTGCTCGCTGAAATTCGCTTGGGAAATGTTACGCAGTAATGGGATAAAACGGGTCTCAGTGAGAGGAGGAGAGTGTTTTGTACTCAGTAACGGGATAAAGCGGGTCTCAGTGAGAGGAGGAGAATGTTTTGTACTCAGTAACGGGATAAAACGGGTCTCAGTGAGAGGAGGAGAGTGTTTTGTACTCAGTAACGGGATAAAACGGGTCTCAGTGAGAGGAGGAGAAATGTTTTGTTCTCAGTAACGGGATAAAGAGAGTATTAGTGAGAGGAGAATGTTTTGTTCTCAGTAACGGGATAAAGCGGGTTCAGTGAGAGGAGGATAATGTTTTGTTCTCAGTAACGATATAAAAGGGGCCTCAGTAAGAAGAGGATGATTTTTCCTATTCAGTAACGGGATAAAACGAACCTCAGTAAGAGGTAGACGATTTATTATTCTCAGTAAGAGTATTATTCTCCTGTATGTTCACGGCCTCCTCTAATGACAAGACTGTTGGGTGGTGCCATTTCTCAACTTTTTTTAAATTCAAATAAATCTCTTTGTTCATAAGTTATGAGTTGCTGTTGTTAAAGAAAAATAATTATTAGATATAATTCTTGACAAAAATAAAATATAACTAAAACCAATATCATTATTTAAGAAGTATACGTATGTTGTATTTGCTTTTTAATAATTATTTGATTTTATAATTTCATCTTTTATGTCGGCATGATTGAAGCATTCGATACAAATTAAAACACAACGTCAATCAACTAGCGAGCGAGAAGAATCGTTCTATATATAAATTAACCAATTAGCGTCATGCGATCAAATGGTGGCTTTTCGACCAAATTAGAATCAATGTATATTTTAGTAATTCATCGGATTGCAAAATTAATCATTAGTCGGAGATATTTCAATCCCCTTACTGACTTTTTGGAGTCAGAATGACAAAACTCTGATGATTTCCAGCAGCAAATCGGAATGTTCCACCATATTTTTAATAGTGATTAACATCTTATATAATGATTATATATGATGTTCATGCTTGACAAACTGCCAAGGGTATTGCAGTTTTTAGCGCATTTTCTCATTTATGGAAAAAATGCACTATTGTGCTCGCCATGTCCGTCTGTCTGTCTGTCTGTCCGTCCGTCCGTCTGTCCGTGACCAAGTTTTCGTCGACGAGAAAATGCGCTCTCTGTCACTCACTGCAGTGAGTACTGAGTTATATTTTTTTTTGTTGGAACCTCATCCATTATTTGGTGGTAGCGACCAAACTTTGTTTGTCTGCAGAGATCACGACTTGTCTGGATGTTTGACAGACTGTGACTTCGTGTTTTATTCAAACAAAGACCTCCGCCTGGTCAAACAAATAAAACTTTCACTATTGGCTGCGTGCGGCTGGAACTTTTATTGTCTGTAATTGAGGTACACGTTGCTGTGATTAAATGAAGCTATGTAAAGAAACATGAAGTTATGAGTCGACGTATGAGGGATATGTCTGGGAGAGTAAACATAAAGTAAGGTTTTTTTATTATATAATGTCTTTGCACCTATTATACATGAAAAATACGACAAAATAAAGGTATTAAATTGAAGCGAGATATATTGAATGATTAGAATTTTGAACATAATTGTGTTTAATGGAACTGCCGTATTCGGAAGAAACTGTTTGTAAACTTTCTTGAAGAAGCGGAGATTATCGCAATAAAATCTTAAATAATCTATTGAAAATTTCAATGGATGTAAGGAATGATTATAGAATCAATTTGTAATCTAATCTCATTCTCTGAGCATTAATAAATCAGTTACTTTTTTTAGTAATTACCGAAACCCTTTCGCCTTTTCATCTTAAAATTCAAAACAATTTTGATTTATGAGGCTAATGAATGCACCCAACTATATAATAATTTCTGTGGTGAAAACATCGCCAAATTTAGTAAGATGAAACTCTGTAATTACCTCGTAGTTAACAACCTTTCCCAGCCTGCTCCGTGTACTCGAGTCTCGAAACACAATATAAAAACTTGATAATCTTCAAGTTTCAAGTGAAAGTTATCATAATTAGGAATTAGTTTAAGATTATAAGAAGCGTTACCTTGACTTATTTGATGGCGCATCCCGACACCAGTTCACCAGCAGCATCTTGCTCGGTCCGACATCTAAAGCGCCAGTAATTAAGGTTAAGTCGGCGCCTTAAGTTCTCCTAAAGAAGAGAATGCAATTAAGGGCTTGGCTCCACGTACGGGAGTGGGGGAAAGATCAATTTTGAAGTTGCTTTTTGCTTCAGTATAAATACCACCTGAATTTTCAGGGTCTGATTATGAACAAATTACTAATGTGTCACGGTGTTTTTAGTCTAAATTTTGAGCGGTTTTGGAGAAGACCGGTAGAATTCCAAAGAATTTCCAAATTCTTCTATAGAATTTGGCTAGAAAAGAACGGTAGAGTATGGATGATCCATACATAGGATCCTCAATGGAGTTGTGTTCCAAGTCGATTCTCCCAAAAATAATGTCAATATCGCGCTACTATCATTCTTTTGATCTGCTATCGTCTCGGGACCATTTCCAGCTTGCATACTTATTAGCTGGGTAGGATTCCTGCAGAAATCTGATATTCACTCATACCACAATTTTAAATTTCGATGAAGATCTCTAGGAGACATGTGCCATTCATTACAAGGAGCTCCATCCTAGTTTTAAGCTCTGCTCTTCTTAACTATATCTTCATTCTCAATTACTCCTCTCTTTTACTTAAACACAATTACTCCCTTAATTTTTCCAGTCTGTCCCTGTGCTCTATAGATTTACTCCTTTCGATTAGCATAGTTTATTTTTTCAATAACAATAATAACTGAGCATTCATTTAAAAAATATTACATTATCGTAATGGCTCAATTCTGTCTTGCGTAGGTTAGAAATCGAAGAAGCTACAATAAGTCACATCATATCGTTGGATATGAATTTGGAAAGTTCTCTGTGTGAAAACAGAACTGGAAAGTTCTCTAGTCAGTCCAAGTAAAATTTATCATGTAATTACGAATGGAACGTAATTTTTCCTAGATATTAAGTTTGAAACGAAACCTTAAATTTTCATCCGTTAAATACATAGACCTGTTACCTCCTGTTCCTGCTACAACGAACTGAAATTCAAATTATTTTTTGTCCCGACTTAATCCCATGTGCCGTTCGTTTGATCAGCACGACAGGGAGTTGGGAAACCTTATATAAGAGCTTCTGTTTTGTCGGCTTCGCCTAGTCTCGAAGTTTTTGCTGACGTTGCAATTGCGTTGTATCTCGCTCCATCACCGGCGTCATGAGTCAGCACTTTTTGAGAGCCTTTTGAACACTTCTACTTCTGGTGGGAAGTAGTTTTTTGGGTAAGTCGAGGAGAAACTTCTTGTTAGGTTTGATGCTTATCCATTATTTGATAAACACATAAATTAAGTGCAAATGGATGAGTCGGAAGAAGAAAATTTACCCCTTTTATTCTTTCTTCATGGATATATTATAAAAATCAATCGAGTATAGAATGAAACGGTTCCACAATGGCCTATAATAATTGTTCCATTTATGATGACCATTAATGGCATTATATAGTACATCTCACACTTGGTTGTGGTTAATTTAGGCTCCAGGTTAGTCGTAGATTTGCTTTTCACGTCTCCATTTAAATGGTTTTTCATCAAAACGCAATCAATCCTTTCTAATGAGCGCGTCCGATCGCCAAAAATTCCTAATTATCTCAACCTGTTGCTTAAATTTGGGCGGTTGACATAATTGGTTTTATATTGAAATAATCACTTACAAAATTGTACAATAATACAGTAAATACAGCTTATATAAAATAATTAAATTGATCTTATAAATAATTCACGAATGTTCTAATGGTACTCATGCAGTTGCATATTATCAAAATAACATTTCAATTGCATTCAGTTATTTCGTGCTTCATTCTAAATATTTCATGTTTCCTATAATGGTTGCATGATAATTTTTGGTGAAAAGCTGAAATTAGTTTGAGAATTTCGGTAAGACGCAGGTTACATCAAAATGTATGAGAAATGAAATGTAAATGGAAGAATAAGTATTCAATACGAGTTGAAAACTTATGATAAGCATTGAAATTGCGATAAACATGAAATTAACGATCTAGGTAATTTTGCTATGAGGGTGGAAACTCCTTGTGATGAGGTTAGAGAATTCTTTCAGTGAAGGTATGAAAGTTTGCAATAAGGGCAGAGGTGGGCAGTAGCGCGCTACATGTAGCGGCCGCTACATTTTCAGTAGCGGTAGCGGTAGCGGCCGTTACATTTCAAAGTAGCGCTGCCCAGCTCTGAATAAGGGTAAGAAATCCTTGCAATGATGGCAGGAACTTGTTGCGCTGAAGGCATTAAATTTTTTATCACAAGGCCCCGCTGGCCAAGAGCCGCTGAGCATCGGAAGCGCCGGGCAACTTCAATGCTTGCGATTGGAATTTTCGCTTTGAGCCTCCGAAACAAAGCGAGGCTGCGATGAGCCGCTAGCTTTTGATGGTCATTGGGGGGACTAACGGGACTCCCCCTTTGGGGGAACTGACGGACTCCCCCTCTGGGGGAGCTGACGGACTCCCCCTCTGGGGGAACTGACGGACTCCCCCTCTGGGGGAGCTGATGGACCCTCCCTCTAAGGGAGCTGATGGACCCCCCTCTGGGGGAGCTGATGGACCCTCCCTCTAAGGGAGCTGATGGACCCCCCTCTAGGGGGACTGACGGACTCCCCCTCTGGGGGAGCTGACGGACTCCCCCTCTATAGGGAGCTGATGGACCCTCCCTCTAGGGGAGCTGATGGACCCCCCTCTCTAGGAGAACTGACTGACTCCCCCTCTGGGGGAACTGACGGACTCCCCCTCTGGGGGAGCTGACGGACTGCCCCTCCGGGGGAACTGACGGACTCCCCCTCTGGGGGAGCTGACGGACTTACCCTCTGGGGGAGCTGACGGACTCCCCCTCTGGGTGAACTGACGGACTCCCCCTCTAGACGGACTCCCCCTCTTGGGGAACAGACGGACTCCCCCTCTGGGGGAATAGACGGACTCCCCCTCTGGGTGAACTGACGGACTCCCCCTCTGGGGGAGCTGACGGACTCCCCCTCTTGGGGAGCTGACGGACTCCCCCTCCGGGGGAACTGATGGACGAGGGAGCGAAAATTGGCTTTAAGAGGGGGGATATAGCCAACAGGGGGGAATTTAGCAGCTTTGCTCCAAATCAGTTCAACCAAATAGCTCACTGAGGCTTGATGCTTTGATGCCAAAAGGCAATCATTAAACTCTGTAAAAATACTTGAGTTTAAATAGGGAAAGATCCACACCACCCGTTCCGATAATTCTATTAATCCTATTAATTGCTCGTGTGTGTTCACAAATTAACCTCCCGATAATAATACTTAGGAGATAGTTAAGAAGGGTAGTGAGAGTTTTTCGTTGAAAAAAGGATACGGATGGAAAATTAAGGCTTAGGGAAATCGAGAAGGGGAGAACATTTGGGAGTGTGTCAGTGATGAGAGAAGTTTCTTCTTGCCATTGCGGAGTATATAGAGTATAACTTTTAAACAAGAATGAAACAACGTTTTTCGCAGCCTGGTAAACCCGTTTTAACGTTCTTTCTTCTCGGAGGACGAACAAAATAAAGGAGTTTACTGCCTGCGCTTCCTTATAATTCATCTGCCGACACTCCCTGCGGACACAAGCCTGAGTCGTGAATGAGTCGTGAATCCGTCACTCAGGAAAAAGAAAACGTCATATTGTCCTAATAAAAAGAAACTTTCTGCATGTAGTACTGATACGATATTTTTGCCGAGCCAAAATGAATAAGGATCGAAAACCCACACAAAAGCAAAAAGGGCGTCGCTGTTTGAAAAAATCTCACTTATTTAAATGAGTGATGTATTTACTTCAGAAGCCGTACCAAATTCTCACGCCTCTCAAATGGTGACAAAGCCGCGCTCATTTAAGTGAATTGAATTTTATTCGCAATTCCAAATAATTTTTTTCGTATCACCGATATTCTGTTAATAAAATATTCGAAACATATATTCTTGCTTATCTAAATCTCAGTTTGTTTATGCATTCCCTAACATATTTTTTCTTTTCAAGTTAAGATTTCTCTTTCCTTGTCGAAAAATATTTCATTTTTTCTTTTCCTTGTCTACATTTCATTTCCCTGTCTATCACATTTTTCCTTGTCTATATTCACAAAATAAAAAACAAAGAGAATTTTTTGTAACCGAGTTATTTTTTGTTAGATTGAAATCATGGTACAATAAACTGGTAACATGAAAATATAAATTATGATACCCAACGGCTGAGTTGGGGAGCAATGATCACCTCAGCAATGGTCACTGTAGGTAGGGCTCGGTATGCGAGAGCGGGTTAGGCATCCTAGGCGCCCTCAAAACAGTCATTGTCTTGAGCTCTTGTTTGCCTAAATGATAATAATAAAGGGCGGATTGACTATGTAAACACGAGCTTTGTAAACAGATCAGCAAACAGCTCGGCAAAAAGTTCTGCAAACATCTTGGCAAACGGCGATTAGCTCCAAACAAGATCTCGTTATGATTTGATGTAATTTTGCTCTAAATAACTAAAAGAAGCTCACGCTGCTTGGCTTATTAGCTACTAAATTGGCAAACAATAGTGAGTTTGAAAGACCAATACTTACCTGTACTTTTTGTGCGGCATAAATGTTCTGCAAGCTAATGCCTGTACTGACTGAAATTTCAGTTCAGTGTAACACTAGAGTAACTCTCATAGTAATAATATGTAAGCGAATGCTATCGATATGTTTTAATTTAATGATTTTGAATTCTCTCATAGGAACAGATTTTTTTGACACCACGACTGCAATGATGAGAAATTAGTAGCCATTTAGCTTTTTGAGCGATGCATTATTGTTGAGTTAATAAATGCCCCAAGCATAAATTGTAGCAACTAACAAACTAATTGTTCAATACTAGGTATTGAATACATTTGAATACTAGGTTCAATACATTTGATCCCAAATCAGAGTAACGATTACCGATGAACCAAAAAGTTATTTCTTCAACAATCTTATTTATCTATTAATATTCTAATCGTGTTGATAACGGCGTTCATGATGATTAATATTCTAATCAACATTTCCCACGTTCAGGCATCAGGAGCTGGAGGCACGGGGGCTAGGCTAAACGACATCCCACGAGTCCTAATTGCGGGCATTTATTCGGATTACATTGTAATTTAAACATAAGCTCTCGAGGATTGACATGTCGGTGCAGCAGTCGCTAATTAAGAAGTCGTCGGAATTCCAACTTTGAATTTTAACTCACGACTGGGCATTAATATTGCTCATATACCAACTTCACACGGTATACTTCAACCAACTTCAACCAACTTCAACCAACTTCACACGGGCATTAATATTGCTCATATTAATGCCCGTGTGAAGTTGGTTCAAAATTCGGTATAAATTTTTTGTCGCATCGTATCTCTGCAAGATGGTAAATTCTTTATTGGAGTGGACTAGCAGCATTTATGCATTTGGTAGAGAACTTTTTATACCCTGCACCACTGTGCCACGTGGTATCTCTGCAAGCTTCCAAAGTGTGGCACCCATAAAAACAAAATAAAGGTCCCAGCTTAACATTGAGCATGATTTAAGAGTGGCAGTTTCAGTGCAGCAACCGAGTTTTGGGAAGTTGTGTGTAGCACAACACGCTCATTGCAGCCAATCTTACAGGGAGAAAGACGCGGTATTTTTTCACAGATTACGGAAGAATTCGCCATTTTATTATTTCACAACCATTGATTTCTTTATAGTTTCATGTCACGCAAGATATTTCATATTTTGTATTTCCAAACTTTGTGTATTTTCATGCTTTTATTTCGATATATTCATTTTGATTTTATTTGTCATGTCCAACGAGAAAATTTTGAATTTAATTTGCAATTAGTGTTATTGACGCCATAAGGACAAGTGAGACGTGAAAACATATTTTTGATTTCCAAACTTTGTGTAGTTTCATGCTTTTATTTCGATATTTTCAGTTTGATTTTATTTGTCACGTCCAACGAGAAATTTTCGGATTTAATTTGCAATTAGTGTTACTGACGCCATAAGGACAAGTGAGACGTAAAAATTCACACCGACCTTAAGTGCGGAATGTCCCAAAAAATTCTTACATCCCATTTAACTCTTGATGCTACATTTTGTTCAAATGATTCAAATGCAATTCCCTACTGTTATAGGGAATTGACTGACACTGATACGAAACATTAGGTACGATTAGGTACACTTTCTCGTCAATTAACATTTAGTGGAAGGCGTTGCAATAACATGATTAATTTTTTAGTAAAATATAAAAATTATGTTCAAAATTTTACTAACGCAGTGTTGACGGCGCTGTCAACAAATCAGATTTTTAAACAAACTCTACGTAGTTTTCTCTGCAATTATTATGAGTGGAATCAGTGAGGAAGAAAGTAGGGAGAAAGTGGAATAAAAAATGATATAGTGTATGAAGAATAGAATAAAGTCGTCTACTGATAAAATGGCACAAGTAAATGGAGGAGAAATAGACCTAATATAGAAGAAACTGATATGTGAAATCAAATTAGGAAACTATGTTACGTAGGGAGAGTAGGAAATGATGGATGAAATTTGAACAACGAATGAAAGTGGGAACAGTGTAGCAATATAAAAATATTTGTGAAAATAATGCAAGCTCAATTGATAAATAATTAGATTTATTACATAGAAAAAATATCAATACAGAGAAAATTCAAACGAAAGGCCGTGGGGTTGTGAGGAAATTCAGTTTATGCGCATCACAAAAATTATCTAAAGACTGAGAAATAGTACGTGTGGTTGTTTAGAAAATGCAGTTTTTGAGCAGCACAAAAATTATCTAAAGTCGTGCGCGACTGAGAAGTGTGCGCGAGTGCGTCTCTTCAAGCGGGGACTCGCGTGTCGCTCGCTCGTACATACCAACGACTCGGTGACGCAGACCCCGGCACTCGCAGCAATAAATGGGAGCCGCCGAGCACGCCATCTCCAGCCCGAGACCGTATGTCAGGATTCCAGCACACATCCGACTGTCATTCTCAATAAACTTCGCAACCTTTCTTCAGCCTGTCACGCAAGTCTGTACACACCGTGACTTTAGTGACCCTCCACGAAAATGACTTTGAAACAACATTAGAAACTTCGCAACCTTTCTTCAGCCTGTCACGCAAGTCTGTACACACCGTGACTTTAGTGACCCTACATGAAAATGACTTTGAAACAACATTAGAAACTTCGCAACCTTTCTTCAGCCTGTCACGCAAGTCTGTACACACCGTGACTTTAGTGACCCTACATGAAAATGACTTTGAAACAACATTAGAAACTTCGCAACCTTTCTTCAGCCTGTCACGCAAGTCTGTACACACCGTGACTGTAGCGACCCTACATGAAAATGACTTTGAAACAACGTTAGAAACTTCACAACCTTTCTTCAGCCTGTCACGCAAGTCTATACGCACCGTGACTTTATTGACCCTCCAGGAAAATGAAGTTGAAATACAATTGATAAAGAATTGATTTAGTTGAAATAATAATTAAACAACGTTATTTCAACGTTATATACCAAGTAGGGATTATCTAAATTTGGGTTTTGTTTGTGTGCTTGGAACCATTATGTTCGAGAATTGATTTCAATGACAAGCGAATCAATCTAAATTCTGCTTATATGATATAAAGTTAATTAAACGAAGAAGCTGAAACGTTTCAAACAGTTGTATTCACGCAATATATAATCAAAATTTCCGGTGTTTTTTTAGTTTTTTTCCTTTCAACTGCGGATTGCATAATACCTTTAAATAAACCTTCACCAATTAAATAGAATTTGAGAACATCAACAAACTGGATTGTAGAATATATTTCTTCAAATTCAATCACTAGCAACATTCTGGGCTTGGTCGAAGAATTCACTCATCCCTTATATTTGGCTTACAACAAAATCAAGAAAATAGAAAATCAACATAGAAGCATCCCAGAACTGCTGGAAGCCCAACGTATTTCATGGCTTTTTGTGTGCAGTTTGTACTGCAGCGATGCAGGGAATGCCAGCGATTTGCTGTCCAGGTCATCATACCTCGCTGAGTTTTATGTGCTTTAAATAAAAACTGGAACAGCAACGCAGGGCGAGCGCCATCTTTACTCGGAGCGACGCTGAGTGAACTTGTAGTCAGAATTTAGGCACGTCAATAGAGCTTCCAAAATGCTTTGTATTGAGAGTTATTTATGACTAATGGTATGCGGAGGTTGTTGTGATAGCCTTCAGTGCGCTTTAGACTTCCGAAATTCTCAGAAAAATTGGGGATACAAATGTTTTGCTGCGAGATTTAATTTTGTAACACAGATAGTTCGTTATCTCCTAAAATAAAGGAAAGTTGTTCTTTGGAAGAAAATTGATGTAGCTTCCGAAATTATATTCATCATACATTATTAAACAGTTTAAGTTACAAGATACTTTGGACGTTTTTACACTCTTTATCGAACATAGCTCCTGAGAATATTATTTAAGCTCAACAGCGAATTATCTTTTGTATGGTCATGTCAGACTTGGATTGTCCCATACACGTAATTAAAATGTCAATGGGTGAATATCTCAATAATTATGGTCTAAGCTTCTTGTCAGCCAAATCACAATTCCTGTAATGGCTGTAGCATTACAAGTTGTGGTCTATCTTGTGTATCCACGGTAAGTTAATTGCTTCGACATCACGCACAAGGAGCGGCCATCATTTAGGTATATCAGTCGCCTTCTCTTCCTAGCTTACAGAAATCAACAAATCAAATGAGCTTTTGACACCGACTTGCCTCCACCGACAGCTGGCAAGGCTGTGTCCCGATTTTTTACCATCCATAATTTGCTGCAATCGGTGTTATAAATTAAAACTCGTTAAAATCTACGGTAGGTCGATTTCCTGGTCAACTTTCAAATCAAGTAGTTTTAATATTCATTCGGTTTTAATGCTAAACAATCGCAATCTTACTAGTTTAATTTCCTATATTTAGCTCATCGGTGACAGTAAAGAGATTATTTTGGGATGAAGTATCATTGTTTGTTATCATACTGACAATTGATAACGAATATTATAAAATTAATGTACATAACCCATAAATCTTAGTCAAGTAAACTTTTTATTATTCAAAATGTTACTTCCTGACATACGCGAATTGACCTACGCGCTTAACTTGTGATATTAAGCGTGTAAAAAATCTTAAAGCATTTCTAACTTTCAACGACCGGCAGTGGATTATATTTTCATGCATATACTGTAGGTACGTATATGTTATAGGCAGATGTATAATTATTCGTCCTAGAAGTCTACGGTATTAACAACCAATATTAAATTACGTAAATACTTCATTCAAACCCGAACCCAGGAAAAGATTTTTGAAAATCAGCCCAAAATAATTATTTCCCGATTGATTTGTTCAGGATTAAATATTTCAGTTGTTCTTTTCAAGCAAGTCATTCCAAAAGAGATTAGTATTTAGCATTTATGAGAACGAATTTTTTAGATCTACGTACTATTTTTCCAAACGCTTGCATCGCCTATTGTACTTATTGGAAGAAATTTGTTAAGTTTATGTACCACTGCAATTGATATTTTATGAACATTCACGCCGTAATGCCATAAGTTTATGGTTTTGAACTCGTCATAATTCCAGACTGCGTTAGAATGAATCTTTCTATGCAAAACGACCACCAAAATGCGCCCAGAAAAGCACCATACATTATGCAAACGACTCGACGGAGCTTTCATCTCGAGACGCCCCAAGTCTCACTAGTCCGGCTTTGTTAAATTGCCTGTCTCACAATTGCTAGAAAAAACTCAAGTCTTTTTATCAAACGCTTGCTCTCTGTCAGATGCTTTAACTCAAGCCAGTCAAATTTCTATGCAAACTTATGTGGAACGTTACTGAAATAAGGTTTCAAAATTTTTCTAAATCCACGATAAATTGTATGAGACGAGCTCTGAATTTTTAAATTAGATATTAACAGATGGATTGAATTTTTAGTGATCTTTGGAGCAAAATAGAATCTTCTCATATTCATAGGATCGAGAGAGAGTGAGAAATATTAATCCGGTATTCTTTTTTATTATAATATTATTATTAATCAACAAATTGATCTATCGATCGAGTAAACATGATAACAGTTCAAATGATTGGAATCAATTTATTTTTGATCAATAGTAAGGAATACGAAACATAAAATAGTTGTTCAACAAGCAGAGCATAGACCTCTAATTTTATATTAATTCTAGTTCGTCTGAAATTTCCTTAACACGTTGACTACGATTTCTTCATCTTGTACTATTATTTCATTTTTTGTACTGTTTTTAAAAAGGGTTGCCAGACGGTCATTTTTTCCGGACAAATTCCGTGATTTAGTTTTTCTCAAGTGCGTTGGCCGGCTAAAATTTATGATAGAGGTACTCCCTAATTAAATTTTAAATACTGTTAAAAGAAAATAAATGGAATTTTTATAGCGGAACCTACAAATAAACTAGTATATATTGAGTTATCGGCCTTTTTTGTTCTCGGATTTGGCCGATTTTAGACAACCTGAATTATGTACCACTACGTCCTGGAGAAATACATTTCGTGGTACGCATATGTACCACTTCGGAGTCAACATGTTAAATTGTACATTTTACCAATCATTCGCTTCAAATCTGACGAATCATTTTTGCCTGAGTACAAACACAACTAGTCAAGATAAACAAATAAGCTAACAAAATAGCATCTTCGATCATGCAAGGCAGAAATTCCAGCATACACGATAAAAAAATTCAAACACAAATATAAAGGAGAGGAGGTTTTTATTCGGAAGAACTACAATAATCGCGTGTGAATGGTATCGAAAAATAACAAAAACTCAGAAGTCGTAGTCTGATCGACCGTTGCGTGTAATGCTTTTACACTTCCGAGAGAAATTTTGCTTTCGATGTCTGAAGCCGAGAAAATGGAAGATTTTCTTATCAAACCCAGTAAACGTGGGCGGATTTACTAGAAAATTTTTTTGCCCCGCCAGAAAAATCGCACACATGATTTTACCAAAAGCAGGTGCTTCATCTATCTTTCCAGTTCTGTCTAACAAGAAAAGAAAACAAGACATTTTTTCCGAAAATATGACAATTTTTGCAGAATTTTGGAGTTACATTTCTTAAGAAAACTTTCGGAATATGCTTTATTTCAGAAATGGCAACAACGGCTCACTGAACCAGAGTTATTCAGAAATTCAGAACCTGAACATAAAATGCAAAGCCTAAAGTCATTCGCAAATAAAAGATACAAATGTAGAGATCACAAAGATTTATCCATTTAAATATCATTTTTTTGATTTATCAATGTGCGTGTGTACGATATACATAAAAAGATGCGACCGCACCATTGCGTTAATGTTAAAAATGTTTAATTTTACAAGCATTGCATTTTGAATATCATTTGTTCAAATGTTTGATAATTAATTAGTGAGGTCAGAAAAAAATTCTTATCGAAATTTCGTTTCCTCAATGACTTTCCTGAAATTTCCAGTAAAATGTTCAAACATGATTTGTTATTAACTAATAGCGACGCTCAATTGAAGCCTACAAACTTGACGGAAGTTCAAAAAAGTATACAACAAGCCAGCTAAAGAACGAAAAATATTAGACACGAAAAAAAAATGAAAAGTTAGTTAATCAGATAGTTAATTTCAATCAGTTAATTTCAACGCCTACCAATGCATTCTCATACAGAAATTTATTTATTTTTATCATCAAAATATTTCGACAAATAAAGGGCATATAAAATAAAATGCAAGCTCTGCAATACCGATATGAAAATACTCCTTCTATCCCATAGCTAAACATAAACAGCTTATGCAGATATATTATTTATATATATTATATTATAGATATGTAGCATATATTTCAACCGAGAATTTTTCTACAATATTCCAATGGAGGAGCCTGCTGATCCCGAGCGGCACCTAAGTAATGCATTAACACGATGCAAGGAAAATATTATTCCGTTCAACCAAACAGCAGTTTTGCATTCATGGACAATTTTTTTAAATTGTGATTTATTTTGTGCCGTCTTTACACTGTGAGAGTGTCAATGAACAACGTACGTTTATGGTAATTTCAACTGTACTAAATGCTATAAGAGATATGTTCTGAAAATATAATAATGTAGAAATTATTCCAATATTCAACGCTTGCCGAAAACCGCCCTCAACATTCAAGAACAAAATGCTCTGATTAAATGTAATTAAAAGAAAATAGAACCAGAAAGGTAATAATGAACCTAGTTGCCAGCGTTAAAGAAAAAAATTCTCTTCCAATACGACACGAAACTGATTTAAATCTGAAATAATCTCAAACGTCACCTTAATCCAAGTTTCGGGACTCGTACAAATAAATTTGGCAATAAGACGATAAACTCTCTAACGAGCAAAGCTGTCGACGCATCAACTTTTGCAGAGCAAAGTTTTTCGCTTAACATGGCAAGGGAGCCAATAGGATTTAAAATGTTCAATTAACCGATATTAACGCGCAAAGACTGAATTCCATGTTTAACATGGCTTTGAAAATTGAAAATACATTCCTTAATGTGAAATGTTATGATTTAATAGGATTAAAAAATATAAAAAGCATGAAAATTACCATTGGGACCAATGGACCTCAACTGAGTTCAGCGGAATAGATGATATGAGCGCGATTGAAATCAAGTAATTAATAACTTCAGTTATATTTCGTCATCTCATCATGAGTTAACTATAATAGTACTAACTTTCCTCCTTCTTATATGTTTCACCAGGTGGTAGTATTTTATTCGTTATATATTAGACGTCAAAACACATATTTCGTTGATCATATTTTAATTCAGCCTTACAATGGATTTTCTTTTCTCCGAATGGAAGGCAGCATCTATGCCGAGATGGATTTTTGGCAGCATGCAACTGCCTTCCCAAATCCCAGAATAAATTAGGGGAGTAGCAGAAAAGCCGTCCGAGTTTTGAAGGATTACTGTAATTGAGCAAAATGTTGCCAAAAGTTCGAGGTGCGCCGAAATGAACAGAGAAATGTAGCAATGTATGCTGGGTTACTTATCTCCTGGAGACACATACAGTGGGGGGAAAAACATATTCGTACACTTGAAAAATCGTATTTTAATGTATGTAAGTACACAAACCGAACAGGAGAAGTGATTTATATTATGTATAGAGGCGCATTGTATTCAAAAATAGCATCAATAGAAATTAAATCTCAATGCAACAAAAATTAATGCAACATGTTAACTTCTTCGGGTCAAAAAAGTATTCGTACAACTTTTGACTAATATTTCACACCAGAACATTCCAGAATGTACTAGAAACATGTAGCACGTTCCAGTAATGTAATCAGTAACCATAGTTAACGTATTTTGCAACTACCAGATCATTCTGCAACTGCCCGTAGTACAAGAAGGTCTCAAAAATGGCTAAAGGTAAATAACTAACAAGTTCCCAAAAACAACTAATTCTATCGCGTTGGAAGGAAGGAGAAAGTTTTAGGAAGATTGCTAGCCACTTGAATGTTCCTTTTAGTACAGTTGCTTCGTTCATTGGACGCTTCAAGACCCGTGACAGCGTTGAAAACCAAAGACGATCTCTGATAGAAATGTACACGTTATGGAATGGCCATGCCAGTCGCCGGACTTAAATCCGATTGAAAATTTGTGGCGGTATTTGAAGATTCAAATTAAGAAAAGGTCCCCAACAAACATTGAGAATCTTAAGGTGGTGTGCCAAGAAGAATGGTATAAAATACCAGTCAGCATCTGCAAATCATTGGTCGAGACGTATAGAAATAGACTGGTATCTGTTGAGCTGAATAAAGGGTATTCAACCAAGTATTAAATTAAAATAATGCGGATTTATTGTTTTGTACGAATACTTTTATCACCCGAAAAGTGAGCATGTTGCATTGTTTTTTGTTGCATTGAGATTTAATTTCTTTTGATAGTATTTTTGAATACTATGCGTCTCTATACATAATTTAAATCACTTTTCCTGTTAAGTTTGTGTACTTACATACATTAAAATACGATTTTTCAAGTGTACGAATATTTATTTCCCCCCACTGTATGTCTAGTTTGAAGATTCCGGCCATAAGTTTGTTCACTATTGAAGTTTTTTCCCCGATTTTGATTGAACTTTTCATAGGATTGTGTAGATTGATATAATAGCGATAAATTTGTTATTTTCTAAATGTGTTCCTCATATATTCTAGCACAAGCTTCGCCAAATTAATTTCAAAACGCATTAATTTTCAATGAAGCCTACAAAGTCATAAAATTTTTATCGAGTTCTAATTATAATGGAATAAGTACTATAATTATTAATTGAATATAACTTTCTTGAATTAATTATTCTATTGGTGCGGGGTTATTAAAATTTAAGACAGAAAAACTATAAAATGTAACTGGTTAACAAAAGGATAATTGAAAAAGAACTTCTCGAAAGCCAATTTAATCACTATTTGCTACTTCCATAATACATGCATTTATTCAAATGTGCCCTTATATCATTCTAAATCTATATATATCTGTTCCGTTCCTGCTACCCATCACATAATTGCAATTTAACAAGAGATTTTTTAGCTGCTGCTCTTTTACGTCAATATTTTCTTTGAATTGTAGAGCGCTTGGCTGTGTAGAGTTCTATAGAATGTCTGAATATTATCGAAGTCGAATTGCAAGACAGAGTTTGAGATTGTAGCACCATCTTCAGGGACTTCGTGCGAGTGATTTGGGACTTGTGCGAGTGATTTTGTGCACACTTCGTGTGCAACCGAGATTTGTGGGCAACCGCAGACCTCGTCAAGGAGGAGAACACGCCAAGGAAGAGACTACGCCAAAGAGAAGAGAATACCAGGATGGAAACCACAACAGGGTGGAGACTGCGCCAGGATGGAGACCACGCCTGTGTGGAGACCACTCCAGAGAGAAGACCACACTAGACCAGACCCACAGTAATGGGGGTAAACAATGCCTCGAGGCACTCACCACACCGGGCGGCACCAACCATATCTGAGAGCACCAACCACTAATGGGAGTACCAGCCACACATTGAGGCACCAAATACACTTAAGGGGCACAAAGCGTGTCTTGACGCACCAACCACCCTGGGGCAGGAGCAATAACCACACCTGGGAGCACCAAACACCCCAGGGGGGCACCACCCTCACCTAAAGACACCAATCATATCTGGTGAAGTCAAACATGCCCGGGAGATGGCGATAACAAATTATTTTGAAGGTGAGTGATCCCAGAATAATTGCGGTAAGAAGCCCTGAGCTTTAATCATTGATCAGAAACAAGTGTTGTAGCCGCGACATACTTCCTTCTCTCGTTGTTCAGGTTCACGCTGGTGACAAGTACGATGCGCTGCATTAGCACTGGCTTTTTTTAATGATCAGCGTTGGGAGTGACTGCAATCTCATATCGCGTGAATTTCGCGAACTTAGTCAGTAATTTTATTAATATACAGTGGGGGGAAATAAATATTCGTACACTTGAAAAATCGTATTTTAATGTATGGAAGTACACAAACTGAACAGGAGAAGTGATTTATATTATGTATAGAGGCGCATTGTATTCAAAAATAGCATCAATAGAAATTAAATCTCAATGCAACAAAAATTAATGCTTTAATTTTTATTGCATTGAGATTTAATTTCTATTGATGCTATTTTTGAATACAATGCGCCTCTATACATAATATAAATCACTTCTCCTGTTCAGTTTGTGTACTTACATACATTACAATACGATTTTTCAAGTGTACGAATATTTATTTCCCCCCACTGTATATTGTCGAATATCGTTACTATGGTTATTAGGTCGCCGCAGCGGAGCCTTTTATGAACTCTTTGAGTGGCGGGTAAGCCTCTGGAGCTTGTGATACGATACATGACCTAAAGATGACCTATTCTTATATGATGAATAGTTGAAATTCTATTCAGTTCGTTTTGCAATTTCCAACGTGTTAAAATGCATTGGAATACATCTCCCGATCGATTTGTAATTTTGTGGCCGAGCTCTATTAGAATATTATACCTATTTTGTGCATTTAATGGTTATTCATGGAGGGCGTCGGCACCAGATTCAATTTCTATCTCTAGGTTCTGAGCCCTTCTAGTAAAGCTCATTGAAATTCCCACTGTGATGGAAGATTTGATACGAATAAAATTCACATGAGGAGGAAACCTAGTTCGTATAATCTGGGAGCTATTGCATGCCGTACATGGACCTGGAAACCAAATTTTCAACTGCGGAATTAAGCATCTCAACGCAATTGGTTACTCTTGTTTTTTGCATAATTATTTCGCAGTGGGTTATCTGTGCGTTTTGTATTGTTACTTAGGTATGTCCTTGCTCTTGCTTTTGTATAATGATTTCGCAATGACCTATTCGTACGTTTTGTATCATGATTTAGGTGTGTCGCGTAAAAAGGGCTTGATGATGTACGGTTGTACACCTGTTAGCATGTCTAGTCTGTAGGGGACTAATGGTACTCGAGACAATTAGGCTTGATATTTTTGATGATCCCAATAAAACTTTGTACCTCTAGTTTTTAAGAAGTTTCTCCTTATTACTTATCACGTCCACAATTGACGGATAGCCTATATATGTCGATAGCTCACGCACAATGGTTTCACACAAGTACCTCCTCCAGCTCAACACCTCGGATCGAGACAGGGCAGTTACATACATTAGTTATTTAACGTTTCGTGATGACATGCCAGCCGATCGCAACCGGCTGATGTTATCAGGAGTTCGGTATAGCACAACTCTCCCTTCAACGGTCGGAACAATATTAACCTGCGTCAAACGCTGGACCCTCGACTAGCTGATTGGTTCTCGTATGTGGCACATGGTAGGGCATCCTCTAGAATAGATATTAACTGGGTTACAATAGCTTTTAAATTTGTTTGTTCTCTGTACCACTTTCAGTATAGTAGAGTAACACTTGTTTTATTTTCATTATTATGCGGTTTTGAAATATACTGACTCCTGTACTGCCTTCAGCAAAAAAATTCCCTGATTGATGATAGTAAAATATACACCCTTAATTTGAACATTTTGGTTAGCTATCATTGCCCACAGTTGCTGTGGCTACATCTGCAACAAATTCCCCTACACTTGTGGAGCTACAAGGACACATCTTCGAAGCTCCAATAATCACCAAACAGCAACACAACCTGCGTCAACCATGAATTTTTCGTTAAAAATTAGGTTGAAGAATGTGTTAACGTTAAAATTGTAAAAATAGACCTTCATTAATTTATTCCTAAAAAATAATTTACTCAAGCGATGCTTCTGACATGCCTGTTCTCCATCAAAAGCCAAAAAAGTGACTTCATAAATGAGATTTACAAAGCAAAGTGAACAGAGAAAATTGAAATCTATCGTCCGTATGATTACAGCAAACTTCTTACGGCTGCCTATTTTCATTTTAATTCAACCCACACCTCACTTGATGCAATTCGCATTGAGACACGTTACCGAAAATATTGACCTCTTGTGCTCCTACGAAAAGCCTGTTCTCGCTTATCTGTACGTGCGCTTCTCGGACTCCAGCTCCTCTAGCATCGCCACCGAGGACTTGTTTTCCCCGGGGAAAAGTGAGCTAATGACCAATCTCGATGTTTCGACTTGTTTCTGCAATCTTGCCTGAACGAGCCATACAGAATTTGACGGGTTTATATTTTACGGGTGAGTGGTTTCTTTGTAAGGAATATTATTATCTTATACTTCCAATGAATTTCTTTACTAAAAACACTAGAATACCTAGACTTACCGCCTACCGGCACAGGCGGCACTGAAGAAATTGGCTTGACCTGTTGCCGATTCTTTCACTTTTCGTGACTTGATTTTGCAAGGGGTCCGGCCTATTGGAACCCGATCTTTCCGAGTCTCGTTTGAACTGTGATCAAGGTAAGACGTGTTCCATTGCCTTGCAATCTCAGTGTGACTATAACTCCAGTCAAGCCATATGGCTGGAAATCCTGAGTCAGCCGATCTTATAGATCCAGGTGTGCTGGACATACAGCTTCAGAAAAAGCACATGCCCACTGATTCCCAGATCCAGCATTTCTGTGAGGTGGAATTTTTGAACAATGATTCGACTCTATCATTGAATGGAAATGCTGCACCGAACACTACTGCCAGTACTGGGAAGAAGCGTAAAGGTTCCATGCAGTCTGGTGAGGAAATTATGGCAGATGGTAATGGTTTACGTAAGCGCCCAAATGTACAGTGCAGATTTGCGGAAGCTGTTGAAGGTTCTGAAAACCAGAGAACACCTACTTACATACAGGAAAGCAGAAATGCAGCAGATCACGATAATTCAAGAGTGGTATTGATTAGGCCTGCAAGTGAGGATGCCAAGAGGATGCTGATTTCACCAGAACAGCTATGCATAGCCTTGGAAGCACCACCATTCAATGCCATGCACATTAAGGATGTACGTCAGTACGTGTAAATCGACGCAAAGGATTAGTTGCAGTGGAACTTGCCGAATACTGTGAGGCAGCTATCAATTCACTTTTGCAGATGACTCAGCTGGGTACTTGGCCTGTTACATGCACCCAGCCTAATCGGGGCAGATTTTGCTATGGAGTTATAGGCCCCATTGACATCCAATCTGACATCAGCACCTTAGCAGGACGAGTGGATACATGCAGCTCAAGCAAGTTTGTGAAGATGGAGAGGCTTTGCAAGTCAGTGGATGGGAACAGAGTACCATCAACCTCTGTTCGAGTTGTTTTTGAGGGCCATGAATTGCCAACAAGAATGAAAATTGGCTACTTGTCCTACTCAATTCATGCTTATGAATTTCCTCCATTACAGTGCTTTCACTGTCAAAGATTTGGACACTCAGCAAAAGGATGCACATGCAAGATTCGATGTCTGGTCTGCTCTGAGGAACATCATTTCAGCAAGTGCACAAGCAAAGTTCCTCAAAAGGTGAGCTTTTGATTCCCTGTGCAAGTCCAATAGGATCTTTGAGAAATGTCACAGCATTTGGACCCTGAGGTCTGATCAGTATTGTTCTTCCACCCCCAGAACTTTGCAGGGTAGCATTGGTTGGAAGCTTGACCGCCTTGACTTTTGTCATGCTGATGCCCTTTGCAGAGCCACTCTGTTGAATTCTATTGTTTTGCACTGCAGGACGCTTCACGTTTCCCCTCTGAAGGCTCTCACTTGATGAGCTCTTTTCTCTATTTCTGCGCTTTCGTCCAACAATCTGTGCCTCCATAGGATTAGGAGTTGCTTCAATGATGCTTCCACAGTCAGTTTCAGATTCTTCCACTAAACCATCAGAAGCAACAACCTCATCATCCAGACAATCACTTATCATTTCATTTTCCTTACCACCATCTTCTGCGCTTCCACTAATTTCAGGAGGACCAAACCCTGCGCCAGCAAGGCAGCTGGGATCACTCATGTCGGAAGAGTTCAACTTGCCCAATAAACGAAAACAAACAGCAACAAATTAACAAAGAGGGAGTAAATAAAAGGGAAGAAGAAAAGAGGAAGAAAAAAATAGTAAAAAAAAAATAAATAAAAAAAAGAGAAAGAAAAAGAAAAAAAAATTGAACAAATAGAAAAAAACTAATAAAATAAAAAAAAAAAAAAATAAAAATTCAAAAAATTCAAAGCAGACTGGCAAACCTCAGAGGCTCAGAGGCCAGAGGGAGAGAGCCAGTTGCGTCTGAATGTATTAATTGTAGGTTTGAGCAAGGGATTACAAATAAATCTGAATATCTATAGCTTCAAAATTCGCCGGTTATTTCAAGGAACGATAATTACACACGTGCTTTCGCCACGAACGCAACTGACTTTCTCCGTTCCGATGTTGTTAACTGTCAATACATCCGCACGTGCGGAAAACATGGACTTTTCGCGCTTGATTTGCGGCATGCCTGAAAAGTGGTTGGAAACTTGATGGGGGTGACCGTCATCCGTCAAATGCACACAGTCTCGTTTGAACTGTGATCAAGGTAAGACGTGTTCCATTGCCTTGCAATCTCAGCGTGACTATAAGTCTATAACTCCAGTCAAGCCATATGGCGCTGCTGTCCTGTCTTGGTAAATTATTAGAACGTCTTGTCGCTGCTCGCTTGGAGTACCTATGACTATTTGGTTGACAGTATGTCCCTTCTCTCCCCCATTATGATTATACATAGCGAGATTAGTGACAAACCAGAGATTTTTTAGAATCAGTTCATTTTTAGTTTCCTCATTTACTCAAGATTTCAACCAATTTCTTATGATAATGCTGGTGGTATGATGGTATCCATGATACTTTGCTCTTGCTGGTCTACTTATCACACTCAAAAATGAACTTGAGGAAGAGGCTAAAAAATTATCTGCTTTGCCACCATGCTCCCCAAGCCAGTGTAGATCATTTTGACGTAGCCACATAGGTATAGCAGATAATAGCACTATGGATGTTCTGCTTCGGTTAGAGAAAGATATTTGTTTGGCTCAAGTCGCTTCTGAGCCCTGACTGCCCCTGGGCCCTGAGGTGTGTTTAGTCATGTACCTATATAGATTTGCAATCTGCTTTTGACAAGGTTTGGATAGATGGTCTGCTTTATAAATTGGCAACGGCTGGAATTGGTGGTGCTGCTTGTGCATACTGCTGCTACAGTGCTACTCCATTGGCACGTTGGCTGCATGCATATTTGACATCTTACACTGCTTGTGTACAGGTCAATAGAATCCTGTCGGACGGTTGGACCCCCTCCCATTATCTGCTGGGGTACCGCAGGGTGCTGTTTTGAGCCCTTTACTTTTGAACCTCATGTTGATGGATATTCCTCAGCTAGGTGGAATCAATTATCAACGTGCTATCATATGGCATATGCTGATGATATAACAGTTTGTGTCCAGTCTGGGGCCCGACAATACAAGCAGCCAAGTCTCTCACACAACAATACCTGAACATATTTAAGACATACCGCACAACTTGGGGGTTTCAGGGTTTGTAGTAAATGCACAGAAAACCGTCTTTCAATATTTTACTCATAAGCGTGTAAATGTGCCAGTTTTGAGGTTTGGTCAACAACCACTTAGATATGAACAACAGCACAAGTTACCGGTACTAGGAATGATAATGGACGCTCCTTGCCTCAAGTGGGGGCCAGGGCCACATTTGCATTGCCTGTGCACTGATGTAATTTGTTACTGTTAATTGCCTGGGACCGCTGCTCAGCGGCGCCACAAAGAGGCGGCAGCTCCGGGGGAGGAGGGAGAGCGGAGGTTCCGCTCCAAGGATGTCGGCGAAGGATGGGAGCGACGAGAGGAAAGCCACAGTAGGCCCAGGGTTAGACCAGAGGTCCAGTGGGGTCAGCAAGGTGGTATGCGAAGGGCAGTTGAAGAGGTGATGGGTGGTGTGGTTTATTGCGCCGCACTCAGGGCAGAGTGGGCTGTTGGCTGCACCAATGCGGGCAAGGTACAAGTTGAGCCATGATGAGTAGCCAGAGCGGAGTTGTGAAAGGGCACTTCTGGCCGCCATGGGGAGGGAAAGCTCGCTGGACAAGACAGTGGGGGGCAGGGGTCAGCAGCACCTTGTTGGGAGCTGCTGATTCCAGGTAGGATGAGACAGCGGAGCTGTGCAGGGTGCTGAGGGCAGCGGAGTAGGTGTCGGGGGGAGGGATCCCTCTACCAGCAGGTGAGAGACGGAAGGGAGGAAGTGGGACTGAAGCATGTGCTTCATGGAATGGGGCCCTGATGTCTGGGTGACAATAGGGTAGCTAGGGTGGTGTGGATGTAGAGCACTGGCCAGGAACTGCAAGCAGAGTAGAGAGAGGTGTTCGGCCATGGGTAAGACCTCAGCTTTGCTGTGCAGGTGGGAAGCGGAGGCCATTAGAAGAAATCCCGTGGCTATGCGGAGGGCAGAGTTTTGAATGGTTTGCAGCTTGGAGATTGTCGAAGGAGAGGTGTTTGGGAACCACACTGGGGCAGCGTAGGTGAAAAGGGACTTTATAAGAGCCTTGAAAGTCACCAGGAGGGTTTCCTTCTGCTGTCCCCAGCTGGTTCTGGCGATTAGAGGGGCGGGCTGGGGGAAGTCTGAGACCTAGGAGTTGGAAAGGACGGGCGAGATGATGGAGCCTTGTAGGACTCCAGCAAGGACCGGACGCGGGGAAGAGGTGCAGCTGTTGTAAGAGCACCTGGCAGTCCTGCCTCTGATGTAGCAGATCAGCCAGTCGGTGATATTGGCGTGGAGGGGAGTGGAGGCAATGTGAGAGAGGAGCTGGGCGTGAGGCAGTGTCGAAAGCCTTGCTGAAGTCAATGGCCATCGCTATTGTCCTGGTTGGTGGGCAAGGCTGGTTGAAGCCTGTGGCTATGGCCTGGGTTAGAGGAAGTAGGGCAGACGTTGTGGAGTGAAGGGAGCGGAAACCGTGCTGGGAGTCCACCAGTGGGAGTGCAGCATTGAGAGAGGGGAGGAGCAGACGCTCCAACACCTTTACAGATGGGCACAGGAGGGAGATGGGTTGGTATGAGGAGCTTATGAACGGGGGTTTGCCCGGCTTTGGGATGGCAATGATTGTGGCTGACTTCCAGATGGCAGGGATGTTGGCCTTGGCAAGGGACAGGTTGAAAAGTTCTGTGAGGTGCTGGATGCCTCTGGGACCCAGGTGACGGAGGTGGAGGATGGTGAGGGAGTCCGGGCTGGTGGCGGTGGAGGTACCCGAGCTCCAAACTGCCTGTCTTGTTTGATCTGGAGTGAAGGCCGGGGGTGTGTCGGAGAGAGGATTGCGGTGCTTGATGCCTCTGTAGGTGGACCTGCAGGAGGGGTCACGCTGGTGGTGGGGAATCAGCGTAAATTGGCGTCAGAATGAAGTGGCTATAATGTGGTCCGCAGTGGCATGAGAGTTGTTGAAGGAAATGGGTTGGTTGGGGGGCTTGACTAGCTAATTTGCCGGAGAGGGAGCGCAGGAGTGACCAGAATTTGGCTGGATTCTTCTGCAAGTTGGTGGACTGGACTTTCTTAATCCAGGTTAAGTGGGAGTGAGTGGAAATGGCGGCTGAGATATTGTTGTTGAGGTCCGGTAGGCTGGGGTGGTTGGGGTCCAGGGCTCGGGTTCTGTCATGCTCTTGAATGAGAGAGATGGTGGGAGGTTGGGAATGAAATCCCTTCTACATCCATGGGGGATGTGTCGGCGGGCTGCCAAGGTGAGAATCCTTCTAAAGAGGATCTCAGCCTGGGAGCAGGAAGAGGGGTGAGCAGCAGCGCTAAAGGCGGTCTCTGTATTGGCAGTATAGCCCTCCCAGTCTGCTTGACGGAAGTTAATATAAGTGCATGTAGGGTGGTTGTTGGGGGGGTTCAGAGAATCCAAGGAGATGGAGATGGGAAGATGGTCAGAGTTGAGGCGGGCGAGTGGGGTCCAGACAGCGTCCAGGGCCAGATGGGGACTGATAAGGGTGAGGTCGGGCGAGGAAGGGGCTCCTTGCGACAGGAGCCTGGTTGGGGTGTCTTGGTTGAGGAGAATGTACTGGCTGGAGTCTATTTGGTTGATTAAGGCTGTGCCTCGGGCAGCCTCGCGGTCATCTTGAGTAGTGGAGTACCACGCAGGGTTGTGGGCTTTGAAGTCGCCCATAATGATGGTGTTATGGGTGTCCAGCTCAAGCAGTGGGGTCAAGGAGGGTGAGAAGCCAGGGGGGCAGGAAGTGGGTGGTGGGATGTAGATGTTATAGAGGTGGAGTTGTGCACCATTGATAGAGATAGAGATGGCTTGGTGTTCCATTGTGGAATCGCCTGGGAACAGGTGGTCAGAGGGGACTGGGGAGTATGAGATGGTGTGATTCACAATGAAACAGAGACCGCCACCACTGGCACGAGGACCTATGGGTCTGTCACGGCGGACCAGGGTATAACTGGGGAAGGTGGGGGGGTTTGAGGTCACGGTTAGTTTGCTTTCTTGAATGGCAGTGACAAGGATGGAGTGGGTGACCAGGAAGTGGGCCAACTCAACTGCACAGTGGCGCAGGCCGTTGCAGTTGAATTGCAGGAAGTGGGTGAGGGCAGGCGGATTCCAGGAAATCTTCACAATTGCGCAGTTTCCTAAATTGTTATCAAACACTTGGGCTTGTTTTACGTTGTGTAGAAAGGATACACATGGATATTTCGAGTTCTTTTTTGAAGATCATACTATTATATTTTTTCCAACTTAAACTTTGTTATATTTTAAAATGTTGTTGATATTTCTTTTCAAACTTTTTGTTGAAGGAGATTGCTTAAGGCAAGATCGATGAATCTGATTCTGTGATTGAGCTGGAGGCAAATCAAAGTCTGTCCAGTCAGCCGATGTCACCAGCTACAGCTAGTATGGCCTCCTCCAAACCATCATAGAACACAACTTTTGAAAAAAACGTATTTGTCCATTTGTATTTGCCTGTCAAGTTTAACTACCATAATGAACCACAACATGTATTCGTAGCAAAAATCATTTCAATTGCCGAGCTCCAATACGAATAGTAAAAGGATACGTCTCAAGTTATTATATAAATGCAGAGGTGGGCAGTAGCGCGCTACATGTAGCGGCCACTACATTTTCAGTAGCGGTAGCGGCGCTACAATTGTAGCGGTAGCGCCCGCTACATATTTAAGTAGCGATACGAGGTTTTGCCGCTACAGCGCTACCGCTACATTTATAGATAAAGCCTTTAGGTTTTACCTAATAGTATTAAATATTATTTAAAAACCAGCATGATATATACATAATATAAATTACAGAATAAAACTGTACGAAAGTTTTCGGTGTAATGTTGTCAACCTCAGCCTGTTACTAGTGTCAACATGTTAGTTGTTACCAGAGGTGGGCAGAAGCGCGCTACATGTAGCGTCCGCTACATTTTCGGTAGCGGTAGCGGCGCTACCTTTAAGCAATTGTAGCGGTAGCGGTAGCGCCCGCTACATTTAGAGCATGTAGCGGTAGCGGCCGCTATATTTCAAAGTAGCGCTGCCCAGCTCTTTATAGATGTATGATGGTAAGCCAAAGTTTATACCACATCAATAATTGATTCGTCTCATTATGTCTCGTTAAAATGGCTATAAATTCCGGGAAATTTTAAGGTGCCTATTTTAACCGGGATGTCTCGTCTCGTCTCGGTATCGTCCCGGAATTCCTGCGGAGGGCTGAAAATTGTCCCGGTTTTTATTGCGAACCGGGACAGAGCCTGTTGTCTCGTCTCGTCTCGTCTCGGAATAAACAAAATGCCAAACGCAGGAGTCTACTTAGCATCGCCTAACTGGGGTGTCAGCTGTCGATTCCTCCATCTTTTTTACTGTGCTTATATCAGGGCTAAGATAGACTACGGGAGTGTCCTTTATCAGACAGCGTCCTCTGCTCAATTATCAAAATTAGACATTCTCCAGAATGCTTGTCTGAGACTTGTTCTTGGCACTTGCCAGACTACACCAGTAATCTCACTTGGTATTGAGGCTCATGTACCCCCACTGGCCCTAAGACGGCAATACTTGACTGCCAGTGCGTATATAAGGCTGCAGTACCGTCCGGCCGGGGACCATACCACAGCATCTGTATGTGGGGGTGCTGCATCTGTACTCAGTCAAGGCCCTCAGCAGCTCACTGACCTGGGGCTCCCTGTTTGTTATTGCCGGCTTTTGATCCTGTTCCCCCTTGGATTAGTGTGGATCATCTCATTTGTCTCGATTTCCGCTTTGTCTCTGGTTCTGGTGTTCAACTTCACTGTTTTTTCTGCTCATGTTAGGGAACATTATCCTGGGTACAAGGCAATCTACTGTGATGGCTCACGATTGACAGACAATCCATCTACAGCATGTGGTATATACATACCAGCACAAGCCAGAGCAGTTGCATGGAGGCTAAACCCCAGACATGGCATCCTGTCAGCTGAATTGATTGCTATATTACATGCTTTGAAGCTTGTTGTAAGTGAAGCATCCTTATCCTGGGTTATTTTTTCTGACTCACTCGTAGCCTTGCAACTCATACTCTTGCCAATGGACACATCTTGTGATCTTGTATATCAAATTTGTCAGCTGCTCCTTGGCCTGAATGAGAGGAAAACAGTGTGCCTACAGTGGGTCAAGGCCCATGCTGACATTGTTGGGAACAAGCGAGCTGACACTGTCGCAAAGATGGGTCATACTCTTGACCACTCTGCCTTGTTTTGTCTCTCTTGTTCTGACACACTTGCTTTGCTTCTTTCTTGCTTTCTCAGGTCTTGGAAACTGAACTGGATTGCTGCTTTGGCTGTTGAGGGAAAGGGACATCATCTTGCTTGCGTGCGGGGTGATTTGTCCCCTGTTCCATGGGTTGCCAGTTGTTCTCGTCGTGCTGCCGTGGTGCTTACTTGTCTTCAATTGGGTCATGTTGGTGTTCGGTCGTACCTCTATCGATTTGGCATGGCAGACTCTCCCATGTGCTTGCATTGTGGGGTGGATGATACCGTGGAGCATTTTCTCCTGGCATGCTTTCGGTACCGCCTGGAGCGTCAGGTGCTGATTGATACTACTCGAGCCATGGGTGTGCACCATCAAACTGTTCGAATACTTCTTGGAGGAGGCAACTTCCGCACAAAGATTCAACATGCAATAATAAGAGCAACAATCACCTATTTAACGCAAACAAATAGTCTGACTTCCCTGTAGTGCATGAGCACCATCCTGGATCTACCTGTGAACAAAACTGGAAGCCCAGCTAATAGAACCTTCAAGAATCATTGACACTTGATGCTGAAACTTTCTGCTGAGTCCATTAAATGGCATTAAAGAGCCTCCGTCCTATCACCGACAGTGATCCCTTACAAATCTGGCCACGGCTTGGTTATTAAATGTGGGAATCCTGCTCAGCCTGCCCCTCCTTTCATTGTAATGTGTCACTATTCTGGAGGTCTCCCATTTAAAATTGGGAGCCAGTCCAGTTATCATCTTCCAAGTATACAGTATGATATACCTCTCTCTTCTCCTCTCCAGTGAGTACAGTCCCAGGTGTTTCAGCCTTTCCCAGTAATTCAGGCCCAGCTCCCTCATGCTGCTGATCCTGTACATGAAGGTCCGCTGCACACCATACGCTGCCTCCAGTTTGCACACCGCACCCACCTTGAGCGGCACCCAAAGCTGACATCAGTATATTCAAGATTGGGAAGTACTAGGGCTCTGAAGAGTGTAATCATTGGCGCTGCTTCTCTTTTTTGAAATGTCTGCCAGATCCACCCCATCCTCTGTCTCTCATGCAACTATTTCCTTGATGTGGTCATCGAATGTGGCTTCAGTACACATCAACACTCCAAGATCTCAAACAAGTTGCTTCTCTTCAATTTCTGTGCCATCTGATGCCAAGTAGCTATGTGGCAACCTGATCTCTGTGCCAACTCTGTATCTCATTACTTTAAACTTGGTGCTGTTGAACTGCATATTGTTCACTAGCGCCCAATCGTAGATTGTCGACAAGTCATCCTGTAACCTCTTGCTGTCTGTCCTCTGTGATCTTCATCAGCACTCTTGTATTGTCCGCAAATGATGATGTAGAAGCATGGGTAAATTCTGAGTTAACATCAGCAATGTGGATGAAGAAGAGGATCGGTCCAAGCACCAAGCCCTGTGGCACACCACTTTTCACTCTTTCTTCTCTGGGTTTTGAGTTTCCAATTGTGACAGGTTGTAATCTATTTGTAAGGAAGTTTTGGATCCACCCTAACATATTTCGTCCTCCCCCAAAAGTGTCAACTTTCTGAAGAGCATCTAATGGTCAACTTTGTCAAAGACTTCAGCAAAGTCCAGGTATGCTACATCTACGCCAGCTCTCTCCTCCAGTAAGGCAATAAGGTGGTGATGGTGTTCCAGTAACTGTGACAAACAGTAACGATTTTGTTGGAAACCATGTTGTCCATTATTATACAGGTCAGCCTTTTCCATGTACTGGACCTGCCTACTGGCCTCTACCTTATCAAAAACCTTGATCACTGCTACCAGCCGGGCTCTGATGTTTGTGTTATGGGGTTTTTTGGACCAATTGATCCTACCGCTAATGTTGGAAGCATAAAGTACTTGCCAGAGCTGAAAATATAGAAATTTCTGAGTTTGTGCAACTGAATAGGTTCCGCAATAGAAACCATGAGCCATCAGCTCATGTGATACACCAGAAGTTGTTCAGATTTTATTTCGATTCACCTCGTCTTACCTTCAAGAAACATAGACAAACCCACACAGCCTTCTTGAAAAGGTTACAAGTGCTTAGAGAACTTAGTTCAGTGAAGTGGGGTGCCTCGTTGTTGTGGGAAGTCCCTTTCAATGATCCTACAAGGAAGTAGGATTTTCCTACTAGGAGTCCTGCAAACCCCCCTCTCCGGAGATGCAAAGACATGCGAAATCAAAGTTATAATTAAAGCAAGAGTTTAAATTTCAGTGTTTGCATTACAAGTAGACTGCATATTGTCTAAAATAATTCACTAACGTAATCACATGAAAGGTGTTGTAATTGATATTTTATGGTTAGATTTAGTGCGCTCCTTAGGTTTATCAGATTAATTCTATGCTTGATTTTCAGACTGGGTAAAAACAGACAGACTGGAACATACCATTATTTGAGGTTGAGTAGACCCCCGTGCCTTAGTTTTGCACTTGTTCTTTTTCTTCTCTGTTCAATGTACATACCTGGTTCTTCTTGTTGTGTTGTTCGATAAATTTTTAAATAAAAAACATGGAGAAGTCTAATGAAAAGGTGGTTTGGGATGGTTTTAGGGGAGGTGGAGACCAATTCCGTGTTTTCTTGACACCCTTGCAACAAACACCCTCAGGCCCAACTGTGGCTGGTGCCACGGTTGGGCACCATTGGCACCACGAATATGGGCACCATTGGCACCACGAATATGGTGCCACGAATTTTGGTAATATTCCAAAGTCTTTGGTGAACTACCTTGAAACCGTTCAGAACTTGGCACTCAGATACATTATGGGACCTGAATGCTTGTCAAACAATGCCTGTGTTATCCTTGCAAGTTGCAACTTTTATTCCCCTTTTGCAACTTGATTTCTTTGCCTATTCATGAAATGGACTCTCAGGTACATGTACATGCCTGCAGGAGACCAAGTGGCATCTATGTTGGGATTTTTGGACCAGGGGAACCTTCTGCACACACCTTTCATTGTCATAGCATGTCAAAGCTTTCAGGAGTTAAACCTACCTTCTGTGCAGTGAGTTCCAACATTGCTACGGTAATGTCTGCTATTCCACCCTATGTAGATCTTTCCTCCAGCCTGCGGGGGAATTGCTGAACTCTGCAGTCAACTCAATGCCACCCCAATTTACACAGAATTGCTTTCAAGACTTCTGGAAGCATTATTAACCTCAACATCTACAGATCTATCCTGATGGATCATGGACTGCCACTGGATCTGTCTCTGCTGGCCTATATGTGTTATCAACCCAACTAGCCACTGGGTGGCTGCTGAATCCAATGCACACTGTACTGGGTGCTGAACTTTTTGCTATATGCAAGGCTGTGCAGCTTGCCATCATGGACGTGCCTATCCAGAGTAAGCCTGTTCTAATCTTGTCTGATTCACAAGCAGCACTGCTGTTGATTTCTTCCACTTATGGTGGCTGTTATAGATGGATTGTCTTTCAAATTCAGAAATTGATGCAAACTAAGGAGCTCAATAGAGTGATGTGCTGGATCTGTGGTCACACCCAGATTCTTGGCAACAAAATTGCTGACAGAATTACCAAGAATTACTTGCACACTCAAATGATTGCTGTGCAAGATCAACTTTATGCTTTGAGGAGTGGCTACGAGTGTTGAAATCCAAATTTTCGGAACATAGAGCATCCTGGTGGCCACAAGAAGTGCAGACCTCAGGAAAAGGAGCCTTCAGGCTGGGCTTGGGAGCATCAGTTGACTATGTGGCTTACTATGGATCTTTAAAATGCTCTATAGAATGTACTGTGGCTCGTCTGTGACTTGGCCATGCTGGTGTGATGGCTCTCTTGGCTTGTTTAAATTTTTCTAATTCCAGTATATGTCATACATGCAGACCTTGGAAGACATATGAAGGAGGAGCTGGCCTCTAGTGAGAAATGTCTTGAGGAAACTATTCGTGTATCACTTACTGAGTTTTCAATTAAATTGAGGAAATTCATGAATGAGGTGTTAAAACTTAATTTACTGAGTGAAGGTACTAAAAAGAGATCTCTGCTCCTAATTAGCCTTCTGAGAAATGCTTTTGGGCAGGAGGTTGGTGAGGCCCCACACTACTAGGAAGCAGGGAATTATCATTATTCCTAATACTAAAACCAGGAAACCCTCTGGAAGAGTTGATGGGATACTGTCTATCACCCTCCTACCCTGCATAGGCAAACTCTTGGAGCGCATGGTTTCATGCCGCCTGGAGTAAACTCTGGAGAGTAAAAAAGTTATACCATCTCTGAATCTGGGTTTATATTGTATATTGTATAATACCTACCTATATACCATGTTTTTTTTATTTTCATCATGTACATCTAGTTTAATGTTTTTACCTAATAATAACTTAATAACTGACCATTCCACAATTTCAGAAGTTTTTGTTCATAATCATGATTAGCTACATTATTTTCCTACATAGGTAATATCAGATTTTATTGTTGTTGTTGACATATTTCAATTTTGTCAAGAATAATATTAATGCAAGAAATAACACTGCTAGGAAGACATGGCTGCCACTTCAGGAAAAGGATCTGAAGCTGGAAGTGGCAAAAGTCAGGCTATGAAGCTCATCTTTCATCAAAAATCATACAAATGTGGGTAAAGTGTGAGTCAATTTCAATCTTGAAATTTAACATTATTATACATTGCATTCTTATTATTGAATTGGAAGTGATTTTCTTTTTTCTGTGTAAATTCCATGCTTAATTTTTTGGAGCATAAAATTAAGTACGTATAACAAACATAAAATGGAAATACGAAAAATATATCATGTGATGAATATTTTTTAAATAATCAAATAGAATTTTTCATGCCAACTACCATGTGTGATACATACTAGATTGCCATAGCACTGAATTGCCCAACTATAAAAAAATAATAATACACAGTACTGGTTAAGAATTATATAATTTTTTGGTACAAAGAAGTTATAAGTTCAAAAATTTACAAAGGTTTTGAAATGTTACTAAATTGTTCTTGTTCAATGCTAATAAAATATTCTCAGTATTGAGCTCAGGAATTTTCTGAGTTGTACAGGAATACCGGTATATTAATTACCCTCTAGTAGGCAATTTCCACAAATGCTCACTTGATCTCCCAATGGGGCTGCTATTTCCCTTGGTTTGTGCTAGAGGCTATGTTCTTATGCCCCTGCTAATTTCTGATCAGCTACTTAATGTTTATTGCATCACCATAGACCCTACTCTTCTCAATAATCAAGTATAAGCATTTATTCGAAAGTTCTGGATCAGAGGCAAAACCACTAAATAACAGTAATTTGATGATACCCATAATTATCAAATTTTTTATATTGTAATGACCTTATTTTATTAATTCTTCATACACGATTTTCTTCAATATAAAAAATTTAAGAAAAATTCCTATTCGTAAGCATATATTAGAATTGGCCTCATTTTCTTGCACTAACTTTGGAAAATTTAATTTCTGGGTATTTCCATGCCTGCACGCTAAAGGGTGCTAATGTAACAAATTCAATATAACCCATATCTGCTTTATGTGCATGGTAAAATTCCTCCATAACATATTTATATCTTCTCTTGATGAAAATGGTTTTGAATAATGCAATCGGAGAATTAATAATGCTTCTTTTATTGCAACCTTTGAAAATTTGAAAATGCTATCTGAGAAACTATGGAGGATACAGCACTTGACTACTGCAAGCATCTAATACCACATAATTCTTCTGCATTTAAATTTGCCTTGTATACAAAGATTTAATATTGATAGCAGAAGTGTCCTAACAAAAGGTAATTGGAATTTTGTTATGAAATAATTTGCCAAAAAATATTGCTTCAAATGGAAGGTGGCTTCTAATTTATTATAGATGAAAAAGTTTCTTTTTTGCTAAGCTCTGCTTCATAAATTGTATGAACTTGACCAACACAGGTATTCTTATGCCAATCTTCAATATGTACGGCTTCTATCAGATGTGTAATTTTAAACAGTAGTTTCTATCTATCAGTGTAATTTCATTAGTAGTGCTGATGTTCAACATTTTGTTAAAGTTTTATTTTGTTACAATTCCTGATAATATTTTAATGTGAGTTAATTATGTGCAGCTGATAATCAAGAGCTCCTCTTGAACCCGCAAGAGTCTGGTTTTGGCCCTGGTGACATTTTGGAGATTTACCACAAAAAGACCAACAATGCAGACTCAAGGCCTCTTCCTGCCTACCCTCGTCTGCTGTTGCAAGTACCGCGCACTCCAAGTACAGAAGAAAACATTGCTAAAGGTTTGGATTATCATTTAATTCTAAGTAAATGAGGTCCTATCTATAATGATATTTTCCTACTATTAATGATATTTTTTCCTACTTCATCCAGTTATAAAAAAATTTCAGTTGAACTGCTAGAGAACAGAATCTTTTATAATTGCATTCTCATATTATTTATTCACGACAGGTAGCTTAGACTATGCTTATAGGTATCCAATGCATCTGATGTCTCTTCATTCAGTCGTTGAAAATATTTTACATGAAAATTGTATCACTAATACAACAAATAAAAGGTAAAAATTTAAGAAACGAGTGTTTTCTCATAAGAAGGCTGATTCATTTAAAATAATTTGCTGCATTTCTAAATGCGGTGTTTTTTCCATAGGTAAATTATCAGGTATAATGAGTATAGCAGTAAGTACTTGTCACACGTGAAGCTCCAATGTTTGTATTACGATTCAATGTTACAATATTGTCTTTTTCTCAATTGCTGCTTTACTAATTCTGGCTCTAATTCTGTAACAAGGTTTGATTCTAATAACTTTGTGATTCATTCACTGCTGAAAGATAATGTTCCTTGTTTTTATGTTATGTATAAAACAGTAAATGGATAAATTTTTGAAACTCGTCAAAAAATCTCCTGAAACAGGTCATTCATATGCTTTTTACAGATTCTCAAGGCAGAGCAAGTAAGATTACCTAATTTTAGTGTTGCTTTCAGCTACCTTTCATCTTGAATTTTTTTTAGATCTATTTCTTCTTTATCATTTTCTTGTTGGTTTAAATATTTCTCTGTACAATAAAGTTTAGTGCACGTCTACGTGATGTGTAATAATTAAATCTGAAATTGTTCATAAGTCGCGGCAATAAAGCAAGATGATCAAGAAGGCATTACACCTTCACTGGAGAATCACTTTCAAGTTTCAAAACATGACTTCGTCTCAAACATTCCCAGCTTCAGGAAAATTCTTTGGGATGAAATTATTTTTCATTTATCAATATTTCAAGTTTGATATCAATTTATGTCCTGAATCTATGTTAATCTTGTGGGTAAATTAAGGATTTTATTCCTTAGGAGACATTTTGAAGGTCTCAATTCAAGGTAGGTAATTTTCATCATTTTTTTGCATTTGAATATTTCACAGAAAAATAAGATATACGTACCTATCATAGTAAATTCACTTTTTTTTACAGTATTTGACTAGATCTGCAGTTATTTTTTTAATTCTCATGTGTTCAACAGGAACGATCAGCGTGGAGCAGAGCATCTCTGCCCAGTTCCGTCTACAGCGGTTCGAGATGGTGCAGGTCACCAAGATTGAACCTGAGAAGGTGGCGCTGCAGCTGCTCGAAGTTACTTTCAAGGACCAATACCTCAACAGATCTGACATGTGGCGTCTTACACAGCATCTTGTAAGCTCAATGCATAAACTAACCTAACCTAGCCTAACTTATCCTAGCCTAACCTAACCTAACCTATCAAGGACCAATACCTCAACAGATCTGACATGTGGCGTCTTACACAGCATCTTGTAAGCTCAATGCAAAACCTAACCTAACCTAATCTAGCCTAACCTAGCCTAACCTAACCTAACCTATCAAGGACCAATACCTCAACAGATCTGACATGTGGCGTCTTACACAGCATCTTGTAAGCTCAATGCAAAACCTAACCTAACCTAATCTAGCCTAACCTAGCCTAACCTAACCTAACCTATCAAGGACCAATACCTCAACAGATCTGACATGTGACGTCTTACACAGCATCTCGTAAGCTCAATGTACACTTAGAATAGTGCAAGGAAGAGGCGTTCTTTGTAGTGTTCTATTGCTGGAAATAGTTGAGAATGAAATATTTTGTGGCTAAGATGTGTTGGTCAATGTTAATTTTTGACCTGTGGTGCGAGATAGCTTGGTAGCTTGAAGTGCTAACAAACCATCCTATTGCCACTTCTCATTCTGGGAAGCAAAGATCTGTTCCTATTTAGGACTCACTTCACTTCATGTTTGTGAAGAATACTGTACTAAAAATATTTTCATGTACCTGAAAGAATAGTTGTAAAGATGGGCCCACCATGAAGTTCTGGCTATGGTCTTCAGTAATCCAAATTTCCTATTTAATTCTTACGTGACATAAGGAAAAGCCTATATTTTTCAACAGGAAGGCTGTGTTGTGTACAAGAACAAGATAGTTGAGTTCTGCGGCCAAACAATCCGCTGTCAGGTGTACGAGATGTGGTCGCAGGGCAGTCGTGTTGCATGCGGCTATGTATCTGCTGACACTAAAGTGAGCTATTGTAAATATATTTGCACTTTATTGTTTATTACTTGTTTATTGCATGACATGCTCTTACTTCAATTACTTTAATTAAATTTTGTTATTATTATAATAGGAGTAACAGTGTCATGTACTGAAAAAAAGTTGGGTTCACAGTACTGCCGCATAGAGGAATGGAACGTCAGATAGTACAATATTGAAGCATTGTTTAATATTTGCATACAACGTACGAGTTGTGTAGTAATGTATATCTTGGGATGTCATCAGCAACAGTCAATGAGCTTTGTCATCACGTAGTATTTTTTATTTATACTTCATGTATCCTCTAAAATTTGTATCATATCGAGAGCATTACATTTTGTACGATGACAATACTTATTTAATGACTCAATAACACATCAATGCAAAATTATATTCATTTTTAAAACTCCAAGTTTGAAGTAAACTTCCGAGTCTTATTTTAATATTTATTTAAATTTATTTATTTTCTATATTTTCATATTTTTTTCTCCTGCATTTTCATGCGCAGGTAGTTTATCGGTCGAGCACAAGCCGCTTCTACCTCTTCATTCAGATGAGCTCAGAAATGTGGGAGTTTGACCACTTCGGAGACTTGTTATTTGAGAAGGCGGTCAGTGGCTTCCTTACGGAACTCTTCGACAAGTGGAAGGTGTGCAAACTATACATAGCAAGCAATAATTATATGTAATAAGTTTATGTAACGACCTACTCGTGTTATTTATGATGATTGGAAATTTGTTTTAACTTCCAACTCTATAATTCACTCATAATGCTAACATTTTAAGGTTAACCGACTACTTTTTTCTGTTATTAAAAGTGAGTTTGTTCGACAGAAAATGAACACAAACCACGACGTGACGATCGTGCTGTTTTCCCGCAGCTTCTACCCCACAGCGAAGAGCCTGGACGAGTTCCCAGGTGACATGCGCTCCTGCATACAGCGAGACCATCTCGGCCGATACTTCCAGGACTTCTACAGGTCAGTTATATTATCTCGTAAACTTTCAGAAATTATTTTATAATTATCAACCAATTAATTTAAGCCCCACCATCTCTGCCGCTACTTCCAGGACTTCTACAGGTCAGTTGTCTTCTCTTGTAAACTGCCTGAAATTATTTTATAATTATCAACCAATTGATTTATTAAGCCTTTTATTATCTGCTTTGGTTAGTTAATGTTTCATGACACTTTGATGTTTTTCAGTACAAAATATGTGAATAAATATCTAAATTAATGAGTGTATTCCTTTTAAGTATTTATTTGTGCCACTTATGCAAGAAAATAGCTGCTCTTCCTTCTTTGGATGAAAAGTATTAATTTTGAATGAATTTTTTTTGTGTATTGATGCCTTTAAATAATACATAGTTGTGTAATAAATATCACAGCTAAACTAAAGTGAGAAGTTTTATACTATCAGTAGAGACCTTCTTTAACTTTCTACAATGTTTAAATTTTTCGACGTTCTGTACAGTAACCACATATCATGAACTACCACTATTAATGCGCAGTGTATAATAGTAGTGATGCAGAATAGTGATAATACTAATCTATTGCGCTCATAACCAGCGCATTTAATAAGATTAATTTTCCAATTTAATGTTGGACCGCTGGGACCGGTGGGGGGCATGAGACAATAGTTGCAAGTCATTACCAGATTGTCGTGAGGTTAGGCAGCTAACTTCTTATTGACGTTAAAAATAGATAACTAAAAATAATTCATGATGCTGAAAGGAATTTTGTGACAGATGAAAGGCCTCGACTATCCAAAGTTTGGTATGCATACCGCTGTTTGAGAACCAAAGTATCAAGATGAATGACTTTCAATTAATGAGTTAAACGTTTAAATTTGAATCATAAATATCATTTGATGAACACTACGCCGTGCAGAGTGGCGGTGCAGAATGAGCGCCACGAAGACTGGTCGTGCGTGCTACGCACTCTTCGTCAGCTGTTCTACCACTACCCCAGCGCCGTGCTCGGCAGACAGACCATACATGGCGAGACCTTGTTGGACGTACGAGACACACACCTCCAGAGATCTGCCTCTAAAGCCCCTAACAAAACAACTGACGTTGACCACGATGATCACTCGAGAAGAACATTACACCGGAGTCCTAACTCAACTAAACAATTTTCAGAGAAATGTAAGAACCTGAAGCCTCCTCGGGCGGAACTGTCAACAGCAGATGAAGGGAACTTCCTCGAGGTGCTGAACATGTCACTGAACGTGTTCGAGAAGCATTATACTGATCGCTCCATGGAGCGCACGGGGCAGATGAGTGTTGTGGTCACGCCGGGGGTGGGCGTGTTCCAAGTGGACCGAGCCCTCGCTAACATCACCAAGCAGCGCATCATCGACAATGGCGTGGGCTCTGATCTCGTGTGTCTGGGGGAGCAGCCGCTGCATGCCGTGCCCCTGCTCAAGGTGCTGTGCTTGTGCTTGTGTTTGCTTGTGCTTGCACTCATCATGGCATTGCAGACTCGTTGTCGCCTTGTTCTTGTGTAGTTTTTTTTTTTGCATTCATATTGATCTACTTATAATGGGAGAAAGGCTTTAGTATGAAATATTGCCCAGCTGCTCAATGGTAGAAAAGTACATATATGTGTGTTGCTGCTGCTTGAAATGAAGTTCGGAATAACTAATATGTTCAAATTTCTTATTATCGCTTCTTCCGCTTCGCCTGACATTGAAATTTGACACGAGACTCGTCTAGCTGCCCGGTTCCTCATACTTGATGTTGACGGCGCTAGTTAAGCTCATGTTCATGTTGCCGTTGTTTGTCTGCTCTCAGTTCCTCATATTTGCTGTTGATGGCGCTAGTCAAGCTCATGTTCATATTTCCTTTTGTTTGTCTGCTGTCAGTTCCAGAGGCGCCAGGGAGGTGGCAACGACTACAGCATGCCACACAACTGGATCAACTTGAGCTTCTATTCATCCATCAAGCGCAGCCGCCGTGCCGCCATGGGAGATTTGTACGTGCCACGCATCCACGTCCCCGAACACTGCATCCCGTCCTTCTACCCTAACGCGCACTCGCGCAACTCCAGGCATCCCTTCGGTCAGTGCTAGTGTGGGCATCTTAATTAAGAGCAGTTCACCCACAACTCTGTGGGTGAGCAGTTCACATCTTGAGAGCAGTTCACCCACAACTCTGTGGGTGAGCAGTTCACATCTTGAGAGCAGTTCACCCACAACTCAGTGGATGAGCAGTTCACATCTTGAGAGCAGTTCACCCACAACTCTGTGGATGAGCAGTTCACATCTTGAGAGCAGTTCACCCACAACTCAGTGGATGAGCAGTTCACATCTTGAGAGCAGTTCACCCACAACTCTGTGGATGAGCAGTTCACATCTTGAGAGCAGTTCACCCACAACTTTGTTGCTCATGTTTAGAGCGATGAGTGTGTCCAAATAATGATGCACTCTTTACCCTATTGGGTGGGTCAAGCTGATTCAGTTTGACCCAGCAAAAGGAGGTATCACTTGCGTTCTCCGCTTGTGCTGTGGGTAAAGTAAATATTTGGATTATTTTACCCACGCATTTTTATGAGTGTGCTCTTCAACTATGTTTATGCTGCTGGTAACTTCATTACTTGCCACCAAAATTTAACCAACTGCTATTTTCGAAAACAAATTTGTTTCTAAATTGCATCTTCAGAAATGACCTTAGCACTCCTTCAATAGTTTCGCCGAGAAGTGATCACAAAAAGGAACTTGAAAGTTCTCGTACATGGGGCCACGTTATAATGGCTCTCCTGTTTGTGTTTGTGGCGACGTTAGTATGCTTTACGGATCTGTGTTTGAGTTTAATTTTATTTGTATTCTGTAATATGTTTGTATAAATATTTCTATGTTTGCCTGCGAATGGGTCAACATGGGTAAATGTTTGCGAGACATCGATATCTATCTGGCATATATTTTCAAGGTGAAAGCTTGCACGCCATGACCGTACCCATAAATTTGATTCTAGTCGACTCGACTTAATAAATGTTTGCCTTATACTTAACATGACAGGCGAGCGGCGTCCTACATCGTCTCGTCACCACGTCTCGAACTTGCTGGAGCCGCTGCAGCCTGCACCTTCCATCAGCCTCAGCTGCCCTGCCAGCATCATCTTGGACCACGCGCGTGGTGCTGAGCTGCTCAAACTAAAGTGGGGGCTCTCACACATGTCCCAGAGCAAACAATCTAGTAGTACAAAGCCTGTAAAACCAAGGGGAACAACTTGTAAACAGTTCCCTAATTGTAGCGATACAGAGACTGCAAAAGCTACTGGTGTAAACAGTAAAGAATCCGATTACAGTTTTAAAAAACCTGCATCAAGCAATGGAAAAGATGCCGAGCCTGGCAAGTCAAGTTCATACAAAGGATTCGAGGCGGTCAGTAGGAAATCAAGCAGTGGCCAGGATACCACAGCTGGCCGGGCTGGTAGGACGGACGCTGAAGGCCGGTCCAGTAGGGCGGACGCTGAAGGCCGGTCTAGTGGGACGGACGCTGAAGGTCGGTCTAGTAGGACGGACGCTGAAGGCCGGTCCTGTAGGACGGACGCTGAAGGATTCAGCCATCATCCCGCATCAAATGCAGACTTCCGCTCTGACATGACCACGGCTGAGCTGGAGGCGCACATGAATGCGTATGATGAAGCTATTTTCAAATATCCTGTCAAGCCTTATGGGTGAGTACGACGCGGCATTTTTTCTCGTGAACGCTCTTTGTTGTTTAAACAATTCTGTGCTGAACGTTTGTATTTTTGCTACATATTATTTTGCTACATATATTAAACGTGTAAGGTTTCCCTTGATTTTTTTCGTTGGTGCTAAACTTTTTTCTGCATTTGTATGATTAAATGAAAACATTATGCATTAGTGCTGAATCAGGAGCAGTTTGTTCGTTTCATTTTAATGTAAATAGAGTAAAATGGAGATAAATTTTACCCATAATATCTTTGTGGTAGCGATTTTTACTTTAATTTGGGGCCCATAATCATTTCACCAAATAAAAGTTGAATATGTCTGCAATACCGTATATTAAATACTGATATGTAAAATTGAATGTTCACTCACAAACATATCGTGTGAGTGAGTGAGTCGGTTATTAACACGACTAATAGGATTCATAGTTAATTATAACAAGCAGGTAACGACATAGGAAATGAGTTCCATTAATTTAAATCTCAAGCATTCCAACACTCCGTACACAATCTTCAAGAAGTCAAATTCATTTGTTCGTACTCTTTTTCTACTCTCTATTACATTACAACTTTCAGTTTTATAGCGTGATTATCTGAGTATCATACTACTTTCCCGTTATTAATCATAATAAATGTCTTCTTCGCTGTTATTTATCGTGTATGGTGAATGATTAGTATCGTGTATGGTGAATGATTAGTATCGTGTATGGTGAATGATTAGTATCGTGTATGGTNTTATAGTGGCGGCCAGTATAAACAACTTTAAAATGTGAACTAAGACTACTTGTTCTCAGGGACAGTATTATAGTGGCGGCCAGTATAAACAACTTTAAAATGTGAAGCAAGACTACTTGTTCTCAGGGACAGTATTATAGTGGCGGCCAGTATAAACAACTTTAAAATGTGAACTAAGACTACTTGTTCTCAGGGACAGTATTATAGTGGCGGCCAGTATAAACAACTTTAAAATGTGAAGCAAGACTACTTGTTCTCAGGGACAGTATTATAGTGGCGGCCAGTATAAACAACTTTAAAATGTGAAGCAAGACCAAGTATCATGCTACTGACTTCTTCTAAATGGTTACTCTGTTCTTTTATGACCTTTTTTACTGGCGGCCACTACTGGCCGTGAGGGTTCGCTTGCTATATCCTCGTGCCTGCACGAGAGATGCTCGCATTGATCGGGTTACGAATTTAAATTGAATTATTTAAATTATTTAATTTCACAAGTTATATAATTTAACATTATATTCTTGAAATTTGATTCCTTAAGTTAATTTATACCATGTATTTCTACTTGCCGGACATCTATAATTTTTTTACCTGCCAATCAATACAAGTTCGAAGCCAACTAAAATTGCTCTCCTGCAATAATTCGCAGAAGTAAATTAACTGTTACAATAAATAAACAATTATTAAACCGTCTGAACCTATTGCATTTAATTTGAACTCTTTAAATTTATCAAGAATAATGATACATTTAAGAAAACCTGCCATTGCCCTCCTGCAATAAATTGCAGGGGTAAATTAACTGTTAGAATAAATAAACAACAATTAAACCGTCTGAACCTATTACATTTAATTTTAATTCTTTAAATGTATCAAGAATAATGAGCATAATGCAAGGAAGAAACAATGAAGGTGATGAATGCCTGGTCATGCGACAGACAGGGACGAGTGACACCGAGGGGGGCGGTGTGACTGCAACGCCCCCCACTGCGACCAGCTACCGCGTGCACTACACCAGGCAGTCGTCGCAGTCATACGGCGCCCTTAACCTTGAATGTGAGTACTGCGTCATGTTAGGCTGGGGGCAGTACTGTCAAAAATAGCTACGAGTTTGTAACGTCGTCAGCTAATCACTGAGGTCTTCACAAACCAAACCGACAAATAATAGACTAGAAATCCGGCCGCTATACTTGTGCTTAAGCGAGTTTTTATAGCGCAGCCCGTGGCCAGTAATTCCTTGCATAATGATTCCTGCTCACCCAAGCCATAATTATTTTCTACAAATTGTAAGATTCCTCCTTTCTAGCGGCAGGATTCCTCGCCGTTAATGGTAGAATTCTTGACTCTCAATGGAATATTTCCTCCTACTAAAGGCACGATCCTTCCTTACTAAAGGCACAACTCCCCCTCACTAAAGGCACTATCCCCCCTTACTAAAGGTACAATTCCCCCTTACTAAAGGTACAATTCCCCCTTACTAAAGGTACAATTCCCCCTTACTAAAGGTACAATTCCCCCTTACTAAAGGCACAACTCCCCCTTACTAAAGGCACAACTCCCCCTTACTAAAGGCACAACTCCCCCTTACTAACGGCGCAATTCCCCCTTACTAAAGGTACAACTCCCCCTTACTAAAGGCACTATTCTCCTCACTAAAGGCACAACTCCCCCTCACTAAAGGCACTATTCCCCCTTACTAAAGGTACAATTCCCCTTACTAAAGGCACAACTCCCCCTTACTAACGGCGCAATTCCCCCTTACTAAAGGCACAACTCCCCCCTCGCTAAAGGCACAACTCCCCCCTACCATCGCCAGCCCTAACGCCCCTGCATTTGTCCCGTGCAGTAGGCGACGCTGCGGCCGCTGCCGTCGCCGCGTCAGAAGAGGACCTCGAGGCTCCACCAGCCTATGATGTGAGTCTTGCACCACCGTTTCCTCTGGTGTATTTTGCTCTCACGGTCATCAACAATTAATACCAATCAATATCCCCTGAAATACGAGGATTGTTTTTAAGCGTGTATGATGTGAGTCTTGCACGACCGTTCCTCTCCTATATTTGGCTCTCACGGCGATTAATAATCAATACCAATCAATATCCCCTGAAAAACGTGGATTGTTTTTAAGCGTGTCACTATCACTTTGCCGGTTAATTCATTTATAGGTCCTGTAACCGGTAATAATCTGGTATGTAACTCACTTTTAAAATGCTTTTTCTTGTACCTCGCACTATCATTCTAAAGATTTTTTTTTTTCATTAAATTCTAGCAAGTTATTTTCTGAATTTCGTATTCTTGCCACCCCAGATATTGATCGCTTCAGGGCCTCAAAAGCATCTTACGATTGCAAGCATTCTTCGTTATCAATAAATGAAGCTATATTTCAATATTATTCATTGTGGCCAGTTCACTCATTGAAGACGTCTAGACATATAATTTCTTTTATGTTTATTATATGGTGCCTGATGTTTCTGGTGTATTTCTCTCGTGCTGATTGACTTGGTCTTTGAGGAACCCGTGCCAAACTCGCTCGATTTTGAGCCGCGTAAGGTGACGAAAGCAAATGCTACATTATTCTTCATTTTGTTTTTATTACGATTATTATTGTTGCCGAGCTGAAAATCAACAGGGACAGCTGTATTGAAATACTTGAAAATGATCGGGGTGAATTATCCAAGTTAGACTTCGAATTATGTTCTAAAGTGAATGATCAAAATGTTAATTTGCAGGCAATTCGTGGAGGAGCGCCACCGCTGATCAACCCCTTCGACCCCAAGTACACGACCATCAGACTCACGAGCTACCGCCGCCGTTGGGTGCACATCTTCCCCAAAAGTAAGCCACACGCTGAAATTAAGCCTCGCCTTTATGCATTGCGATTTTTTTAGTCTCGTAAGAAGCATACGCCGAAATTAAGCATTGCCGTTATTAATTGCGACTTTTTAATCCCGTAAGAAGCATATTTGAGGGAGTTCAAGTTGGGATTTTGGGCCAGCGCGTGCACCTTCAGTCTGGTTGGCTTCGGCTCCTTGAAAGTCTTTCACGAAGTAGCTTCAATTAAATCACTGTCTTGAGTTTCGTATGCTGATCCAGCTATTTATTTCCATTTATTACCCGTGGGAAATATTAGGAGATGGTGTGAATATAAAATTATCGTAAATCGAATAAAATTTTACGCGAAAAGTTTCGGGCGGTTATGAAATTGCGGGTAGACAGCGACCAGGCTTAGTAGTGTTCATGGTTTCAGAACGTTGTGCTGCCAAAATAAACGGGGCTAGTTACTCGTTATTGCAGACACTTACGTTCGATGACGTAGAATATTCATAGGTCATAGCTCTGCATTTATTTTTTTTATTCGCGACGAGAGTCACGACAAGAGTAATTTCGTACAGACGTCTCGGGCGCTCTGATCCAGCAGCACCACAAGGAGGATGTCGCCCTCAAGAAAGATCTGACGACTTACCCGTCGAGCTCCGAAGACGAGCTCGAGACTGACGTCCTGGGCAACCTGCAGGAGGAAGAGTCGCCCGTGGGGGCGCCTGTGAACACCCACGACAACCTCGAGATGGGCAGGAACAACGCCCCTGCTGCAGGCAATGATGCCACCGGCAGCGTGAGTCTGGGGCCATACTTTCAAAAAAGTTAAGAGATCGTAAGTTCATCAGCCAATCATTGGCGCCTTTCAAGCAAAGTGCACCAATCGTAGACAAGAAAATAGAGCGTAAGTACTTACGTTCACTTAGCGAGTTTTTAAAGTATGGCCCCTGGAGGCAGTTCTTACTCACACGTGATGTCATTAAACACGAAGATATTATGCTATATATATGGGCATGTAGTGTCGTGGATTACATTTACGCACTGTGTGCTGAGTGTTCTTCTTTATACGCTCGGGTGGAATGCTGTAGAAAGTGAGAGTATGTTTTTCCAAACAATTCAAATTATATTCGTTGGCAAGATTAACGTATGACAATTGTAAAAAAAGTTCATCGTTGACGAGCCAATTGTAGGAATAAGTTCCCGTACTGAATTTTGCCTGTCAAAATTCATTAATTTGAATGTTCAGCATTCTATTACCGCCATGAATTCGCCAAGGGTGTTAGTTAAACGTCTAATTGTTTGCTTCCTTGCAGACGTCTTCATCGCGACCACCTTCCATGCTAGGCATCCATAAACGTAAGTTTAGTTTCATCACTAGACTCGTGCTGGCTAAGTTCTATAATCTTGATTTGTTTTATTCCATGTCCTTCAGATGCAAAAAAATAATTCAAACTGTTTTCTGTGATGCATCAAATTCTTTCTATTAATTTTATTTACCAAAAATGCAAAATTTTGCCACGAGTTATTAAGTGTCCTTTGGCAATTTTGCCTGTAGGATAGGTCAATAAGCTGATTGCCAGTTCAAATTTTTGCTTTCTGTTTAAATATTGCCGTGTCGTTATTGTGTTACGCACCTTTATTTTGTTCACTTTATTCGCGAGAAGACTTCTACCTGCCCTCCACCATCACTCTCTGCCCTCCTTCCCTCTCTGCCCTCCTTCCCTCTCTGCCCTCCTCCTCCCCTCTCTACCCTCCTTCTTCCCTCTCTGCCCCCACCATCATTCTCAGCCCTCCTCCTTCCCTCTCAGCCCTCTTCCTTCCCTCTACCACCCTCCACCATTACCCTCCTCCCCCCTCTACTACCCTCCATGCCACAGACCGCGCGTCGCTGGGGCACCTGGGGCCCACAGCCCACGACACGCTGCTGTGGGGCGCCACCGGCGAGCAGGAGTGGAGCGCCGCCATCACCACGGGTCTGTTCCTGAGGGCCACCGGGGTGTCTAAAACGCGTCTCTCATGAATGACAACGACTTCGACGAGTCTAAATACCGATAATTTTTATAATTTTTGTGTTATTTCCCAATGATTCCCGTATTTCTATTGATATTCAAATGAATTACAGTCGGGATGATGTATAGAGTGTACAAATACGACGGACGTGAGAGCAGAAAGAACTTCACTGCACGATATAAAATGAAAAAAATTGAAGTGGTGCATTTTTGACAGCGGTTACAATTCAGCGTTATTTGGTTAACCGTTTCCATACTTAAGTAATAAAGTTTCAACCTGTTTATCGTTTCTAAATAAAGTGCGCAGATTTGACTTGTAAGTGCTGCAACAGTTGTTGCCTTGTTCGAACTATTTTGTAATCGGTCTTGAATTACTGTAATTTGCATTCATAGGATCTTATGCCATTCGATAGCTTCCTATTTCCCACTGATGGAATCATTCAATGATAGTACTTGAGTTCAGTTGGAATATATTAGCTAATTACATGCTGAGATGTAGGATAAATTTGTGAATAAGTGTGATGTCCCTGACACAAATGTGGTGGCAGGCGTTGACGAATTATTCAACGAGAATACTCGAGTTCAGCTGGAATATATTAGCTAAAAACATGCTGAGATGTATAAATTTGTGAATAATTGTGATGTCTTTGACACAAATGTGGTGCAGGCGTTGACTGGAAGAGCCTGACGCTGCCCGCGTGTCTGCCCATCACGACGGACTTCTTCCCGTCCGAGGAGAGCATCGAGAAGGACTACGTGCTGAGCAACTACGCGCTCCTGCCTGATGACATCAACGAGCCTCTCAACGCCCCTCACAAGTAAGAGTAGTGAGTAACACTAGTGAGTGGACTACGTGCTGAGCAACTACGCGCTCCTGCCTGATGACATCAACGAGCCTCTCACCGCCCCTCACAAGTAAGAGTAGTGAGTAACACTAGTGAGTGGGCTACGTGCTGAGCAACTACGCGCTCCTGCCTGATGACATCAACGAGCCTCTCAACGCCCCTCACAAGTAAGAGGAACCCCTTATATTGCCCAAATATTGGGCAATATAATTTATTGTTAACGATTTATTAAGTGGCTCTAGGGTGAACAACCACAAGTAACACTAGTGAGTGGCTATAGAGCGAGCTACGGTCAGGATTGTTGTGTAGCTCGTACTGTGAAGTACAGACCTGCTCTTGTGTGTGCTGACGGTGCTGGCCACGCCCCTTGTGTGTGCTGACGGTGCTGGCCACGCCCCTTGTGTGTGCTGACGGTGCTGGCCACGCCCCTTGTGTGTGCTGACGGTGCTGGCCACGCCCCCTGTGTGTGCTGACATGTCGCCTCGTCCCCAGCGTGTCAGCGAGCAGCTCCAGCTCGCAGGCGCTGCCCGCCACCTTCGGGCGCTCGCACATGACGGCGGCGCAGGTCTTCAAAGAGCTCGTCTCGCAGCGCCTCTCTCAGGTGACTTTATGAAACCTCTTGTGCTTATTGTTTATACATTCCAATTTCTTTATGTTCAAAATTCCTCCTCATTTCCATTGCATTGAAAAAACATTAATTTCGGTAACGTATCTGGCACGAGATGGTCAACAATGCACGTTTTTGTTGAAGGCTCTCTAGGAATTTATTATGGTAAATGGAGTACGAGTGGGTGAAAATGGAACACTTCTACATTTGAAATTAAATTGGCGGAAATAAAGGTACTCAAATTCGCAAAAAAAAACACTTCTATAAAAATGAGACACCTGAATAAATTCAGAAGTTGACATTTGTCCCAATGGAATTGACATTTATCTCAATGGAAACATCACTCTTGCTTCTTATGCGGATAATTAAATGTGAAGCACTTTGAATTAAATGTTTCTACTTGAATAACCGCATTGTCGGATTTATAATCGCTGCAAGTCTGGTATATGGCTTCTCGTGTTGTCACTACCGGCGTGGCCTTTGCATTGATGTTGGCACTAATAATTTTTAAAAAGTATGAATTAAAAAAAAATTATCAATTATTTTACTAATTATTGTAACCAAGTCTTAGTCTTCATTGTAGATTGTAGATGCTTATGCAGGTATCGTAGCTATAATATGGTCGAGTTTAGTTTCTTGCAACCGTTACTATTCGAAAACGGGCAAAGCCGCTGGCCTCTTGGCCGCTGTCGTCACGACTTCTGCACTCGAGTGCAGACCGCGCTCCGTGACTGTGACTTCAGAAAAACTAGAATTTAGCTCCTTTTATAAAACTGGAATTCAGCTCCTACCCTCGCAAGTGACGCAGAATTACTCGTGAAAAACTCTCCGACATTCGAAGTAAACAAACTCGGTTTCACGGTCTGGAAAAAGTTGTGTTTTACACACAATACAATCGCTTCGAGCCACATTCCTAACCTTCTCAACGCCTGCATCCTAACTTTAAATGAAATTATAATAATCATAACTTGAGTAATTTCTTGATTTGCCCCAATACCGCCCTCACATCAAGCCATATCGTATGCTGAGTTAATTACAAAATCTCTGTTGTTTTTAGTGTTCGTTTCTACACAAATTTGTCCCATGGATCTCATTTGTCTCCATGGACCTCATTTGTCCCCATTTCTCCCCATGTACCTTGCTGCATAGCGCCGATTATCTGCAATGCTGCATGCCGTTTTTCCCCACGGGGCTGACCTCGTATAACATCTCCCCCCGTACCCTCAGGGCTTCCAGCTGATCCTCCCCAAGGACGACGTGGCTCGCAGTGGCCACGGCCTCAGGAGGCGGCGCAAGAAGAGAAGTCTCACCGCCTCTCAGGAGTGGCAGAGCACATCTTCCGTGAGCACCTTTCTCTTACTTGTTCCTATATTTTATTACAACACTTCTTTAACTTCACTTCTTGTCTGTTTGTTTGTTTGTTTGTCTGTCTGCTAAAATCTTGTAATCGAAATTTAATACACTTCTACTTATCCTATCGATCTGAAATTTTGCACACTTGTGTAAAGTTGGAGACAATGCATGAATCAAATGTCGAAATAAATGATTAAAAAATTTTTGTTTTTTTTCTATATTAAAAAAATTGAAAAAATAATTTTGACAGCTACAAATCTTATAACTGATATTTGACACACTTTTACCTGTCTAATTGATCTGAAATTTTGCACACTTGTGTGAAGTCAGAGGCAATGCATGAATCAATTAATAGAATAAATAATTTTGAAAAAAAAATTTATGTAATAAAACATTTATATATTAAAAAAATTGAAAAATTAATTTCTGTAATATTCGAAAATTAGATGAGAAATTCATTGTACATCTGTAAGATTGGAGACACTGGATTCTTTGGAAGTGTTGTCTTTAAAAAGTAATTTTTAAACGTATATTATTATAATTTAGGCCGATCGCTCGTGTCTAAAGATTTTTTCCTTCAGCTCAGTCAAGTTTGCTTCAATTTGCCGTAAGTCGTCGTGGATGTGAAACCTTCAAACCTTGTGGACTTTTATCTTTATAGGAACTGAGCAGAAACGTCTATTTAATTTCCGGCCAATAAGTTTTTGATCAAACTGTTTAGCCAATTCAAACGTTTTTTGTTCTTTTGTTGATTTGCAATAAAATTCCTTGAATAATTATTATTTGTTGGGTAGTGAAGTTATAAGTTTATGGTGAAACATTCGAAATTCTTGCGCTTCTCAGCACCACCAGAGATGCTGCATGCTCTTGTGTCTTGAGTGATCAATTATGTTGACCGGAATCGGGTTAGCCAGAGAGTTTGTTTGCAAAAGATTGGCTCAATAATGTATCCACTAATGTACTCCTTAACGTACTCACTAATGTACTCACTAAAGTACTCACTAATGTACTCACTAAAGTACTCACTAATGTACTCACTAATGTACTCACTAATGTACTCACTAATTCACTCACTAATGTAATCACTAATGTACTCACTAATCTAAACTCACTAATGTACTCACTAAATTAGTGAGTACATTACATTCACTACTCACTAATGTACTCACTAAATTAGTGAGTACATTACATTCACTACTCACTAATGTACTCATTGATGTACTGAGGTAAATGACTGCGTATAGCAGGGCGGTGGTCGTGGCACGACTGGGGGCGGCAGCGCAGCGTTCAGGTACGCAGGGTCGCCTGGTCTGCCTGCGCTGGAAATGAAGCCTCACGTGGGCAGCAGGAGCGCCGACCATCATCCCGAGTACAAGCTCTCCATCGGCACCCTCTTCCACAAACTCAAACTCGTTGGGAATAACCGCATTGAAGCCAGCGTATACAGACCAAGGTTTGACGCCTTCACATCTAGCTATGTCGTATGCTGCGTTGATAACAAAATCTCTGTATGAGCACACATTGAAGCCAGCGCATTCGTTTACAGACCAAGGTTTGACGCCTTCACATCTAGCTATGTCGTATGCTGAGTTGATTACAAAATCTCTGTATGAGCACACATTGAAGCCAGCGCATACAGACCCAGGTTTGACGCGAGCCATATCGTGTGCTGAGTTGATTACGAAATCTCTGTATGAGCACACATTGAAGCCAGCGTATGCAGACCCAGGTTTGACGCCCTCACATCTAGCTATGTCGTATGCCGAGTTGATTACCAAATCTCTGTATGAGCACACATTGAAGCCAGCGTATACAGACCAAGGTTTGACGTCAAGTCATATCGTATGCTGAGTTGAATACAAAATCTCTGTATACAACACCTTGATGTGAAAAGCCATGCTGATAACGAGTTATCAACGCTCTCTGTCGGTTGAAATGAGATTTGTTATCCTGCAAAGTTGGACGTTTTGAATGTATATACAGAACTATCACTTCTTCATGATATAATTTACACAGGATTATGTCTGAGACTTTGACGAAAGACTACAAATACCGGTTCTGCGCACCCTACATGACGGGCTACGAGCTGTCGTCAACGAAGTTCCAGACAGAGCGACTTGACCGCTACAAGTGGAATTACCTCGATAATTACGTCAGCCTTTATTCGGACTCCTTCGAAAATCCTCTAATTGAGGTGACTCATTATTAAGTGATAGCGATTGTGATATTAATCTAACCTGCAAAAATAAATGTGCAATTGAATTTTTAAACATCTTTATAATTCTTTTGATAAGCTGCACTGTATTGCCGTGCCATGATGGAGTTGCTATTTACTAACTGTCTTCTGCTTCTTTGTTGGATTCATCTGAAAGAAGGTTGCTTTTCGTTTTACTGGGTAGGGTGGCCCAATGGTTACAGTTCAGAGTACACGTACTAGGTTGAAGTAGAGAGGCGCGGGTTCGATCCCAGCTCTGTGCGCCAGTTTCTGGTCAGAATCGGTGAGGAGGCCGGGCGGTAAAGCAAAGCAAAATTCGTGCAGTGAGTTGCATGTTCAAGACCGCAACAAGATGTGAATGTTTTCCGATGTTAATAATCGGCGACAGGCCTACGGCCTGTGATGAACGCTGTTACCACTATTCTATTCTACTGACCAACGCAGTTTCATGACACGTATCCATGTATATATTAACAATATTTAAGAAATAATGAACGTTTCAGGAACTGAAGTACTGGCGGATGCGCATGGTGGTCGTGCCTGACTTGTACTGCTCCATATTGCGTCAACTTATGGATGACTGGAAAAATTTTCCCGACGCTGGAATTTATTCCCCTCCCTCTTCACTACAACGAAGTGCAATCAACGAATCCTTCATCAAGTTCTTTGAAATGATCCACAGGATCAAACGGCAAGTTGTGAAGAGACCCAAAATGCCAGCACAAGGCGTTTTCCCAAATCTTGATTCTGGCAGCATGCCAGGTAACCCCGGCAGTAGTGGTGTACGTGAACGTTCAATGAGCGCTCGTGAGGGCCCTGTGCAGCAGAGTAACGCCTCCCTCGTCAGGGAGAGAATGTTGAGCGGCAGCAGCGGCCCTGATGTCTCAACCAAGCAGCTCAATATTCCTGACTTGAACGGTGACATTAGAGCCAGAGAAGCGCTCTTCCCGTCAGAAGGAATGGTGAGCAGCATCGCTCAGTCAACCGTGTCGTCTTCTCAGAGTCCCAATATTACCGCCGCCCTGGTTGAAGGGAAACGAAGTCTTTCGTCCGATTCTGACCTCGCTGACATTGCCGCTGCCATGAAGTCCACCGGTACTGGTCTCAATTTTTTCTCGCCTCCGCACTCTAGTTTGCCTCCTTTATCTTTCCTTTCAACCGATGCTGTTGTATGGTTGAGAGAACACGTAAGTAACGTAAACACCCACACTGACGCCATGAATCTACTTCAGCGTTTATGCTCGGACGACTACATACGGCACGCTTCTGGACACCAGCGCACCACCGTATATTACGGCTTCTACATCTACTTCCTGGTCACCGGCGACAAGGAACAAGACCGCACCAGCAATCCTGACACTTACTGCCAGGAGTTCCATGAAGTCGAAATAAAACCTGTTGAAGCATACGGTAATTATCCTTATGCTCAAGACTCTCCTTCCGTCGTCGACGACAGCGCCGCTCTACCACCATTCCTGCAGAGGGACTTACCGCCCCTCGCTCAGCCATTCAGAACATCGGCTGGTAAGAGGCCGACTCGGTATATTTTGATAACAGTTTAAATTTTCTAAAAAGCATGACAGATTTTGAGCTCACTTCATAACAAATTTCTTTTTTCTATGTACGTAAATTTATAGGTAATGTGAACCCCTTTTTACTATATACGTAAATTTATAGGTAATGTGGACCCTTTTCTTTTTACTATACACGTAAATTTATAGGTAATGTGGACCTTTTTCTTTTTCCTATATACATTAATTTATAGGTAATGTGGACCCCTTTCTTTTTACTATATACGTAAATTTATAGGCAATGTGGACCCCTTTCTTTTTACTATATACATTCATTTATAGGTAATGTGGACCCTGTATAGGTAGGTAATGTGGACCGGTACCGGTTATAGGTAATGTGGACCCTGTATACACGGTCCGGTATGATGTAGCTTGTGTGTCAGGCCGCCTGGTGAGTCTGGGGCCCATCAGTATCGACCCTCATCGTCGCAGCGACAGAAGTGAATGGGGTGACCTGGTGTGTACGTCGTCCTTCTCTTGCGACTCTGCTTACCTCTTCAGCCTGCGCTGGATGTGCGCAAGTGGCCCTCTGGTCGCTGAGCTGGTGAGTGTGATGCACTTTTTCAGTTTGTTGAGAGTTTGTTGCACTTTTAGTTACCGAACTGGTCGCAGAGAAGCACATATTCTGTGTTTTGAGTTGTTGCTGTAAGTTCAAAGTTTTCAGTTACTTTGAACTAAACTTCTTGTAATGTACAAGTGAAAACGCGCTCTTTGGTTTCAAACAAAGTGTGAATGAAAATTTCTGACATAACTTTGAAATAATAATATGAATAACAACTTCTCATTAAATAATACGAAAGAATGTATGGTACACGAGCATAATCCGCTTACAGATTGCACTGTGGCAACGACGCGCTGCGAGCTGCAACCTCTTCCTGTTCCCCATCCCGTCAGATCCCTTCGCTCTGCCGCACTCCCTGGACTGCGACCCGCTCAGAGGGCCCCTGCACCTGCCCCTCGTCATGTCCTGTAACCCGCCCTGCACTGCGTCTCGGGGTCAGCTCTACACTCCAGATACTAACAAACATAAACATGATTTGCAAGCAAGAGAAACTGACAGACTTAAACATGATTTGCCAGGAAGAGAAAAAGTAACAGAATTAAACCTGATTTGTAACCCCCGAGTAAATAACAGACTTGAGCCTGATTTGTTACCAAACTGTGAATGAGCAATTTTTTGGTTAAATGCCCTGATTATTGTACGGATTAACTGTACATGGCTTCAATCAATGGATAGAGAAAAAATTTTGAAACATTTTTCATTCTATACTAAAATTTGACTATTTAAACTCATAATATTAAATGCTAATGTGTTTATTATTATCACAATCACAATATTAAATGTTGATGATGTTAATGAAAGGTCCAAAAATGTGCTGATTTTTTAATCAATTTTTGTTACTTTTTATTCAATAATTAATTATTAAATGATTGCAGTAGCCACAGAATTTTTTTTTTTTTTTGGGAGGGGGGTTGGAAGGGAAACTACTCTACGCCTGTACTTGTAACTGGCTATTGTTGTTTAAAATTCCTGGAATAAATACCGATCTCGGGATATTATCCTCACATTAGTATATTATCCTCACGGTAGAATTAATAGCGATCTCGGGATATTATTCTCTCATTAGGATATTATCCTCACTGTATATTGAATAGCGACCTCGGGATATTATCTTCACATTCAAAACCATTTCGCCCGGCATAGGCTTGGGTTCACCTTCGTCAGCAACTGACGAAAAAGGCAGCTCCTCGCACATCAAGAACAAGCTCAGGCCGGCACTGAGGCTCTGTCCCAAGCACGACGTGTTCGCCAAGTTCCCAAGCAACACGAGACCGCTCAGGACACGACTCTTGCAGGCAAGTCTCATCAGATAAACTGTTTTCTCGGCGCACCTTTATCAGTCAATTACATTTCACTTTTTAGATAATTATTCAGTGTGGCTGCATGGAGGGTGGAGGCAACATCGCGATGTTTATTTTGACATTTAACCTGCTCGTGTTTACATTTGGCGCTCCTGTCCCTTTTTTACGTTGTCATAGCGGGTTAGTCTTAGGAGTTTTTCTGGTGTTCTTGGCTTCTGCAAATTTTGTGAGCGAAAAAAGTCAAAAGTTAACGTAACAAAACGTCTTTGATTGCAATTTTTACGTCGATTGACCGTGATGATAGTTAAGCTGAACGCCTCAAGTCGCTCGTTTTTCAGACTAAACGAGTGTCATTTTTCTTTTTTACGATATGGTCACAACAACGTTGGGTACGGTTTTTTCGACGGTAAATTTTTCGGTATATATGAATTTTTCTTAAAAATGTACAATTCATCTGAAAAATTTCTCATGGCCAATAGTTGATGTTCATCAAAAATATGGTATAACCCTGGTTTAGCGTGTATCTTATCGGTGGTTTATATTGACAGGAAGCCATCCTAGCAAAGTACGGTTTTGTTCGCCTACAAAACGACCTGATGGCGAGCACCAGCAGCGTCCCTAGCAACGACCACAACCAGTTCGTGCACGTGAGCGGCAACGCGTTCGTTATGGTCCTCACGCCCGGTATTGTGGATATCCAGCCAGACAGCCACGCCAGTGTTACAGGTCTTTTGTAAACTTAGCCTTCGTGAACTAAAGTAACTTATGAGAACTTGGTTCTTTGTTGATGGTTTTATTCTTAAATTGGTGCTTTTTCCTATATCGGTTATATTCTTCTATTGAGAATTAAAAAAAGAGCTCGTTCTTGTTGAATTTCCATTGATCTTTTTACCAGGTAGATTTTAATGTTTTCTGAAATGTTAAATGTTTCTGAAGAACTTGTTTGTATCCAAATTTGTGAACATGAGTAATTCTCATTGTAGTTTATGCAAAGTTTATGCTTTGCTTTATTAATCAAATTGGAAACTAAAAAAATATGGATAAATAATTGAAGTTATGCCATTATATTTGAAGTTGTAATTATCAACAACAAGCAACACTACCAACATTAGTAGGTTCTTCCTAGATAACTCATCATCGTGATAAAGGTGCATCATCCGTATTAATCGGATATCCTAAGCCAATAGGTGTTGCGAGTAGAATATTCAATTATTGTTCACCTCATATCTATCATCGCCACACTTAAACTGTCATCTAATTTTTTCATACGCAAAACTATCGGTATTTCTCAGTGGTGTCAGGAGCGGCCGACAGCGGCACTGAAGACAGCGCTCCCGTTGCGCCTTCTTTTACCCCTGCGAGGTTCACAGATCCCCCACTGCCCCGACCTTCCTCACTTCTTATTGAGGCACGTCTGGAGTACATGGAATATATTAATATCACAGCTGGTAAACTAACATGCGATATGTATATCAGTACGATACCTAAAACTGATACGATATATACGGCATTCACGGCTGGTAAACTGACGAATTGCATTCCATTATCCAGTTTTTTAACACCGCACATGTTGCACACATGGGGATTCTTGTGCGTTGTTTGCCATTGGGACAAATATAGACACATCAATTAAAGGGCGACCGGAAATTTGAATGTTTTAGTTCATCATAGGTCACCTTTTTTGAATACAAAGCTACCCTTTTGGTCCTGGGTGCATGTCACTTAAAATTACCGAATCAATTTTTTGTCCTTTGAATTTTTTTACTTTGAATCTTTGAATACTTCGCGCTCTTAACTTTTGGTTTACATCACACTATATGATTTGATGAACTTCAGATTATTCGATATTGTATGCCAGCCAATTTTGTATTGTACTTCTTTGATTTGAAAAAATGTTTGAAAATACATAATGTACTACAGTTGGTGCCTTTATATTACTGGAGTGGCAGTGGTTTTATTGCCCTCACTTTCTTGCTCTATATTTTATGTTGCTTGCTATAGCAGCTATTTCATTTTTTTCACGAATGTATTTCTTACTTTTATAGAAGCTGCAATGGATTCATGCCCTCTACATTATTACGTTAACATTATTATTATTATATTGTGTTGAAGTTTGTGTATTGCTAGCAGGTGATGGGCGTGGAGAGCAGCAGCAGCGTGGGCAGCCTAGTGGCCAGCCCTCACGAGGAGTACTTCCACCGCCTCATGTCGGAGCACCACAAGGCCAGCGCCGCGCCCTCCGCTGCCCACGCTGCTGCCTGCAACTCTGACAAGTCTCGCTTCTGTCTGCAGCAAGTGAGTGTGGGGAATAGTATTTTAGTATGTTAGTTTAGAATACTATTGAGTGAATACGTGAGTTAAGAATACTGTTGAGTGAATACGTGAGTTTAGAATACTATTGAGTGAATACGTGAGGTACTGAGTTAATAGTTTAGTTTGCTTTCAATTGCTCAGTTAATTGAAAACCTATTTGTTGCATCTTGCACCCGAATTGTGTATACTGCAGGGAAAACTTTTATAATTTTGTTCGTTTTTAGTTCGCTCAATTAAATCTACTTGAGAACTTGTTAAACAAAACGGATGTATCACTTGCATGATGTATTCGAAGGCTTTTTAACGTACAAATGCAGCAAAAGTACGAAAGGTAATTGGCAATGATGATTTCGAAGAGAATTACTGCTCCTCTATTTATGCTGCATGCATTCAGTTCACGAATTCTCTTCCAGAATTATGTCAGGTTTAAATTCGAAATTAAAAATCGCATACTATGGAAAACTAACTTCTAGCACGCACTAGCGTGAGTAAACGCGCGATTTGATGAAATTAAATTCAAGACGACGGTCTTTATTTCATCAGTGGCCATTTGGTAAAGTTCATTTCCTGGTTCACTAATTGTTATAGTCGGCAAATTTTTACATCATCGTGCAAATACCAACGATCAAACAGTCTTACCAATTGTTGCTTATTTGAATGCATTTTATTAAAAGACGTCGGATGTGGCCGTGGTCATCAACTATCCCCAGTAACGATCTGGAATTAAATCATTTTGAGAAGGTTCGCATTCTGGTTGCGATTAATTTATTAACAAAGCCGTTTTTTCGTTCAGTCTCCCGGCTTCCTGTGGTCATTCAACTACATGATGTCTAAGCGCTGGAAGGCAGCCGCCTCTGGGGAAGAAGCGTTCGGCGAGCTGTTACTGCATGACTTCAAGAACTTCTGTGCCAATAAGAATGACAGACTTAGTAAATTCATCGAGAGCTTTAACGTTAAAGAAGAATCTTGCGCATCTGTTTGTGATGACGTTTTCTCTGCGTCATAAGTTGGTTTTAGGCTTCGATAGAATTTATTAGCAGTGAATATTATCTTTGCTCAATATGTAGACTGAGGCCATCATGTCCCAGATTGCTTCCATTGATCTTGTTTTCGTCTCCATTCCCGTTTTCAAACTTCTGTATCGAGAGCTTGATATTTATTCCTTATGTATGTTCATGGCGCATTGATCACCTTTAATAAAAATATCCTGACAGAGTTCATGCTTATAGACCTATATTAATTGAGATTTCTCATATTGACAGGAAGTGGCTTCAAGAAACTTCGTTAACATTTCCAGATTTTCTGATGAAGGCTCGTGTAATCATTCCTAATAATAATTATTATAATACTTCATACAGTCGTTTATAAAGCCGTTGATGCTCAGCAAACAAGACACATGACACCCGAATGTTGTGCCTCGTTTAGTTATCACGTCGATGCTGTAGGTTTGAAGTTCAGTGCAGTCAGGCCGCCAGAATATTTGGCTCGTTGGTTTATTTTTTTTTTAATTTCAATTACTGATTTATTAGAGCTTTTAATGGTTAATTTTTTCATATCATCTTTATTTTCCATGCTCGTGAACTCATTATTTAACCAAACAAGAATTAAAGTAGAATGCATAATTTAATTCCATTTTTTGTATGTGTTATGTTAGGAATTCACTCAAGTGTGATACTACTCATATCACGGTCTTATCCACACTCGTCATCTATTCACGTGGTGTCCTTTAGTTTACGGAAAAGCTGTAATTCTAAGACGGTGCTTAGACATTCGCATACTTGAATAGTGTGTGGGAAAATGCTTGCTTCTGTTCATAAATTCCTGCAACAATATATATTTGTTATGAAATATACATGTATATGTTTAATATTGGTAACTTTCAGACACCTTGGCTTGAAGTGTTCTTTGATACAAAATTTAAACGCCCACAAAGTCCTAGTGCCTCTTTTTTAAGTTGTTGCGATAAATGACACGATTTGAGTAGTTAAATGAAGGACATTTTTCTGTTGCTACATCAGATACGAGAGCTAGAACTAACTGGTCTTAAGGCGTTACTATTCTTTAATACAATAAAAATGCGACGTAAAAAAATGCGAAATACGATATTGTAAAATGCACCGCTCAGCAGTCAATGTTCTCTTTTTAAGCCAGTTCATCGAAAGTGTGTGTATGCTGAGGGTTTTGGGCGCAAGCTTTGCTAGAGCAAAGCTCGTACTTTAAGCTCTATTGGCACCTCTACGGGCCTTCTCAAGAAACTAATTGAGTACTTCCATAAAAGATGCATCTTGCTTGGTACCTACAATTTTTTATCCGCATTAAACTACAGGATGACTCTCGTATACAACAGTCAGTGAAGGGAACGGTATTTATGTTCCTGAAGGCTGCAATGACAGCGAAAGGAAATGAACCGTAATTGACAAAATGTTTTTGTAGTCTCTCAATTGTCCAAAGTCTTCACGTACGCAATCCAGGTGATGATGTTAAAATGTCTTTGATATTTCATTTAATTTTTGTACCGGCATTTTGAAGTCGAAATTACATCTGTCGTATGTCAGCAAGGTTTCTAGCATCCTTGGAAATGAATGAGGCCTAAAATAGCAATGCTACTTCAAGCAACAACATCTCTTGTTCAACTACCCAGGATTTTACCGACAATCACAAGCTTTCTTCAGACAAGGTTCTCTTAACTCAAAACGAAGAATGGAACCACGAGTGACGTCTGGCTGAGGATGATTTGACATCAAGCTCCGCTAATGACTTTTGATGTGAAGATCACGAAGTGCTTATTTTGAATAAGCGCCCCTTAAGCGCTACATTCCGCATGCATTGAGTTGAGCAGCAAGTTGATCGCTACTGCGATGAGTTGAAATAAATAACTCCCAAGGCGCTGCTGCGCGTAGAACACTGCGGCAGGATGCTAGCTCGACATTCCCTCGAAAAACTGAAGTTGAAATACAAGAGAGGTGGAGCAAACCCTCAAGTGTTCAGGACAACGCAATGATGAGCAGCAAAATTAAGCATCAGCCGAATCGTCGAAAGAAACTGCGTCAACAATGGAAAAGTTATTCTTACAACTTTTGAAAACATTGTGAGTTAGAGGCACATCCAGAAAATGAGATGCAGGATAGTCATACTATGAAGAGCCTGGCGGAACGAATTGCTTAAATTTTGCTGCTCATCACTGAGTTGTCCATAACACTTGAGGGTTCGCTCTCACATTCCTGTCATTATATCCTTTGAATACTTAGCCAGCATTTTTCCGCGGTGTTTTATTTGTCGCATTGTTTCATGAGTTATGGATTTCAACTCCTCAATCTTATCTTCCGAATGATGAATGTATTTATTCAATAAATTATTTTGTGTGTTTGAAAGTAACTTTTAATTTATATCGATAAACCTTTGACTTTTCAAAACATTATTTTGATTTGAATTATTATTTTAGGTAGCCTTTTATGTAGAAGATGAGATGTTATCCCTTTCTGGTCCAGATACTACATGTCTAGTAATTGTTCCAATACAAGGTTGACCCACGCGTAGCTGCGCCTTGCGGATATCATTTGTTATTCCATCTGTGATGTCACCTTGGTCGTTGTGATGTCACCGTGTGATTCACACTGATTTGTAACACATGTTTTGCTTAAAATAAGACTAGTTGTAGTAAATAAATTTTTAGGCCATTTTAATGAGGTCAATTTTTTTCATGGTTGAACTAATACAAGGTTTTCCCACGTGCAGCTGCGCGTTGCGGATGTCATTTGTTATTCCAACTGTGACGTCATCTTGGATCTTGTGACGTCACCTTAGCACTTGTGACGTCAAGCTGATTTGTAACACCGCCCATAATTATGCTTAAAATAAGACTAGTTGCATGCAGTAAATAAATTTTCTTGGGCTATTTTGATGAGGTCAATTTTTTTAATTTCTTTCAAAGATGACATAGAAACAATGTGTTGATCTACACTTTACATTTTGTGCCTACAGTGACGTCACTATAGAGATGTGCATGCGCAGAACGACGAAAAATCGTCATTGCCGTGGGTCAACCTTATTATATTAGTTCAACCATGATTGGAACAGTCCGTTAAATATTCTTGATTCCGCAGTTCAGTGAACTTCTATGGTGTTTGGTTTCCGCTTGATGATTCAAATGGCCTCTCACCAACGAAGAATACTGCCAGCAATTGGACATATGCACCATGAATTCATCACTATGAATCTCACTTTCACCTCAGTTCCTGGTCTGACACCTGATATGCTTTTCCCAATAACAACACCCACAATAGACATTACACTTCACACCTCCAAGAAATCTGACCTTCCTCCAAACGCATGGCAAGCCTGCTATGTGGACCTTCTGCTCAAGTACCCTACACGGACCCCCATTTTCTGCGATGGATCTAAGACCACAAACTGCACGGCTGCAGGGGCATGGTCTACTTCCTTCAAACTCATGGCACGTCTCTGCAGAAATAACTCTATCTTCTCTGCCGAACTATTCGCCATCTATAGCACACTAAAATTTCTAGAAGACAAGGAAGGCTTATACATTCTATTCTCGGACTCTCTTAGCTCCTTAAGAGCAATCCAACACTCACATCATTGACAAGCTCTAAGAAATCGTTCCCATGCTCTGATCGAAGCACCAGATGCCCAGGAAGGCTGGTGCTTAAATATTACCAAGATTACCAAGATTACCAAATGGCCTCTGACTAGACCCTGGTTAGCCAGGTTAGGCAAGGGCCAAGGGGGAGGGGCTGCATAAACTTGTTTCCAGTGCTCCTGTTAGAAGAAGTATAAAAGAATAAATGGCCTGAAAATGAATTTTTCAGATTGCCAAGCCGTCCTTGTTGAATATTCCTAAAGCTATATCTACCTCTAAAAGTTGAGGTTGAGCTGACTTGAGCCTACAGCTGCAGTGCTCAGTGGCGGCAGTGCTGCTGCTGCAGTCTTGCAGAATGCACACAGCTGCACATCCAAACTTTTTGCATGCCGTGAGGCCCGTGACATGCCTGACATCATTGACATGATGACTGATGACGATGAGGCTAGCCTACTTTAATCTAATGGCACTTCAACTTTGAGCAGGTCATTGAGATTTGAGAAAGGCTAAGCGTCTGTCCACTGTGCAGTGCACTGAGTGCAGAGAGTGGATGAATATTGCAAGATCTTTGGCAACGCTTCAGTAGCAAAATTTACACCTTCAGAAGATCTTGCCAACACATTTAGATTGAAATTCTTGCATTTAATATATTTGTCATTCTTTGGCCAACTATTTAAAAAAAGTAATGTTTTCGATATGTTGGATGGATCAGGATGCAGTGAAGCTGAAGCTTGTCTGGAAATCAGTTGCAATCAGTGTGGAAATCCAGAGGGGTAATATATTAACTGGTAAACATAGCAATTTGGAAAGCAGGACCCAAAAATCTGGAACGTCCAGCACACTTCCACTTTCACTCCATCATCATCACTGATGAGTCTCTGCAAGATGCCACAGCTGTTTCTTTGAAAAAAAACAGTGCTTGCATCATCACAGTAACAAGAATCCAATCAACGCTTGAACGCGTCCAACGTAACAGTCACAAGAATCCAATCAATGCTTGAACGCGTCCAACGTCACAGTCAAATGAATCCAATCATTGCTAGAACTGTCTCTTATACACATCTAGATGTGTATAAGAGACAGGAAGTGTTTTGAGAGTCATGTGAAGGCAACAGAACTTACGTAACGCATACGGTTTTTTATAGTTTTTCATTTCTCGATGCGTCCTTAATGTGTCGGAATATACCGCGTTTACCCTACGTAGTTGCGGTCACATTAGAGCGGTCAGACTTCATTATCACATGTTCAGTTGACACTTGCTGTACAATCAGACTGTTTTTAGGATAAAATTAGTTATTTGGGGTAACGTGTGCATGCAACCTTGTAAATAAGTTCATGGCTTGTAAATAGTTTTTCATTACTCAGCGTAAATGTCTTTTAATTAAAAATTACCCGGCGACACATCTTAAAATTACCCGGCGACGCTTAGGGTTTAAAAACTCATATATTGGCAACACTGCATCCACCCTCTGCGCCCTGGGCATCTGTGATCTGTCAGGCTTGAAAAACGGGCGCTTGATGGAATAGCCTAGGGTAAACGCGATATATTCCGACATCGTGGGTAATTCCGTCACCTCTCTAGCTTTTCCTTTATATTAAGCTTTGTTTTAGGGTAAACGTGGTATATTCCGACACATTAAGGATGCATCGAGAAATGAAAAACTATAAAAAAACTGTATGCGTTACGTAAGTTCTGTTGTCTTCACGTGACTCTCTAAACACTTTACTACGCGTCGCGGCGTCAGCAACGATGAAACGTCACAAAATGTTGCCATATTTATTAAAAAGCCTTTAGAATGGAAACCTACCAAATCCCTATATTCCGTCACTNAAGCTGTGATTGGCTGATGGGGATGCTTTCAAGCTGTGATTGGTTGTGCCCATAAGCCCCTCCCCCAAGTGTGGTATATGTACTACAGTACTGGACTACTGGTTAACTAAATACTTAACTGAAACTTGATCATTACAAACAAAAGGCCTGAAAATTTTTCAAAAAACCCATTAGATATAAGACAAATAAAAAAAACTATCTGAACACGAGGTCGAGATATCCAAATAATTCTATTACAAACCTAATGTACTATACAATTGAAACATTTTGTGATTTCTGTCCACTCTTGATCCTCCTTTTCATTTATAGTCAGTCTCCTGGCAGGCTGGCAGAGCACTGTATCCAAGGAAAGCTTTTCACCTTGGGTGGAAAGCTTTTTTATGAGTGAACTTCCATTCTTAGAATTCCAGCCTGCCTGGCAGGCTGGCAGAGCACTGTATCCAAGGAAAGCTTTTCACCTTGGGTGGAAAGCTTTTTTATAAGTGAACTTCCATTCTTAGAATTCCAGCCTGCGTTCGTTGATGGTTGAAATGATGACGTCATACATTTGTGCATCAAACTACTGCCAAAACAAATAGGTACCGTAAAATGGGGTAACTTAGACCACTTCTTTTTTAATAAATGATGCCATTTTTTACTAGCTAAATTAAACTTGAATTAAAACATTCAAAATACAGGTCTATACTCTAGCTTCACTCACCATAAATTGCTGGCTCCTGCCTCTCATAGTCTTTATGTAATTTCAAAAAAAGTGATGGTCTTTGTTACCCCAGCTCTTGGGGTAACTTAGACCAGGTGGTAAAATCAATTATATTTTTTTGGTAAAATAACTCCAAATAACTCCATGTTTTGGTGCATTGTAGTAGAAATGAAGTCAGAAAAATTAGTCAGACTCAGTCACTCAGATAAATGCCAGATGTGCTACAGAACAGAAGCTGCTTTACCAGTGGCAACATTCATGCTTGTTGACCATCGTATTGCTCAAGAAACAAATATGACATGAACGCAGTTGCCAATCTTTGGAGTTTGTCACCAGCATTATTCAAGATGTGTCGGCGGGTAATTTTTAATAAGAAAATGCTGCTAACAACTTTGATAGTATGTCCCTTACTCTCCACGCACTGCAGCACTCATGTGCATTGCAACTGTTTTCTGGACAAACTGGGTGGCATCCAGATACATCCAACATATTGGAAACCTTAAGGCAGGGTTGGTGATTTTTTTGATTTATGCTAAATATTGACCATTTAACTGGCTTCAATATACAAAAACACTTCAGGAATGCAGATCTTCTAAACATTGAAGGGTCACACAACAGATAGGTAGCTGATATGTGCACAGCTATTAGTAATGATAGAGCTGTGCACAGTGCACAGCTCCATCAATAGATCTACTATTTTATGTCCTATAAATCTACCAGACTCTACCCTCTATACACACCAACTAGTAGTGACTGAGTGACTGACTGCACTGTTCCCATTTAATTCAGACCAATAAACCAATACTAAATATAAACTAAATGATAACCAAACAAACCTCAAACAACTTGAAATGAGACTTATGTTATGTGAAAAGCTAACACTTTGAAATAAACATGTGCACAATTCAAACATTTTATTTCCATTCACTGCATTTAATTATTTTATATATAGTTTTATAATAGTAATTGTTTTGTTTCTAGTTATAAATTCACATATTTTGAGATTGAAATTAAATATTTTAATTAGAATACTCTCATTAGGGTAGAAAATCTTTTTAATTGCCTAAAAGGTCAATAAAATCTCAACCTCTCAATATACAGGGTGGGGTAGAACCGATTGAGCAGTTTTGAGGCAAAATAAAAGAGTAATAGAGGTACATAAAGAAGAAAGTTTATTTTCCTAGAGGTTAGCATAGCATACCATTTAGAATACTTGTGTTTTGAAAAAATATCTGGAAGATGGGGGCTGTTGGCTGCAACACACTGTTGGACTTGGAGTCATTCTCAGAAGAGAAGGTAACCGTGACAGTGAATTCTGATCGCTATGCTGCAATGTTGCAAAATTTCTTGCAGCGTAGGATGGAAAACATTGTTGAAAATGAAGCATTGGGAGACATGTGGTTCCAGCACCAACAGGATGGGGCTACAGCTCACACAGCCCAAATGTCACTCAATGTTTTGAAACGCATGTTTCCCAGAGGTCTGGTGTCTCTGAGGGGTGATTTACGGTGGCCTGCAGTGCAAGGTCACCTGATTTGAGCATTTGCAATTTATTTCTTTGGGGACATCTAAAAGAGAAGGTGTTTAGAAGTCACCCTCACGCCCTACCACAGCTAAGGGAACAGATTATTGCAGCAGAGGTTATGGCCATACCTTGCTATATGTGTGAACGTGCTGTAGGAAACTTCCGAGAACAACTCCAACAGTGTGATGCAGCTAACAGACACCATCTTCCTGATATTGTTTTCAAAACATAAGTATTTTAAATGGTAGTATGTTATGCTAATCTTTAAGAAAATGAACTTTCTTCTTTATGTACCTCCATTGCTCTTTTATTTTGCCTCAAAACTGCTCAATCAGTTCTGCCCCACCCTGTATAAGCTAGCTAACACATTTAAATTGTATATTTTAATCAATATATAACAAATAGTGAAATAGTTAAAGACTACTTATAGCCTTATAAGAATTAGCTGAGCTGCTAGCTATGTACAATGTATTGCAACACTTGATGCAAGACTGCTACTCAATATATTTAAATATTATAAAAATTTATTAAAAAATCATAATTTTTTATAAAAAATCAAATGATTTAATCATTTTGATTTAATCATTGCCAACCCTGCCTTATGGTTACCATTTGCGCTTGCAGTCTTTCATATTTTCAATTATTTCTAAATACATCCTATCCAATCAAAGAATTATTTGAAATTTTTTGATGTATTACATCTCAACAAAAAATATTTACAAACTACTGTTATTAGTCATACCTTGTAACTGAGATAATAATTAATTATTTTGATTCTTACACCATAAATCAGTATTTCATCATTCTAATTACCGTACCTTGTAACAAATATTTAAAATTTTTGTTTAATATTCTTACACATTCTTATGAGTAAATATACTTTCAGCAAAAAGCATTAAATCATGCAGATGTATCTGTAAAATGTACATATTTTTTTATATCAAACCAACAGCATAGAAAGAAATTTATGCTGAGAGGACAACGGCTGTATGGCTGTGACAAAAATATGTACGTTTTTGTATGTGAGCAGCTGTCAAAATTTTGGAACAATTGAAGGTTTATAATACCATCAGTGAATCAGAATACCATCATAGTATGATGGAATTCTAGGATGAGAGGTCCTTTTTGCAGTCCGCCGCTGTGTGGCAGTCTAAATACGTTGCTAGGGCCCTTCACCCCCTTGCCAGTGGCAATGGTCTAAGCTCAATGGTCTGACCCCATGGTTTCATTGCAATTCCCTCTAGAAATATGTGGAGTTTTGAAATTGATATAAATAGATCAGTAAAGATTAGAACTGGAAATTTCCATAGTTACTCATGTTGTTCCAAAATGATATTAATGATGTAAAAAATGACAATGACTTACTTTTGTCATCATCAGTTACTCAGCCAGTCAGCCATCTTTCTAGCTCCTGAGTTCATTCCTTTCACTCCTTTGTTTCTCTTTTACCTAGTAACTCATGATGTTAGAACTTTGATGTTCAAATGTTGACAATACTGTCAATATTACACTCAAAATTATTCACAATTGGAACAATTTCCCAATCAAAAATGTTATTCACAAAACACAATCACCCACAGTGCAAGACCGCCTTGTTTACCTACTGCTGGCTGGGCCAGGAGGCAGAGCTGGTGATGACATCACACTCACACAACTGAGTGAGGTGATACATTGCCTGTGACATCACACAATGCAACATATTACTGCACCACAAATAAATAAATTTAAATAATTAGTAATAGAAAATATGTTGCTGGATCACTTTAGACTGTGCCTAAGCAGAATAGGATATTATTATTTTATTAGTCTGACATACTATACAAAACAAGAAAGTAGTTCATTTGCTTGCTGCTGCTGGTGCTGCCATCTGTATGTGGGCCATTCTAGACTTAAAATATGTTTCACATTTTGTTAAATTTCATAAAATTGAATAATTACTACTTATTATTATTAAATATCAACAAATATAGTTCATTCTATGTATTACTAATTATCTTTTTCTTACTCCTCATGACTGTAGTTCTCATGTGTGTAATGGAGAATTCATGTGACAACTTTTAACGTTTTACTTGAAAATTATCATTTCAAGTGATGAATTTCACTTCTAACAAAATATGGGGGTACAACTTCTATGTTAAATTTTAGCCTCAACATATACCTAATGCACAAAATTAGCAATCAATAATTCAAGATTCTTTTGTACCCCATGAACATTACATAAAAAATGCAGCGCCTTGTTTAAACTGGGCAGACCATGGTGGGATAACATTGGCAGCTGCATAGCTGCGGCAGCTGGCTTTGTTTTTAATTCTGAATATGAAATTGAAAGCCCCGGTTTTAAGTCCTTAAGAGCCTAAATCATACTAAAAATTTATGTTTCTGAATGGATTCTAATGCTGTTAACATTAAGAAACTTTGAAGTATCTCTTGTGCAAGAAACACTGGCTAAATAAATTTTAATTCAGAAAAATGTATAAAAAAAAATTTTAAAGACCACGATTTTCATGTGGACTCAAAAGTAGAAAATAATTTTTCAGCAGCTACTGATCTCGGTTTGCTTTCATTCTCTTGGTCTTTTGTATTTCAGTTAAAATATTTTACAACATCTAAAACGAAAAACGTGGGGCGCATATGTATTTAATTGTTTGGTGATTACTTGATATGATGAATATGATGGTTCATTGAACATTTGATAAGTGTATTGCTGATAAAATTAGAAATAGTGGTTGAATTCAAAATTGAAATTAAGGCATGCCTAAATGAAGATGCACCCCACGTTTTTTGTTTTAGATGTAAAATATTTTAACTGAAATACAAAAGACCAAGAGAATGAAAGCAAACAGAGATCAGTAGCTGCTGAAAAATTATTTTCTACTTATGAGTCCACATGAAAAACGTGGTCTTTAAAAATTTTTTTTATACATTTTATTTTCTACTTTTTAGTTTTTTAAGTATTTATTTTCTCATTTTTAGTCCGTTGCTACACACGAAACACGTTGTTGCAAGCCAATTTACTTGACTTGAATCTTGATGTACGTATCGATGATACGAAGCGTATCATCGATATACGCAGTCTAAACAGGAATATCCTCTCGAGGATGACGTGCATTAAAGGTTCCAACCCCTGCTTGTGAGTTCCTTTAGAGTTTATACGCCTGGAAACGTGCTACAAATTATTGATTATTGTATTGTTATCGGGAGCTGAGCTTCCCTAAAAGTTTCAGAGCGCTAGCTAATGGGAAAGTTGGTGAAATATCGATTGCAAGATTTGATCATCACAGACACGAAAGCGAGCTAAGAAAAACGTGGTAAAATGAACGTCACTTGAAAACTGAGTGATCCAAGCAATCAAACTTTGATGGAACCCTAGGTTTTGGAGCGAGTCATTTTTATAAAATTAAAATTTTTTTAACCAAGTGTTTCTTGCATGAGAGATACCTTGAGGTTTCTCAATGTTAAAACAGCATTAAAATCCATGTGTCTCAGAAATTATCCACCAATTTGTCTCCAAAGATCTTTGGATCTTCATCACTCTCATCACCCTTGTCTGTGTGTAAATACCAACTAGCGACCACAGAGCCCAGGCTAACTGAGTGTGAGAGGGTAAAAAAGCAACTGTCACAAGCAACATTTATTTATTGATAACTGTAACATATGTATCAATAACTAATGACTATCAAATATAAGAAGTAGCCTGTTAATTTATTTTTAGTGTAGAATCATGAGTTCTGGTACCATTGAAAATGATTGAATAATTTGTAATTTGATTGATTAATTTGTAATTATAATTATAAACTTTATTTCATTATAAGTTATAATTTGATTAGTAGATATTGGTCGTATGTTGATCAAATGATGGTCAGGCATTGTTGAAAGCAATGAAACAAAATAATGACAGCTTTTTTGGATATTTTTACCATTAAATATTTCTGTGGTAGTACTAATAAAGTATTAATTTAAACTTCTAACTAACAATCATAGTCTGGTCAAACATTCAACCAACATATACAGTATTGTATTGGCAATATGCTTAATTAGTTTCAATCTGTAAAACTGGTACTATGTAACCCAAGTTTTCAACCAAAATTGTACTCATTTCCTTAGACACGTGTATCAATGTTCCTTTACAAAGAATTTGCAATTCAGGTCATTGCTTAAATGAATTGATATTTCCACATCCATATATTTGGGTTTCCAGTTGTTAGCAAATGTGGCTTTATAGAAAAAACTGTCATTTTTATTTGTACATGTATTCTATAACTAGGTACCATAAACTGGGGTAACTTTGACCACTTTTTTTTCAAAATGATGCCATTTTTTTACTAGATAAGTTAAACTTGAATTGAAAATGCAAAATACAGGTCTATACTCTAGCTTTACTCACCATAAATTGCTGGCTCCTGCCTCTCATAGTTTTGATGTAGGTAATTTAAAAAAAGTGATTGTCTTTGTTACCCCAGCTCTTGGGGTTTCTTTGACCGGGTGGTAAAATCAATTTTATTTTTTGGTAAAATAACTCCAAATAACTCCATGCATTGTAGTAGAACTCTTCTAGTTACATATGCAAAAGAAAAATTTTAGGAAAGTGTCATAGTTTGCAAATGGGGGGCGCCGCCCCTTTTGGAAATTAAGTTAAAATTACCATATATAAGACTCTGTAGAGTCTGAAACATAAAGAAAAAAACATTAATAGGTATATCAAACATAAAATATGCTGTCTGGGGTACCTATGGTAATTTTAACTCAATTTCCAAGCCGGTCAATATTACCCTGTCACGGCTGCCATTAGGTGGTCAAAGTTACCCCATTGGGGGGCGGTGCCTCACTTTTGCAAACTATGACACTTTTCTAAAATTTGTCTTTTGCATATGTAACTAGAAGAGTTCCACTACAATGCATCAAAACCTGGAGTTATTTTACCAAAAAATAAAAAAATTGGAGGGGGTACTCTGACAGGCTTTAAATAATAGCTCTTTTTTGTGGGTCACATTTTTAATTTTTTAACCTATTAGATATGCAAACTTTTTAAATCTTTCTATTGTGTTAGGTAGCCTCAGTATTAAGCCTTTATTGCCCATTGACAAAATTTTTCTATGTCAGATAGTTTTCGAGTTTTGGGGGTTTTTGTTAAAAAAACCAAAAGTGGTCAAAGTTACCCCGGGAGTCAAAGTTACCCCAGTTTACGGTACACACTCACAACTCCATCATGAAATCTAAAATTAAAACTGATTGTCATTTTACTGCAAGTGCAGACAAAAGCTGTCCTTGTCCACAAGCTAGCATTGTGTAAGGTGATTTGTAAACAAAGAGTCAAATGATTATCTAAATGGATTCACGATAATGTCTGATTTGTAAAAAAATAAGCTTTATGGTAAATTTAGTGCATGAAGATGGCAAAATGCATTATTGGTTTGCACAATTTGTGGTTGAAAAATGACAGGCTGTTTTTCTGTGTTGTTTTAGCTAAAATCTCAGTATTTTTGTAATGATGTAATTGAGATATGTGTCACTGCAATGCAATTTCAGTACTTAACTTCTGAGTAGGTAAAGTGTTCTCTGAGCAAGATTTTTTTTTCAAAGATTTTAAAGAGCAAGATTCAAATGGTATTAGACTGTATAATGAAAGGTAGTGTTTGGTGGTCCTTGTAAAAGCAAAGTGTTTTTAGCACATTTTCTCATTTATGAAAAAAAGGCGCTATTGTGCTTGTCATGTCTGTCCGTAACTTCTCATGTCCATCCATCCGTCTGTGACTAAACGTCATGGACGGACAAGAAAATGCACTCTCTGTCACTCACTGCAGTGAGTACTGACCTAATTTTTTGTTATTCTGTGTTAGGGTTGCATGCCCAGCAGTACCCCTTCCCCCAGTTCTCAGTTCTTGGATAGCCAAGGAGAAACTATGGCAGTGACTTTTGGGGAACTATGGTATGTGGCCATCCATTTTCCAAAATTCCACTATGGGTTATACTTTTTATTCTCCACTCATGGAATCCACTGATGATCAGTGGATTCCATGTCCATTTATTTTATGATCCCATGTACTTGTCATTTTATGATGAGCTGCTGTGTAGATATTACTGTACTGATTCCATGTACTTGTCATTTTATGATCAGCTGCTGTGTAGATATTACTCACAAAAAATTTAGTAGTCTAGACTGTCTAGTTATGAATGAATAGCTCATATCTGAAGATAAAATCCCATATAGTAACAGGCACAGAAAGCTGCTGATGAAGGCGCTGTGGTAAGAATGAGGGAAGGCAATGGTTATAAATCACCAAGCTGTCAAACTTGACGGCTCATGCGGCTGCCGGCTGGCATGGAATTTTTCTAACCAAAAAGCAAGGAAATAGAGTGGGAGTTATGGGCAGCCAGAGATAATTAATTCTAGCTGACGCCTGGCCATTCCTCGGCCACCTGAATGCTGCCTGTTGCCCCAAATTTCCTGCTGGCTGACATATCATGTTACAGCAACTACAAACTCAAGAGGAGCAACTTGCCAATCTGAGGCCAGAACCAGGGTTGTACATTGTGGTTGTACAGTGTGGAATTCTAGGGGTCATTCATTTTTTGGCAGATGCATATCTATCTCTAGACTGTGATTGATTATGATTTCACCCACTTCCAGACTGTGATTGGTTGGTGGGATTGTGGTGTCATCCACTCCAGACTGAAATTGTCATGTGATGGCTTTTCCAATATGCTATGTGTACTAGTTAATTTAATACCCTCTGGAATTCCTCACTGTCTGTCAGGTCCTGAATATCTCACTCTCAGACTTTGCCACACTCTGACTACCAGCCTTAAGTTAAGTGCTCTAAGAGACTAACAATTGAGAAGAATAAAGACAAATTACAATTAAGCATTCATTATTTACTTGTTAGATACTGGTTTCTAATTTTCAAATTTTTTTTATCCACCTACTATTATTATTATGAACCATAGAGTCATGGAATCTGGGTCTATGACCAGTTCACTACCTTTGTACCTTGGACGATCTTTTGTATGTTATCGAGATGTGAATAAAGCAATTGATCAGCATAGAGAGCTGTTTGGTTTAAAATTGACTCTAAAAAAGTCAGTGAAACTAGAAAACTCTGACCTCACTGCTGAACAGATAAAGCATTTGAATCATCGCCTCAAGTATGGTGTCCTGGATTACAACTGCACAATAGATAATGGTCGCGTTGGAAGGCCAGGAAATGAGTAAGTAATTACCGTATCTTTTTCTAATGACTGAAACCTTATTGTTAAAATTTATTAGCTCAATGACTTGTGTACATTTAGACATTATTGGCATGAAATGTACCTAATTCATTTTTGATGGGACACAATCAGTCACATAATTTGAACCTCATTATTAAGAACTATAATTTCATTCATTAAATGAACTTCCTCCATCTACTTAGTGCATCTCAGATCTCCTAGTATAACTTTAATTTGTGTTTGCAGTTATAAAATTATTTCATTGTAGTTTACATTTCAAAGCCGATAGTAATGATGTAATAAAAAATAAAATTCTTTACTCAAAATTTATATTTCAAGTCTTTTCTGAAAAATAAAGTTTTTTTTAACTACATTGTTTAAATGCCTATAATTACATGTTTTTTGTATTTAAATCCTAATTAATTTTTGAGCAAAACTCTATGTATAATACAATCTCAATTAAAAAATTTTGGGTATATATATATATATACTCTGGTATGTATGTCATCATGCTTGACATGGTCTAAAAGATGTAAATAACAGGTCAATGCACAATGCATCTAATTGGAGAAACTCATTTTTTTTTTGTGAATTTTCAACACATAAATTTTTATTGTATTAAAAATGATTTTTCAAATTTTCCATTTTATTCTAATATTTTCATAAACTGTTATTTTCATAAACTGTTTATATTTTCATAAACTGTTTATTTATATTTTCATAAACTTGAAAAAAACTTGAAACTTGAACTTGTTTTTATTTATGGCTGATTCCACAGTCATGTCCAATTGTTCATCCAGGCTGCTCAAGAATTTAAAGTTGTGTTCTTTCTATTACAGTGAGAGATGCGACTTGAGTGTGAGTCTACGCATAAATTCAGATGGGACTGAATTGGTTGTACAAGATACCCACATTCATGAGTTTAACAACAAGAAGGGCTTTGGAAAGGTTTGTTGTCAATAAAATTATTATTTAAGGTAAATTTGGAATTTGAATTACTACCGGTATGTAGTTTTGGGTGAACTTTTTCCATTTTCATTATATATATTATATACCTATACATGTAATGAAAAAATTCCTAGTTAACATAAGGTATTGGAGCTTTTCATTTAAAAATTAATTTCCTGTGTGATTATTAGTTACTGCTGTAAAACAGAGTGACTTCATCAGTTTTGACTTTGAGAAAAGAAAACCCTATAACTCAAAAAGTTATTGAATTTAGAAAAATTGTATTGATGGCTCTTGAAGTACGGTACCATGAAATAACCTACAATTGCAATAAAGTGTTTGAGTGAGCCCATATTGTTGATCAAAACTAACAGGTCATTCATATTTGTTGAAGCTATTTTGAATTTTTTTTTTTTTTTTGCAAGTTCCACAATCATTTTAATAGCTGAGCATGTGACTTCTTGTTGGAAATGAATTACAAGTTTCTAATGTTCTACATTTAATGTTTAACCTTCCCTAAAATGACCTGATGCATCCCATAATATTAACAGGCAGTACCAACTCCAACACCCAATGTCATGGCTATGGCTCCATTGTCAAGCACGAGAAGCATTCCCAAAAGTGATTCCGAAGTTTTGACAGACCTCTCATCATCTCTGAACCCAGCTTTACTGGCAGCATCTCTTGCAGCTGCAGCTGCAGCCGCAGCAGGCCCTAGTGCTCTTAGTCCTCAAGCATGTGCTTTGTTGAACTTACCTAATATGGCAAGAGTAGCGTGCCCTGTTAAATCAAACCCCGTAACTAACGATTTCTCTCAGCCCGCACCTTCAGTGATGTCTTCCACTCCTGCACCTAAAAGTGCTACACTGCAAACTCTTGGCAAAAGCAGCAGCACTCCAATGATGTACATGTCTGTCGCATCACCACTGCCAGGCCAACTTCTCATACCATCTTTCTATTCATCCAAATCTCCATCTGGTAACATAACCTTCAATTCTACTGGCAGTAGAAACTCCCCAATGATTAGCAACTCTGCCCGAACTAACCTTATAAGTAGTAAGCCGCACTTCATGAGTACCTCAAGTTCTAACGCAAACACTACGGCAAATGCTCACTTGTTGTTGCATTCCAACAATCCTACACTGCCAGGCAGCCGGCCTCCCGGTCAGGAGAAATTGACCATGAAGTTCAAGAAGTCACAGTTCTCACCCAATGAAATGGTTGTCGTGGGCAGTGCCCGAGACGCATTGGAGCGACAGGACTACCAGTAAGTTTTTCACGTTTTCACAGTACCATTTAATGCTGGCATCAAGTTTTATTTTACAATTGTCTGTTACCCAAGTAGGTATATATTTCCTGGTGAAATTTCAAGACTTCCAGGTGAAATTTCATGATGTTCCTATATGAGTGTTGCTTGTATATGGAGTGTAGTATATATTTTATTTTAAAGAATACTTTGACTTCGGTTCTATAGGTACAGTGTACTCGGTATCCTGTATTAGAATTGTGCATTGTCTCAACTGTCGTTTTATGCAAATTTGGCACAATGCTAGCAAGAAAATTACGAACATATGTGAGGTTATTGTTCTTTTTTTTGAGAAATTTAACATTATTTGCTCCTCAAGGCAAGTGGATCGAGTGACTCCAAAGACTCACACCAAGAAAACACCAGGCTATGGTCCAGACACATGTACGGGTGGTCGCATCAAAGCTGTAATAGCACACCTGCTTGAAAAAGTCAACAATTCCAACAACAGCCTCTCCATCACCCAAGTCCTCTCGCCTATTGCTTCATCTAAGCCAAAGTCTCAGTCACTATTGCTTCCAAAACAGACGAAACAATCAAATATTCCCACCTCTTCTGCACCTGCCATTCTCAACGAAAATCCAGGGACGGTGTTGCTTGCTGGTCGCCTTGTTCCTGCCGGCATCACGCTCACTCCCGCGTCTAGCTCCGCCCCTGCTGCTATCCAAACATCTCAAGTTCCTGGCAAGCAACAAACCGCTGCTCCACCCGCATCATATAACATCAAACGACTTCAAGATAAAATTCGGGCAGAGAAGGCTGAAAAAGCGGCTATGAAGGTCAAAGCCAAGTCAAAGCAATTGTCTTATCTTCACAGCAACAAGCCTCCTCGCTCCGTTGGCAGACCTGTGGGCAGCACAAACTCAGCTCGCGTCTCCACGAAAATCAGTAATTATACCGATGTAAGTGTCCATTTCAAAGCAAATTTGAATTGTCACGCGTCAGTTCAGTTATCAGTCACATATTAATCTCATTGTTACTAAGTCATGATTCATTTTATTTTTCGATGACTAAAATAAGTGCCTTTTATCAAAACGTGAATACTTCTTGCAGGAGAAAGTTGCAGGGGCACTGATTAGTAGCAGTAGCAAAGCAGCGCTGAGTGGTACTCAGGTCAACCGCAAGATGCGCAAGTGCCGTCAACGCCCTGGCCCTGTTGCTGATGGAAGTTCAGTGAAGCAACAGAGAGCCCAGCTCGACAACCCCGACAAGCTCCTTCCTATTGACACAGGTTTGCTCTCTTATTCTACGAAGCATTTATCGTGGCGTCTGGTTAGAACGAACTTCGAGAGCACGTCACACATAAGATTAATAGCAAGCAAAAAATGAATAGACACTAGAAATGATGGGAACAGATGAAATGACTTAAGCACTAGATTCCTAGGCTCTAGGAAATAGTTCCATCCTTATACTGAGTAGGTAGGTAGTATTCATAACCTATTTCCTCACGATTAAAGTGTAATATATGCTCTCTAGGACATCAGACTACTTTTTTTCAAGCTCTGCATCACTGCTTAGCAAATGCTAAACAATGAAGCTTTCTGTCAGGACCGTTCGTGTGTTAGTAAATGACGTTTGTTCCGTATTTATGAGTGTGGTGTGATGATGTTCAGTGTGGTTGTAGGTTTGTGTTAGTGCAGTATTGTTTAATTTCTTAGCAGTGTACTTGTTGATTTAGTGAACGCTACTTTCTATCAGTCGCCTGCTGTCTAGACCTCAAAGAGTGTAGTAAGGTACAACACACGGCTCACACACGGCTGCAGAAGAATGAGTGCGTTTTAAGTCAGGTACAGCTGGTACGTTGTTCGTTAAAAAGTTTAACAGTGTTTGTTAGGAGACTGAGTTCAAGAAGTTTTTTTCTCATTTGTTCTCTGTGCAATACAATGGCTCTGTATAAATGCATATTTTTATGTTCTTTAGTTGACAGGACAACGCTCGTTAAATTGGAGCGACGTGTGGAAACTTTTGTTATTGAATGGTAAACGTAGGGTGGGATCTATGTCTTAGCTAGTGTCAATTATAATTAGAAGTGTATGGTGTACTGGGCGCTTGGAAATAATAATCATGTTGTTTATAGTCTGGAAGGTTCGGAAAGTTTGGAGCGAGAGTGATAGACTATGTAGACTTATTTTTTGTATAAGTGAGTTTACGAAAAATTTTGCATGACAGGATCTTGAGTTGGTGGTGCGCAGAGCAGAACAATAGGTTCTGCTCTTCAGATGGCTGCATCAGTGGTAGAGTTGGTTGTGTTTCAGAAGTGGCAATTGTTTGCCTATTTACCCGAGTTGCGTATTGCCCAGTGCAGAGCGGTTTTAGAGTTAATGATGCGCGTTGACTTGAGTGGGGGTGACGCTTTCGTTTATTGCGAATTTTTGCTTGCGCCCTAACGTTTGTGAGCATTATGTATGAACAGAGTTGTATGCAGGCTATTTGAAACGATATTGCAGAAGTTGTGCGTGGACTTGTTCAAATTTCATTGCATTGATTTTTTGATTGTGTGTAACCTAATAGAACTGATATGCATAGTTGTGTGTTGCCTAATTGCAGAATTTGTGCGCGGCCTGCTGGTGTTATTAAAGTGGCATGATATTTTGAAGCTTTGGTGTGTTTTAATTTAAATTATATTGCAGAGCTTGGCGAGAACACAAAGCAACGCCTGGCACAGCGCGCTCTAGTCCAGCTACTGAGAACTGTCACGCGTCTGCCGATGGTACAGTTCTGCCACGCCATGGACACCTTCGCTACTCTCAATGACGCGTTGCGCCTCAAGCAGCGCGTCGAACTCTCACTACGCAGCCCACAATCCGGTATTTATTATGTCTTACCTTGTTCTTAGCTCCGTTTTAAGCCTTTACTTCACTTTGGTATTTGAATTATCCTCATCTTTTTGGTGCATACTTCTGAATCTTGTGTGTTTTATCACCTATAGTTCGTTATCACCTCAGTTTCATCGTGCATCGACGATCCCCGACGTAATAGACTATTTCTTCTTTCTCGTGTAATAAAATGAGAGTTATTCATCATTGCTGCCAACTTTTGAACGCGTCATTCCAGTATTATTGATATTAAGCCAATTTTTAATTTCAGAAGATGATGGATCGTTCACGCTGCTTGGCTGTAACGTTGAAGATGATCTCAGCATAAGCCAGAAGAGGAGGAGGATGCTGGAACAAGTGTCATTTGCAGACTCGGATCTCAAAGGAGCTGAAGGCCTCGTGCCGTTAGCTGACACATCCGACGATGTAGTCGTCTTGGCGTCTTCGGTCGCTAACAAAATCAACGCACAAAGCGAAGTAATTGACCTCGTTGATGATAACATTTCGAAACAGAAACTCGGTGTCAACAAGAACTATGGAGGAGAGAACGGCACTGACAAACGAAAGCACGATGCCCCTGACGAAAGTTCTGGAAACAAGCGCAGCAAAGAGTCTTAAATTTAACCTTCTATGTTATCAGTCCCACTGGAACGACATTGATTTAGCCTTATTTTTTAATCCCTTGATTCTCTGTCATACTCCCGATTCATTTCTTCTATGCCCTTTAATAGGAGTGTTGTACAGGAGAAAAGTTAATTTGCTGATTTTGAGGACTTCAATACGCAGTTTTTTTCAAAGCGGGTTTGTTCGATAGAAAGATTCCAACTATGGGGTATGTACGATTTGTAAATTCAATGATTACTTCAAATGTTTCTCTATTTTTAATTTTCTTGCTACCCAAATTACTGATGAAGTGATTTTCTAGCTATTAGTAAATTCTAAATGCATCAGTAACTAATGTTAAGGTTGGAAGATTACAAAATTATTCATGGATTTTCGTGGTTATATTTCAAAATGACTTGTCTCAGCCAAGTTTCACCGTCATTTTGTAATGGAGCAAAACTCTATTTATGGATCATATTCTGCCAGTGTCGATATTACATCAAGCATTTAACATAACAATGCCACTTGTAAATAATCTCGAACGGAACTTGTGAGGGCATTCAAAAGTGAAGCTTATGACTAATCATGAAATATTTATCATCCAGATTTCACTAGTAATACGTTTATTGGTACGGTATTTCTCGTAATAGGAACGACTTAGAATTATTCCTCCGTGTCAACGTTCCAATGAATGTAGTGTGTAGCAGTGATTATGTTTCATATTTCATCTCGGTATTGTACTCTTTGTAATTCTTGATTTTCCTCGATGACTAGTTCATGAGTTAGAAGAAGTAGGGAGATTTCAGTGTGCACAGTTGAAGCACTGATTAACTAGATTCGAGTTTGTCTATAGAGTTCCATTTAATTTACGATGATGTCCGCGTTTCGTTTCGTTTGGATTCTGATTTAGGATTTGTCGGCCTTTTGATGCTTGTAGCTTGCATTTATTTGTATAAGTATGAAAAATAATTCATGGCTGTTAAATAACATTGGCCTTCTGTTCAAGTGCGCGAATTCGTGCTACCGAGCACGACCTACTTGGGCTGTAACTCTGGTGGTTGATCACTGAGCTTTAGTATTAACCATGCCAACTTTAGGTGCTAGTCGAGTTGCTCTGTGCGATCGTGAATAAGAGAAAATAGATAAGATAAATCATTCTCTAAAGTTATACGGCAAAGTTTCCTTCGGCTGCGTTGTACTGATCCGCAAATTTTTCGTGGCATGACGTGCGTGAGACTCCGCACAAATGAACTTGCCGAAATAGGACACAGATTCTTTGGATGCATGATGTATTACCTGCACCGATATTTTTATAAAATATATATTTATTGATACAGATGGGATTTAAGGACATGAAACTAGAATCCTTACTCTGATTGGTCGTTACATATTTGTAAACTTAGCATCACACGTGCGTTCAACAATGGTTTGAAATTTTGCCTGAGTTCTGCAATTCAGGAGGTTAATGAATCCTTTTAATTTAAATTTCGCACTTAGGATATATTATCTCGTGGCGCAATTTTCCTTACAGATTGTTTTACGTATTGTATGGTATTGTTTCTGCTTAGTTGAATATAGGTTGTCGTTTCTAATCTTAACGTACTGCTCACTGCCATGCTGTGCTAGCTCGAGATGAGAAGAATTCGGACTAATCCACGGAGCTGTAATTTACATTTAACTATGCTTCCAGTCATTCCAAGATTGTGACTTGATGATGGATAGATAATATTTAGATTTATGGTAACCTATTGTTCTATCGTTGCACATCCTTGCTGAGGAATAATCGTTAATTCTTATGCATAATAATGACCTTTTTCATCTTAGCTCCGAATTTGGCACCTTACTGTAAACTCGTTAAAATTTTAACATTTTCAGTATGGAGATTCTCACTAATTCATCAAACTTTGATGTCACCCACGTGGTCATCAGTCAAGCTTTCGATTACTTTGAAGGTAAATGAATTAAATTTTAATCATATCGAGCTTCATGTGGACATTTTCATGTGTGCCTTGTTGTCGGATTGAAGTACTGTAGTATCGTTAGTTTTATATGTAATGGTCAGTAAGGGAAGGAGAGTTAGTGTTTATCAGCTTTCACAAGCGGTGCTACCGTGTATAAAATTAGGAAATTAGTGCGATGTTAGTTAACCTTTACGCGCGCAGTATTTGTGTCGTTGAAGTTTCAGGAAGGAAATGTACTCGGTTTAAATGTCACGCAACTTCAGAAAATCCCTGTCAAGAGTAAGGAGCTAAATTATTTATAGTTTTCTTAAGGAGTTTTGTGCTTGTTTAATTATGGGAAGTCTGATTTAAGGTGAACTTAATATTAAGCCAGTGTAATGTGTACGGAATATTCTTAATGATTGTCTAGCCTCATTTTAACTTAACATGGAAAGAGCTTCTGGTGTTACAATCTTGCTTTTGAAATGCATAAGCAGTGTTTATCGAGTTGATATGTATATTATTTCTTGTTTTAGGTACACTCGTCTAATTTTGCCACATTTTTACCTTCTTTATTCAAAATCTGGAGAAGCTAAAATCGTGTATTATATGCGAACCATAACAAACTTTATTAGTCTAAAATTTTAACATCTTTGTTACTCGTCGAGGGATTCTGATCGTTTTCCTTTCTATTTTGTAAAAGTTTTTCATCATATTTTACTCCCACTCTCGGCATGCTGCGTTTCATGACGACTTCTATGAGCTCCGCTAGGACGTATAACATAACTTACTTTATAGTTTATTTTCCTGGAGACACGCTTTTGTATGTTCAACTGAACCTCAAATCCAGCATAACTACAGCTTCGCGTCAGTTTCCTTATCACTGCATTTTACGTACTTAATTTAGTTGTTTTATTTCATTGCCATCACATCGTGCGTGAGCGCATGCATCGGACATGGCAATAATGTGTCAATGTGTGCCCCAAACAGTGAGCGCTGTAGAGCAATTATCTTGGTTAATTTTTTTATTTGGTGCAGCAGCTTGCTAATTCTTGATCTGTTTAGTATTCAGATGTTTCTTTTATTTTCTTTCATGCAAAATTAAAAGCATCATCACACGTTGTTTCAGTGATGAAGTCTCAATTATAGGTATTGCTGGTATTTTTTTAACCTCGATAAAGCCGCCTTGTAACCGATACATTTTTTCAACTTTGAATGGTAATACGTGTGCATTCAGGTAATAAAATTCACTAATTGTGTACTGAGTTGATTTCATTTAACCTTCAACACAATTTTCTCCCGCATTACAGTTCAACTTCTCACAGCAAATAAAGCTAACCCTCGTCGTGTGCTAAATCACCATAATTTTATTCCCATAAGTATGTCCATACTCGTTCGAAGAGCTCTTCAAACTCGATACTTCTTGTAGAAATGGAATGGATCTATCATCTGCGAGTGATTAGTGGCATTAATTGTCATTTTATGTTCCCAAGGTTGACTGCAAGCGAAGGATACACTACTTGTAAGATTTAAAAAAGTCCATTTTAGTTAAGGTTTTCTTGCTCTCTGATCATTTACGGCGTAAAATAAATTTTCGGAGATGCATGAGAACATCAATTGACGCAGCACGAAGTTCGGCCCAAGCCTGCAATTTATTGCTGTGAAGTTCCCGTTTCGGCGCCATTGGGATAGTGACGTCTGAAGTGGAATGTCGGGCAGACGGCATGCTATGCCTTTTCCGTTTAATTTTCATGCCTAAAAACGTTCGAATAGTACACTTTCTGTTCGTGTGCATTTGCGCATGATATCCTTCTGTTTAATTCCGTAACCACTATACAAAGTCAAGCGGTTTGCTATTAATAGCAATGGTCATTAATTATAGTCTGTTTTCTATTATAATAATAATATATTAAAATGTTCGAGTTGTATATCAAGTTTATGCCCCAGATGCCAGCACCATCATGCATGTCTATGAAGTTTGTACGTATTAATCCAATTACTGATTGCGTGATTTTTCTCTTATGTAAGGCCTATATCACAAGATTTGACGTAACGTAATAACGAGTTCGATTTCTTTATTTTACGCAATTTGTGTATCTTAAAAATGCATATGATAGTTAATTAATATTTCTGCTAAGGCAGTTGGTGTTAGGCTTTGAAATAGTTCTTTCTCCCAGAAGCCTTCAGGCAAAGGGTAGCAAATAAAAACAAGGTCCAGTTGCAAAAAGGATTTGTACGCAAAAAAATTTGCTACCTTCTAAATAAAATATGAAACTATCGTAGAGTCATCCAATTCTCTTTCAAATTATTTAGATGTGCCCCACTGTCAGACTATCCTTCTCTCAATGGTATTTCCTATCAGTTTATTTAACGTCAATGCATTCATACGCTCAGTATAAAAACGACACTACATTTTTTGATGTTTTACATTGAATCAGTTCAAATTTTTAAAGTAAATTTTCGCATTTTTATTAAATATTTGAGAAAATCTGTAAGATATCTATGGGAATTCCTTAATCACTGTTTACGTATTAAATTATAAAATTGCTGGAAGTGTATCATGATTAAAAAACGTATTCAAGAGTAACTTGATTAAATACTATATTTAAATCCGATGCTAAGTTATTATAGCGACACGGAGAACGCGCCCGAGTCAGCATCATTCGCGACATCGATTGTTCTTTGTTTACTATAGATTTATAGAATAAAAAGAGAGCAGTGAGGTAGCTTTAACAACACCTGTTGCTTGTGAATGAAATGCGCTACTCAAGGCCGATTAAAGCTGCCTCACTGCTGCTCCTGCACACATGCGTGTGAGCTTTGCAGTGATCGATACCTCGTGTGTGTGTGTATACGAGGGCGGATATACGCGTACACGTACGTGCATGTACGTGTACGTAGCGTGCGACACGTAAATAATGTCCCACTTAATGTGCACGTAATGTTAGGTGCGTGTAGGGACGAAATGTCAGTATACGCGCCTCGCAGACGTGCCCGTATAAAGACATGTTCATTTTTTTCTTGTGTGCTCGAAATGATCATTCAAACACCCCGTATGTTCTGCAGGTCATCCAAGATACACTTTGTAGCGTATGCTGAAAAAAGTTTATAAAACACTGAAATAGCATCGAGATTTATTCACTGCAGTTGCCGACAATTTCGTTTTCGATTGAATTCAGAAATACTTCACTTGGCTCGAAGCTGAATTGCATTCCGCTAATCACAGATCATTTCATTCGCTTTTCGCGCTCAAGATGATTCGAACTCATGCTTAAAGAAACGAATGATCCAATACCGCCACGCTCCTGGGTATGATTATTCCCAAGCTAACCCTTAAGATTAGCTCTAGTCAAGCATAGGGGGACCGCCCCTATAATAGAACTGAATAATTATTCACTTCATACTGAATGACAAATTTAACAAAGTGTGATTGGACAGAAAGGCAAATTTAACAAGGAGTGATTGGACATCCAAGAAATACGAACTTGTTCACGAAAAGATTTGAGGATATTCGCAATTTTTGCCAGCAGCTTGAGAACTAGCGACGTTCAAGCGATCCCTGGAGGCACCTATGGCAAACGACGAGTTTGTAACCTTATATTTCCACCTAATCTAGGGACTTAGGTCGAAATATTTCATTTACTCGGCTACATTTTTAAAAAACGTTAAGACGTGCATTTGGCGCATCAAGTTTCGACAACGAAGAGGTGACGAGAAGTGGAGAGCAAGTCAAAGTTTTCGAACACCTGAAATTGTTTAGTTTACTTAAGTTGTGAACGTTCAGCCTAATTCCATCCACTCGTGTGATGAACAATAATGTAATTATGCATTCATGGCAGGGCAGCTGCAAGATTTCTAACAGCAGTAGTAACGAGTTATTAGAATAATTTCTACGTTTTTTTAACAAGTAACGTCAACATTTGAGAACCGTTCGGTAATGTTTTTTATTCGATAGTAACTCGTTCAACTGCTGTTTCCTCGCTCCCTATACTTCTGTGAAACATTAAATCAGGTTCAAAATTCAAATATATTAACACATTAAGTGCGGCACCGCCGGCAGTCCGGCACGACCCACCAGCGCTGCCAGATGGCCTAAAAACGGCCAAGTCCGCGGATAAAAAGGCCAATAATTCAAAATATACTAGCAAATTTGTAGCTTCAGGAATACAAATTAAATTTTTTCCGTATATTTTGAAATTTAATGAGGTAGTCCTGCGATCGTAATTTTTTGTCGACAAACGCAATTGAAAAAAATAAATCGCAGAATTTGTCACGGAAAAAATGACTCTGCAACCCAGCGGTGGGTAGTGCCACACTCAACGCGTTATTTAAAACTTATGGTAAAAAAATGAATGCACTAGCGCCACAGCAAATAGGCTTCTTAATTATACCAAATAGAATTAATGTTATGCTTTAATCTAACTAAATCAAATTTTTTATCATTTTGATTGTAATAAACGATTGCACAACATGAAATAACGCATAAAATGTATATCATCCTGAAATTCGGTTGGAATTTTAAAGTCGTTCAAATTTGATTTCAAAGTCGTTCAAACGATTGTCGTTCAAATTGGTAATATTGTAGAGAATATTTTGTTTATCATTTTACCGTTATTTCTGACTATATGAGATGAGTTATTGCATGGCCACTAAATCTTCGTGCATTTTATTTTGTCAAGATTAAATGCTCTCATTTTGCTATGCAAATGAAATTTGAGTAAAAATAGAGATGAGGCAAAAAATTGTGGTATTAAATTTCTACGAAAGCAAGGAGGCTTGCAGGGATCTGCGTAGATAATACTAGATGGTAATTCTAAGTACTATAGTAAGTTTGAAATTTGGAGTGAAATTTCCAGATCACTACAGTAATTATGGCATGTCGTGCTTACGGCTATGAAACCCATCGTTGCTCCATAGGTCAAGTTTTTTAAGCCAATATCTACTGAAATTGGAGGAGCTGAAAGACATGGGAGAATTCTCGGTCAGAAACACGCTACGTGACGGCTGAAATTTGATTAATTGTGACACACGCTGAGGTGGAGACCGGTACGTTCCACGGACTCTTTTTCATTCGACTTGTAAAGTATTGGCAAACTTCTCTGAGGGATGAAAACAAACAAGACTTGAAACTAAAATTCGATGATCACTTGAGCATGCCATGCTGAGTATCAGTTAACATGGAAAAAAATTTCCTAATCATTTCTTGCTTGAATCGCATGTGTAGCGATATTAAGTATGAGCAAAACACGCAAACACTAGAGCATCTAGCCCATCATTAACTGGTTTCTAATTTTGCGTATTATCTATTTTCTGCGATTTGCTTTACTCTTCCACAGATCTGCCAACATTTAATAAACATGTGTCGTGTGTCACCTAAGCTTTGCAAAGCCCGGACACTGAATTTTCTTTCAGGTCTCCACGCCCCAAATCCAGATCTATCAAGTACATCGGGTTCTGATGGACAACAACTGTAACAATGTGGTCAGAATGTGCATAAATTTCGAATTTTTCCATTCTTCATCATCTCAAGTCAAGTGTTGACTTGAAATTTTGACCTCGAACTACAATTTTTGAAATGAACTACTAAAAAGTTTGTATGCTAAATGTCCGTGATGTGTAATTGACAGGATTCTCGTAAAACTATTCCATTCAATGAAACCAAATTTATGTACCACATTGATTTATGAAACTATCGTTTTTTTAGCTTATGACTTATGAAAATTAAGTTTCATAATGCGAAGTCTGATAATCGTATAATTTTACTGAAATTTCATATTCAATTTTTGATTAAAACAATCGGCTGCCAGGAATTGAGGCACGCGAGTGCACCCAATATTTGTCTTGGAAATGGTGTTTTTGTGTTAGATAATCGAGATAATCTAATTATATTACACAGGAATAATTCTCATGGCATGATAAGGGAGATTTCGGGAATGTTGGATGCTAGGAAGCTATTTTTATTAGGACGCACTGGCGGAATTAAGGTCAATAATGTTTGATAATGACAGCAGTTACGACGCTATGGAGAGTATTGCGGTATTAACTGCAGTTCGGAAACGCGGTAATTAAGGTTGCAGCGGCCGCAGTTACGGCGCCGCGGTAATTAAGGTTGCAGTGGCCGCAGTTACGGTGCCGCGGTAATTAAGGTTGCAGTGGCCGCAGTTACGGCGCTGCGGTAATTAAGGTTGCAGTTGCCGCAGTTACGGCGCTGCGGTAATTAAGGTTGCAGTTGCCGCAGTTACGGCGTCGCGGTAATTAAGGTTGCATTGGCCGCAGTTACGGTGCCGCGGTAATTAAGGTTGCAGCGGCCGCAGTTACGGCGCCGCGGTAATTAAGGTTGCAGTGGCCGCAGTTACGGCGCTGCGGTAATTAAGGTTGCAGTTGCCGCAGTTACGGCGCCGCGGTAATTAAGGCTGCAGGGGCCGCAGTTACGGCGCCGCGGTAATTAAGGTTGCAGTTGCCGCAGTTACGGCGCTGCGGTAATTAAGGTTGCAGCGGCCGCAGTTACGGCGCCGCGGTAATTAAGGCTGCAGGGGCCGCAGTTACGGCGCCGCGGTAATTAAGGTTGCAGTTGCCGCAGTTACAGCGCCGCGGTAATTAAGGTTGCAGCGGCCGCAGTTACTGCGCTGCGGTAATTAAGGTTGCAGTGGCCGCAGTTACTGCGCTGCGGTAATTAAGGTTGCAGTGGCCGCAGTTACAGAGCCGCGGTAATTAAGGTTGCAGCGGCCGCAGTTACGGCGCTGCGTTGCGCAGTTCTCCGGGCATCGATTATGTGCTCGCGGCCTCCCTGCCTCTGGCGCAGCGTTGGCTCCCGACGGGCGGCATGCAGTCGCCGCGCCTTCCCGTTCTTAACTACCACCTTCTTTATTTTAACATATTTATCAATAACAGATATTCTAAGAATGAAATAGTTTCATTTGTCCGAGATGATTGGTTTGTCATTATTTTCTCGATTTCCCGTGCTTTTTGCAATTGCTTATCAAAGTTTATTGTGATTACACTTATATTTGTTCTATATTACATGCTATTAAACCAACATCTTATTTAATGCACCTATCGTTTATAAATTATTTTAATTCAATAAAATTATGTTTTTGTACGATTTTACTGCAGACGGCAAAAATTTCCGAAATACCCTCGAATAATGTGATGACCTCTCTGCTCTGTTGCAGAGAACACCAAAACACAGTGACTACGTCAAATATTTTGCTGCGTCAAGAGCCCAAGTACAAAAAAATATAACTCAGTACTCACTGTAGTGAGTGACAGAGAGCGCATTTTCTCGTCGACAAAAACGTGGAGTCACGGACGGACGGACAGACGGACATGGCGATCACAATAGTGCATTTTTTCCATAAATGAGAAAATGCGCTAAAAATGGCAACAAAAATCACCCAACTCGAAACCACAAAAAACGAATGCAACTTTAGACGGATTTCGTAATGAATTTGTAGCCAAAGTAACTCCTATCTCACAACTGCCCGATTTCAGTCAAATTATTCAGAAATAAATGACCATTTTTGCTTGAAATTACTGATCTCGCTGCAAGTTTCAACGGTAGGACTGGGCTATGCTGTCAGAGATCAGTGGCCTGACGAATGAAAATTTATGCGAAGAGAAATCAACGAAAAATTGGCTTCTGAGTACCTCTGTGTTGAGTAGAATTGAAAATTAATCTAGATCACCCTTCTGGTGATATTTGTGGACAGAGTAGATCTAGCCACAAAATCACATGGGTTGGGCAGAATGTTTCAAGAAATGTCACATCGTCAGTGATAAATCTCAGTCGCTCTCAGTTTCGTCAGAACAGAGAATGGACCACTATTTTGTTTTGTCCGAGTGTGCACTCCCGCAGTAGAATCTCAATAAAAATTTGAAGTCAGAATGTGATCGACAGATCATGTCAAATCAATGGTATCAATTCAGATCTTCAATCAAACTACGTCTCGTTTGTGTCTCCCACCTCGGACATGAAAAAATTTGTCGAATAATTCCTCATAGACACATTCCAGCGACGACAAACTGCAAGGACCTTATTCAATTATGTTCACAAATTGACCGTTATAACCTTATAGGGATCAGTCTTAAGGCATAACTTGGCGTGGTCTTAAAAATATTTGTCTGCCTTCACCTAGTAAAGCTCAAATTCCGCCAACCGATCATGTTGGACACCAACCGGCAGAGGTTGGTTGGTTTGTTACTTGTTGCATCAGCCGAGGCATCGCAAAACGAGCAGAAGTGGTCGTTCGTACCTGCGTTGACAGAATATGAGAGCCTATAGAAATAAATCTGCAAATCTAAAAAAATCGCCAAAGGACACACGTATACACTCCTGTTCAATACGTTTATTCTAGCAGACGCATGACACATGTTGACCCTGATTGACAATGTTTAAGACAAGCAGACAAAGATTGATAATTATAACGTTTGTCTCTGATTTCAGATTCCGTGTTCTTTTATATGACTTCAGAACTAATTAACATACCTCCGTTCTCAATCACTCATGACAAGGCTAAAGTTTCCAAATCACAAGTGAGAGATCCTATCTTTTCTTCTGTGCCGCATGTCACATTCAACTGACTACTTTAGCTTCCTTCCCAACAACCTACAATCCTGTTTACTAGCTTGACCTCAACATAATAAGTCCCCATCTAAAGTATTTGGAAATGGCCGTTAAATCGTGAGAATATATATAATTGAGAAAAGAAATTACTCAACGTTCAATTAATTATCGATCAGAGAGATTTTTCTGTAATTCTAAGCCGAAAAACTCTTGACGGTCATTGAACAAAATATGATGCTAGTTCAAGACTCCTTTGTCATTTCTGAGACAATGGAAGCAATTACCGAACACAAGAAAACAGGGAAGCAATGTTTAATTGGAAAGCCGAAGAATAGCAATGCAAATTTTACCTATCAGATCTACATCACATGGAACCGATTACACCTTAGTGCTGGAAGAACATATCGAGAAAATCATGACTCCAGAATACTGATGGTTGCTGATAATTCATTTAATACGAAGAATAGGCTTTACGTAGACCTCGAATACAGCCCCCATAATCTCAGTAGTCTCAAGCTGGAAAGAAAGACCTGGACAAATCGATTTCCGAGTCGTACTCTGACGCTTCGGTGGGACCTTGGATCTAAGAATTTGATGTTCATCCTTCTCGGCAGAATGGAGAAGCAGCAGCTTCATAATTCATCACCTTAGAGTTGCGGCTAAATCTGAATAAGAAATACTTAGGATAACCCCGCAAATAAATAACGTGAAATATACATTCTCCGTTATCCAAATTCTGTGGGGAAGAAGATACAGTAAAATATTTTCAATAGCTTCACTACATTTAATCTATAATTTCAACCCGTAATCATGAAATTTATATTCCTTTGAAACCAATTTTCGTGAAGCAGGAAATTTTACAGTTTCATTTGATCCTGTTAAAGTTCATCAATGTCGGAGTGACTTCATTCATCCAGAGTATACGTGTCACAATTCAATAACCGAACTATTGCATGATACAATCGAACAATCGGGAGCAGTTCTATTTCGATTGAGACTAATGAAATATTATCTCATTATTTGGCTCAGACGTGATAATGCAAAATCACTCCTAAAATATTTAATCCTCCAGAGGGCAAATAAGTCCCCTTTCCAACTGTCCGGATGGAAGAAGACCTGCCCTACGTCAGTTAAAATTACTTAACAAGCCGTTAGAGAAAACATTTAAACAAAGTGTTTTCGATTCAAAATGTTTCATAAACGTACCCTTAATTCAAGTGAAAGAAATCGCAAATCTGAAACTGGGAAATCAATTTCCCGAAACATAACCATAAATAATTTTTTTTTCGCACTACAAATTCAAGAGTCAAATTAAGAGATCGTTTGATTCTCAATTCAATTTGATTTTTAGAAGTTGAACAGAAATAGCCTGTGACCTTCCACAACTGGGGCTAAGATGGAAAGTAGTTTATGAAAAGTTCGCCTTGTGTCAAGGAATACAGGTTGGAAATTAGATATCTTCAGCAGCTCAGAAACGACAACCGCACACAATATACTGTGCTCGACGCTCAACTTCCGTAATCAGTATTTCAGTCTTAAAAAAAACGTGCCACCTAGCATGAACCACGTGTGGCCGGTTGATGGTCCATGTCCATAACTGCAACGACGGTCACTGCATGGTTGAACCATGGGTCACTGTATCTATCAGCCTTCGCCCGTGTTAGGTATGCGCTGAGCTGTAACGGATGAGAAATGGATCGTGTAGTGTAAATGTACGTACTGAGAATAAGACTCAAGAATTCGAATAACCGGTTATGTTTAGTGACTGGACCATAGTGCAGAGTTAGGAATATTAGTACGTGACTCTTGGTGATCGATTAGCAAAAGATATAATTTGAAATAAAAATACGCTCCCGCTATTAGGTTACGCAGGATTATTGTATTTGCAAAATAATATCTTGATCAGTAAAATAAATAATTGTAATTGAAAAATGAAACTTGAAGAGCTTTTCGAGATCTTTTTCAATCAGAATATTAAATTATTAAAGCTTCATCTGCTAAAAAGGCGATTAAATCAAAATATATTTTGTGCTCGCACTCAACTGCGCTGACGCAGCCAACGATAAATTCAGCACGAGTTAAATAATCCTAACATTTTGTTATTAATCTTCATGCACTTACCTTCCACGTGAGACTTGTGAGTATGTATATATACGCTCTTAATTATTCCGAAACACGCAAGCACAAAGAAACCTTGGAGAAATGCACGTATTGTGGTTTAAGTAAACTTCACTCAAAAATGTGCAATTTTTGAATCACTTTCTAGCCATATATTTGCTTAAATAATGACCTTATATAGTAAGGCTTGTTGACAGTAACCGATAATTCGCATTTCTTAAATAGGATGCAACAGGAAAGTTACGTTTGAATATGTCAGGTTTCCCAATCCTGCACTCTTGACTCGTTCGTTCTTGACACGAAGAGTTTTCATTAGAGGCTCATTAAATTTTGAAGTATCATCGAGAAACGATAAGTGTATATCTAAAGTCGTTTAACTCCAATTACTTAATTTATAGTATGCGTTTCCCTTTATGCTAAAATGCTCTCTGATTTGCAATGTAATTTACTGTGCGACAACTCTAATATTTACAATAATGCATTGTATCATTAGTGTAAAATCGAAGAACAATAAAAATGCACCAAGTCTGTAATTTCGAAAATTTACATTTGTGTGTATCAGGCCTGAAATGCAAATTTCAATTGTTCCTTTTGTCATAAGAAAGAATTATAGAACCAGCAACGGCATTCCAGTTTTGAAGCCCAAAGCAAAACACAAGGATGAGCGGCATCAGCAGCCAGAGCAGAAGGGCAATGCGGTAGAGAAAGCAATATCGCTCGGGACTCCTAAAGGCTGGAGGCGCTCTCTCGGTGAGCCAAGCAACGAGGAACAAGGAAGCGATGCGCTGCTATAGAAGCCGTCTCAGCCACACCAAGGGAACCCTTACCTCAAAGCCAGCAACTTGCAGCGAGCTCCACAAACACAGAAAGACGACAAAGCTTCGCCTCTTGGCGCTCCAAGTTGCTCCTCTCAGCCCCATGAATGTCACGAAAGTAAGGCCAGGCTGGCTCATCGTAGCCGAATCCTATGCAAAGGTGCAAGAACAGCAAATGCTGATAAATGAAAATGTTAAGATAAAACGAACGTAATTCTTTATGCGCATTTTAAAAGACAAAGTACATGATTGACGGGCTCAAAGAGCAATAATCCTTCGCCTTCAACTAACAAAATTTAAAATTACATACATTCACGTTTGCTTATTGAAGACTTGAACGATATTTTATAAAACGATAACAGAAGTATTCAAATGTTATATCATTTGGCCATTATTTCGGAAATTATAAACTTGAGAAGTACTCTTGCGGGTAAATTTCTCCAGTCTCAAATAATAAAACTCTAAAGGTCTTGCAGTGGTCTCGCGTCGTAACGCAGTACTATAGCTTTCCCGCTGGCGGCAGTGCTTTAGCTTCCATGCTTCTCTCTCTCCCGTCTCTCTTTAGCAGTGGCGCAGAATTGCCAAGGCTGTTTCTAAGGGCTCGAGAGATCCAAGCGAGGTAGAGCAAAAGCGGAGGCAGCGAGACGATAATTGCGCTCACGTCGCAGCAAAGCGAGCGCTGGCCAAACTTGGCTGCCGGCATATGAGAGATTCTCGCCGCTCTCGGAAGCGACGCCACGCTGCTGCTGCTGCCGCTTCGTGCACGTAAAGATGGGAGCCGCGCGCGCCAATAACTTGGGTCTGGCAAAGAAAAAAACTCCCAGCCAGACGAGTCGCTCCAAAGGCTCCGTGAAGACCAGACTTCGCTGCCTCTAAAGACGGGTTTCTGCGCCTCCCTCTGACCCGAGTTATCCAGCTCGCAGAAATGAAAAGACCTCAGCTCACTTGAATTGCTAGCAGCGCTGACTTTTCTAGGAAGTTCTTTGTAAAAATATACAGGGTTTGCAAACGAGCAGTGACGGCGGCTAAAGTTTTTGTTCACTTGCTTGAAATATCGGAGTCAGAATGGTTGTATTGTGAGTCGCAAAAAGGTTCTTTGTCTGTCAGAAACATTAGATTCATTTAAGGATTTCGAAAAAAAATTGCGTCGTTAAACTCAATATTTTACTTTAGAAGTTATTTTGTATAGATAATTTCTAAAATTGTTGGTATCAGCGATAATTATCGTGCAAGCCTCTAAATACTAATTTTACTAACTCAAAATACATCGTTTTGAGATTTACGTTGCTGTAGGGCTGCTTCACAACACCGAAAATGTCATCTTGCAATGGCATCGCCGTGCTGAATCTGGAAAGAAAATTAAACTCTTAGCATTCATAATCTTGCACCCGAGAACGCTATTCCACAGTTCATAATCGAGCACTGCCCTCGATCTTTATTACCTAAAGCGGGTATTTCTAGTGCATCTAAGTTTACTCAGTATGACCTCAGAGGCTCTACGAACCTTCAAATTGCATGGCACCATGATGGTCAGATTGGCTACTGATGCCAGCACATTGCGACAGAAAGAAAGTTGGGCGTCAGCGGAAAGGCTTCACAAAACACCTGCAACTATGTATAGTTTTAAACACACAAACTTTACTCGAATAGTAAAATTTTACTTTGATAGCGTAGTCCGTTCTGATTTAGTTTATTATTATTATTATTAGAAAATTATTTTGTTCGTTATTAGAGTGGTTCTAACGATCGTGCCCGTACCAATTTTTTTCATCCACTAGGTTCTTAGATCACCGTTCCTAAACTGCATTCATCGCATACCAGTTTATTCACGGACGGGTAGTAAAACAATTGGTGATCCGCAGAGCCGTAACTTGACTATTTTATTCGTACTTTATTAGCAGCTGTTGTTGGAAAATCCCCCTCTTCTAACGTGCAGTTTGTTTGAGACGTAAATTTGAAGTGCAATATATACAATGAAAAGAAAGGTGTAAAGTCATGCTACGCTCGACTGCAAATTTTTAGAACAGTAGATGAAGCGATTTCCAACTTGATAAACAACCAAATAAACAAGGAGCATAATGCTGCTGCAGGTGTGCTGCATCTCGACCGTAGCCCCCAATGAGCGACGAAGGCGACACTCGCTCGTTCCCTCTTCGTTAGTCCACTTGTGCATCGTGGCTGGCTTTCATCATGAGGGCATTGCTGCGAGCCCTCACTGCCCTGCCCTCTACACCCCTACCCTCACATTCTGCCTCACTCGCTGCCTTCACCTTCTACTCTCGCCCGCTGCCTTTGCTATCAGCCCTCGCCCTTGTCGAGCGTAAGACAAACAGCCCAGTGCCTTGTGCTGCACCCAGACTCTGCATCCTGCTTCTGGCTCTGAAATAGGCTAACGCGTAGCTCTAAATCTGGCGAATGCTTTGCTCAGAACTGGTGTGTAGGCTGCTCTGAAATTGGTGAGTGAACTGCTCTGAAATTGGTGAGTGACATGTTCTGAATTGGTGAGTACACTGCTACGAACCGATAAGTACACAATGGTGGTGGCCAAACCTGGCGAGCATAAATTCTGCAACGCTTCATTTCTATAATTCTGATTGATAACAGCAGCACACTAAACCTGGTGGGCAAGAGTTCTGCAACGGAGGGTGACCGTACTTAGCTGGCGGTCACGGGTTCTGTAGTGCTGGTGGGCAATAGTTCAATAACGATAGTGAGCAAGAGTTCTGTGACACTGGTGGGTGACAGTGATCTGGAACGGTTTTTACTAATTTTCTACAAACAGTAAACTGTAAGTTCTCTGTTGAATATTTTACACATTAGCTTGAATATCAAGTACCCTACTGCAATAATATTCACAGCGTTCAATAGCATTTTTGTGTGGGCAGTCTCGTTAATAATTTGTAGAATCTGGACAATCAAAACAATATTAGTTTTGCAACTATATACTGAACACAAATAAATCCAAGTATGTAATTATTCGCGACTTTAAAATTCTAACAATAAGTTTTTCTCTTTTGTTTTGTTCGGTAGTCTAATTAGTAACGGGATTAGTAGGGAAGTTTCTTCCGAAGTCAAGTTTATGGAATTACAAGTTACTGGAAATTAATTAAAACTCAGAGCATCATAGTGAGATGGCAACTCAAGATGGCCTTGTTGAATAAGAGAAAGAAAGTTCGATGTCGTAGGACATCTCATTCAGAAGGAAATTGGGGTAGGGGTAGGAAATATATTCGTGTAGTGTGTACGCAAACAAAAAATTTAACGAGGGAACAACCGAGAAGAAACTCGTCGTCAGAAACTACGCGGCACGCAGTTATAATGACGACGCGTGGTCAATAGCGGCGCATCATCAGCAGCGGCGCGTGGTCAATAGCGGCGCATCGACAGCAGCGGTGCGTGGTCAATAGCTGCGCATCATCAGCAGCGGCGCGTGGTCAATAGCGGCGCATCGACAGCAGCATCTCGCTTCGTCAGCTGCTGCAGGCGACTGCTGCACGGTAGTGTCATCTTTACAATGTCAGCAAAAAGTGCGTCAATAGAAAAAATCATGATGTCAGCCCAGATGTTGTTCTTCGATTTTTCGATTGCGTTGAACAGTCAGCACTCAGTAGGGAAATGACGTCAGTGGTATCCCTACGTCAGCAGCGTCCCGACGTCAGCAACGTACCGACGTCAGCAACGTCCAGACGTCAGCAACGTCCAGACGTCAGCAGCGTCCAGACGTCAGCAGCGTACCGACGTCAGCAACGTCCAGACGTCAGCGGCAGAGATCGTTACGCGGCGTCAATTATGCAAGACGACCTCAGGCGACAAGCCATGCAGCGCCCACCTCAGCCGTCATCGCAGCGCCCACCTCAGCCATCATCGCAGCGCCCACCTCAGCCGTCATCGCAGCGCCTACCTCAGCCATCATCGCAAGTTCGAGCAAGTAACGAATGTAACACGTAATTAAATCTGTGTACGCCGGTGTTGTTGGTACGCCGGTGTTGTTGGTACGCCGGTGAGGTTGGTACGCCGTAGTGATTGGTACGCCGGTGTGGTTGGTACGCCGGTGTTTTTTGTACGCTGGTGTGGTTGGTACGCGATGCAATCACCGAGTGGTAGTTGGTCTACAAATGTCCTAGAAGCGCTAAGGACAGCCAAGACTCCTCGCGATTCCTTGACCTCTTAATTCACGCAGCGGCGCTGACTTGTGATAAGGCGAGCGGCGTGGAGGGAGCGAGTGAGCAAGAGACGCCTCATGAATAAATACATTGCCAGCCCAGACCCAGAGACTTTCTCTTGCATATATACCGGCCACACCGTGAGCTCGGCGAACCGTCATCCTTAAGCATGCCTATGAGCACACAATAAGCCGCTGTTGACAGGCCTTGTGATGTAACATAGCTGTTCTGCCATGATTTGTTTTACCTTCCTGTGCGTTCACCCTCTCGCCACGACAGCGAGGCTACTTCAAGTAAGTGTAAATCTTCATAAATTTTCGAATATTTATATACAGATTTTTCTACTCTTGTTTCTGATCCTTTTGTCGATGGTGTCTTTGATTAGTCCACCGTTCGCTGTCATTACCATTTTTATCTTTTCATTATATTAAATTTTCTATCACTCATCACGTCGTGTTGTACTCCTGTCACGTTTTAAGGCATGCGTTTTATGGGCTGGCAAATTGACGTGGGATCGTCTCTAGTTTTGGAAGTAATATTCATAAATTTATTACATTATTACTCAGCACAACAATTCACTCTTAGCACAACAATTCACTAGTTGATTCTGCTGGTCATTGTCTTACAGTAACGGTCGGGAGCTGGCGGAGATACCGAGTGCTATGCAAAAACCACAGCATTATAACTGCGATGTAACGAATGGCGTTTAAAAGCTTGAATCTACTGAGGCGAGCTAACAGGACTATACAAAAATGTACTTCACCTTATAAAGTCATGGAGTCTCTCATAGTGAAAACGTTGTAAACATCATGAATATTGCACTCGTGTTAATTTCCTTCTCGAATATTTGCATGTTTTCCGTGTATTATAACGGGAATAGTCATGGCTCATTCGTTTAAACTTGCCACAATTTAGTATCAAAATCGTTTGACCAGTTTGCCGAAATCAACAATTTGCTACCCGTGAGCAATTAACCCCTTTTGGTCAGCCGAATTATTAGCGATTTAAATGCAAGATGCGAAATGGATATCACTTTACCCATATTCTTGAAATATTTGTAAGTCAAATGATTACTTAAACCACAAATAGCCTAAACCTTTAACAGCCAAGAAAAAGGCTGTTCCATATATTCCCAATTAAATGGTTCCTGCTATGAGACCGGCTTTTTAGTCCGTTCAAATTTGGCGAACTCAAGACTAACCTATTTGTCTGACCTAATTTCAAACAAGGCCTAAAACCATTTTCACGCAATTCATAAGTCAAAAGCACATGAGGTGCTTCGAAATAGAGTAGAGTTAGTCTTAATCTTTTTCATGCCTTGGTAAAAATTTCAGGTATTTTCATAGTCTATTGTTTGGCTACATGTCCAGTTGACTTTAATTTCTCAATAGTTATGTCGATTGAAAGTTTCTAATTTGAAATCGTCCATCTGATGTTGCCTTTTTTAGTATCTTAACCTCATATCTGGGGTTATCAAATTAAGAATAGTGCTAGAAGCCAACTGCAGTGGGTCATTTCGTGATTGCGGGAGTATAGCTTGAGTAAACTGATACTTTCATCTTCTGTTTCCCAAAAATCTACCTTTAGTGTTTTAATCATCGGCTTTTTAAGTTTTTGTTCCTTTTGATTCAAATTTTATGTTTTCAAACTTGGAATTTTAGGTTAAGGTAATTAATGTGACATGGGTTAAGATAAAATTAATATAAGAGTATTAGCAAGGGTAGGAGGTTCAAAGGGAAGACCATCTTCCATCTTCTACCTCGGATGCTTCAGATGCTTGAATCTCTGTATATTTGTAAACGAATATCTTGGTTATTGAAAACGCTCTTTATACTTCTGCGCTAGATCTGAATTACGAATTGTTTTTAAAATTACATTGATTCTTATTTGTCAGAATCGGTTTATGTATCAACTTCGTATATTAGATTGTACAAATTGGTTATACTTATATTTTCAAATTTGAACTGATGTTTGAGATGGTCTCGGAAATGACTTCATTGAAACATAACAAGAATTTCTAATTTTTCCTTGTTTTTAAATTCTTAGAAATTAAATTGATCCTAGGCCCAAAAATATATGACATTTGGGAAGGTTCCAAATCGGGTCCAGCTATTCGGCTACCTTGTCCTTAAACGGCGAAATTTTCTACGCACGACTTCACCGACCCGTTCCGTGTTCCAAATGATTTCGATTATATAGGCGAGTATACACTGACATGCAGTCTCGCAGTTACATGCTCATGACTCCGCCCGGACATCACGAGCGAAGTCCGACGTTAGGCTAGCATCTCTGTCGTTGTGGCGCCAGCCCTCGATTCGTCTCTTAATGAAGTCATCTGGTGTGAGTCATGGAATTATGGAATTGCTTGGAAGCTAACGAAGCTTTTCGTGACCAGCGGAGTATAGAAGCGTTTGGGAGGCTAGGTCGCGCCTAACTAATGTATGCTCACGCCTGCCTCACAACTCAGGCGCCGCAATGCCGCGCACAATCTGCTGCTCATACCAACGCCACTGCCGCCACCCTTGTGCGCAGCAGCGGGCCAAATACGGCGGAGATATTGCGAAATGTCGCGCAGAAATAAGTGCCTAATTCACATTCTCAAATAACATTAAAATTATTGTGCGTCTTAGTGCGATACAAAAATCAGGCAACACGTCGTAGATCATCTGAATTTTCTGTCAAATAAAAAGTAGTTGCGACGCATTTCAGGTCAAGTAATAGCATGGTGTTCTTCGAAGCTAGTCTTTCCCGTTGTCCCCTACCTAAGGTAAATAATTCACGATGAATGCTGGTAGATTATAATTTCTAGTGCAGCATAAAACTTCACATGTTCTCACGCGCTGCATTAGCCTCAATTTTATCCGTGTAGCTTTTCTCTTGATCGAAGATTGACGTTACTTATGGGTCATTGTATGAGTTGTATAATCATGAGTATGGATGAACGTGATAAGGCCGAATTGTTTTGAGTGCCTCACAATGGGAGCTCCTCGCAGCCACACGTGCATCACAATGACACATTGATTCGTCTTATTACCTTATAATACAAACAACATTTCTAACTTTTTTACGGCTTATAGATGAGCTGTAATCTCATTATCCGTGTATGACTGTGTTGCTGATACTCCTACAATACCGCCCCAAAATCTAGAATATTTCCTATAGTAGTATACTCAATCAGAGCTGCTCAGGAGTTCGATTCCTAACAATAACTTCAAGAATTTTTAAAGTCATCGCTAACAAAGCTAAGGTTTGAGGTCGAATTAATTAATGTAATAATGTTTCACTTTATTGTTTTAATATCCAGCGCTTACGTCTCGAGACGTGTTAATGTATCTTGACTTCGTCGACCACGTGACTTGATCGGATCCTAATTATGCATGTATTATGCGCCCCGTTGTTGTGCTGGCAGCTCTCTTTGAATTATCCTTATAATTGAGAAGACATACATAGCTCCGTGAGGCACTATGAGATTATCGTGTCGAGATGTTATGCACAGCGCAACTCCGTACGTCTCATGTGACGGTGTGGTCTCAGTTGGTGACCTAGTTCGTTTGCTTGCTTGGGCATTTTGTTACATCATGAACGAATGAATGTATTTGCGTTGATGAACGATGGTAAATGATCTTAATGCGGGATTCCAGTAACGAGTTTTGAGTCAAAAACTCTTAGAAGGTACGAGTTATTGTCAAACTTTTTCTTGGAGTAGGAATTTATTTTTTGCTCCAAGCTGTTTGAGTTTTTCGTAATTGAATAATTGCCAGACAATAGAGAAATGTGTAAACTACAACAGCAACAATTCAGTGGTCGTAACTGGAGCAAGTCCGAATCTTAACTATGTACAGGTCCCTCCCTATCTATGACTAAGAAAAAGGATCGTCAACTTGGACGATTCAAGAAATACGGAAATTTTTAACACTACTCGATTGCCCATGATGGAGTGATAGAAAAAAATAACGATTTAAATAATTTCTTTTTATTGCTTTGGGTTAAGATTCATAAATTGATTGAAGCCATTTCGTCAGACCTACTTTGCTTGTTTTACGTATTTCCTCATATAATTTCGTTAAAGATAAAGATTTAACTCTATTTATTTGAATTTCATGTACAATGCAATGTGGATAAGCGTCCAGCTCTTGCATGTCAGTGAAAATAATTCACGTTCCAAATTGATAAGCATTCTGCTAATCCATACTAAATCATCGCACAGATGAGAGATAAATAAGCAATATGCAATATATTCTTAAAATATATGAAGTATCTATTTCTAACTACAACAGTTGTACTAATTGTAGAAGGGTATTACTTGTATTAATCGTATTAATTATTTTGTATTAATTGTATTAATTGTTGAAGGTTGTGCAGACTGTTATAGGCTTCATTGGTTTACAACCAAAAGAGTTTTCGCAGTTCACTCATTGATATTAGCGACAATCCTATTAGTTACCGCATCTTACGTGGAAAGTTATCGTTTATTGTTGCTGTTAATTTCAAGCATAATTTTCCATATTTGCCACTAGTTAAAGCCGATTGCTAGCTGTTGGCAAAGATTCCTACTAGTCGGGCCTGATTGTTAGTATAGTTGCCGCTGATTTTTATCAGATACTGCTGATTGCCAATATCTTTGGCGCCGATTGTATTTACACTATCCACCAACTACTCTCAGTTGACGACGATTGTTAGCAGTTGCCGCTCATTGTCATCAGTTGCTGATGATATTGCTATTCATCTCCGCTACTTGATTTTATATGCTGATGGATGCTGATGAGTAGCGCTGTATGGCATCTGTTAAGTGATACTAGAGGTCTTGATTGTCGCTTTTTAGAAGTAAATTAGTGTCACATATTAAAATAATTTTTCTGTCGAATGCCATATAAGGTGACACGGTTTGCTAATAATTTACGCTAATGAACAATAGAGATGCTGATTGCCGTACCGTTATTTTTTGCTGATGTCAGCTAATGATGGCTTCAAGTTGCTGCTGGTGTCCACTAAGTTGTTGCTGCTAATGTCCACTCCACTGTAGAAATCGAGAAACTAGGTGGTTATCTACTGGTCACTAGTTGCAGCTAGTGACTAGTGGAGGTTTTTGGTTCGCGACTAGGCGATCAGCGATGACCAGGACGGCATCACACAAAGCCTCTTCTGTGAGACGGGGGCTGTTGACCGTCCGTGCTGCCTGCTGCAGCTGGTGGCAGCTTTGCCTGCTGCCGCTGGTGGCAGCTTTGCCTGCTGCAGCTGGTGGCAGCTTTGCCTGCTGCAGCTGGTGGCAGCTCTGCCTGCTGTAGCTGGTGGCAGCATTGCCTGCTGCAGCTGGTGGCAGCTTTGCCTGCTGCCGCTGGTGGCAGCTTTGCCTGCTGCAGTTGGTGGCAGCTTTGCCTGCTGCCGCTGGTGGCAGCTTTGCCTGCTGCAGCTGGTGGCAGCATTGCCTGCTGCAGCTGGTGGCAGTTTTGCCTGCTGCAGCTGGTGGCAGCTTTACCTCCTGCTGCTGGTGGCAGCTTTGCCTGCTGCAGCTGGTGGCAGCTTTACCTCCTGCTGCTGGTGGCAGTGACTGCTGTTGCTAGTGGCAGCAACGCATGCAAATGCAGCTCGTTGAAGTTATCGCATTCGATGCCATTTTAATGTTCACATGAAGGCTGAAGTTAAGCAGGAGCAGGCGATGGCTGATCTTCAGCGGTCACCGATTACCGGTTAACCGCTTTTCAGGACGTTGCTATGTTATGTCTGTTGAGTGCACATCAAATGCGTTGGAGTAATTACTTCTTCATTCACAGAATTATGATTAAGGTAAATTTCGCATGCATCGGTGATAAACTGCGCAAATTCTCAGCAGGCTTAGAAAATTATAATAAGACTGCAGAGTATGAATTGCTAGGTCGCTCTACTAACCGTTCGATGTAAATGATCCCAATAGTGGCATATAAATCTTAATATAACTACTAATCAGTGTCATGGATAAGGAGAAGCTTACAAAATCAAAGTTTCATTCATAAAAAAGTATGTAAGCAACGGATCATGGGCAAAATAAACAAAATTAAAATTAAGCAAATTCTACAAATTCTGAGAAATGCAGTACAAGATAAATTTATTAAAATAATTAATTATCAGGTCGATGGTAAGCCGATGTACCACTCGCGCAACTGTAGCGCAGTAGTACAAGTATCACCGAGGTCGGCGCTGCTAATTCGAAGTACTCGGACCTTTGCAAGGTTACTAACTATCCTTGATGTTTATAAAGGAGAGTAGCCTTGGTGCCATGTCTATAGGGTGGTGCGGCTCCGACCAAAACAAAATCTCTGGTACCTTTTTCATGAGGTAACTTAAAGTCTTAAGCATGAAGCGAGTGATATAGCCAATCTTCTTAATAGACTAACTCGTAATTAATTTTACTTCCTTGGTGTTACTGATCGGCCTGGTACGATCGCTCGCGGAAAATCTTGGATAATAAATGCACGTTAAAGAATGAACGAGTGGCCGCGTGTGAGTAGCGGCAATACTGCATATGCTCGCAACGTCCGTGCCTAGCAACGTTTGCGACGGAAGAGTCGAGTTCGAGTAAAATGTCCATTTATTCAAATGTATAAAGAGAGTATAATATGTAATGTCAAGGCACTACGCAAATATGAATACATTCGCATTTAAATGGATGTTAGAAATACTTTAATCATAACTGATAATGTTTGGCGATGAATCAAGTATGAAATTATATAGGCGTCTCATTTGCTTATAAGTCAGAAATGATGAAATGTTCATAAGTGACCAATACCATGCAGGAGGTATCTTTAGATTTCAAGAATGCTACTAATTCTATACATTGAAAGTTTTCAATTATGAAAAAATTATGTACAAAATATGAGTGGTTTTTGTGCTCCATTACGAGCGTAATCCATTTGTGTAGCACTCTAAAAAAATTCACTCTTTTTGTCCTATTAGCATTGGTTTACTCAACCTAAGTAACGATCAATAAATGAATTTCGAGTCCTATTAACAATACGCAGGTTACGCACAGCTAAAATAACTTGTAAGTTCAGAAGGTGCAAATTACATAGTAAAGTTGTGCTGATGAAGTCACATAGGCGCAGTGGGTACGAGGAAAGCAGCACACGTAACGAGGGCCAGCAAGGTCTCATAAGACGGTACTGGGTGTGAGCTGCATCAAAGAGCCCTCTGAGCGTGTCGCCAGCGTCTGTCTTCGTAGCTGCAGTGATCTTAGCGAGCCTGTTGCTAGCTACACCTTGTCAGACCTTCGTTATCACGAGGCTTTGCCGTGCTCCTTGAGACGTATGTTAATATTCATTTATTTCCACCTATAGCCTCAAATGTGCGTTTTTAATGCATGTATGTTGTCGAACTTTTTAAAGAAGAAAATGTAACGTGATACACATTTATGGTGGTCCCGATCTCCAGCCTTCTTCGCCTGATTACTTTAAAATCATGAAGACTTCCCGCGCTGCCAGCATCACACGTGTTCAATATTCTTTGTCCGGCTTCCTGCCTAGTTCAAATCATGAAGACTTCCCGCACTGCCAGCATCACATATGTTTAATATTCATTGTCCGGCTTGCCGCCAATTTCAAATCATGAAGACTTCTCGTGCTGCCAGCATCACATGTGTTCAATATTCCTTGTCCGGCTTCCTGTCCATCGAGCAAATGCTGTTATGGCAAGTCTACTTCATGCATTGTAGCACAAATTTGATCCAGCTAGGGGTTGAGTCGGAAGTAATTATTGCAATTATTTTTCTCGTTCCTTAATTACAGTCTTTATTGAACTTCACATTGCCCTCATCAGTGGTGTATTTTCGAGGAAATGAAATTATTTTTGCCATTCAATTTAGTAGTAGAGTTTCAGCTATTACTCTGAGCATCAAATATATATAAACAAATTCGCTCTAAAAGTTTTGCCTGGCAAATTCCTCATATAAATTACAAGTTAGTTAAAAGGTTAATAGAGATGTATATATGGCTGCAGTACCTGCATGATAGTCAACAGCACCTGCATGATAGTCAACAGCACCTGCATGATAGTCAACAGCACCTGCATGATAGTCAACAGCGCCTGCGTGTCAGTCAACAGCACCTGCATGATAGTTAACAGCACCTGCATGATAGTCATCAGCACCTGCATGATAGTCAACAGCACCTGCATGATAGTCAACAGCACCTGCTGCAGAGAAATTTTGGCTGAGCCTTTAAAATTTTCACAGGAAGTGTCAAACGCCCATTTGCCTCTAAATTCAAAGAAACGAAATGCAAGCGCTGACTCGAGTTTAAATTTTAGATTTTTAAGAGTTTTTGGGACTCCGCTTCTATTCAATTTTATTCGTCTTGCTAAATTTCCTCTTCAACGTTTCACGTCTTGTTTCTGATCGTCTAGCATTTTTTAAATGTCATCTTGCAAACTGTACACTTGTTAAGCTTTGTATTCACTTGGTTGCGTTTGTTTCATTCCTCAATGCACCATCAGTCAGTGTCTATGTAATAAATCTTTAAAAAGTTAGCCAATGTATTGTCAGAAATAATATGAATGATTTAGATGTGTGCTTCTTAGCTGAGGTCTACCACCGCCCTGTTAATCGAGCGCCATCCTATCCACTCTGTGATCTAAACGGAGATGACGATTGCTTAAAATGTATATAGTTCGAAGGAGATAAGCGAATGACGTGGTAAATATTATAAATTTATGTTCGTTATTATGTAATTTTACGCCAGGTATTCAGACAGCCATGTAATTTTTTTATTAAATTCTTCAGCGAATTTATTATTCACTCACTTAGACATCATCAGTTTTTGTTTATAAAGTATTAGTTTATATAATATGACGCTTTTTATAATTCATTGATGCATGTACTTTTTTGGTAAAGTACGTGACGGTGTACGGTTCAACTTCTGGTGAGTAATAATATTCTAAATCAAGTGTATCTATCGCTGTCTGACGTTATTTGGCTGGGAAGAAAACAATTATTGTTGCCTCTTGTTCAGTATAAAACATAGTTTCATATTAATTTTTCATAGTTCAGTACCTTGCAAAAGTAATAGAACTTCTATATCTTACTTTTTTTTCTACGAAATTAAGCACGGATTATTTTTAATTGAATTTATTCTCTTATTGGCGGACAAGCATAAAACAGAGCTGTCTTTCACACTTCTGCGTCGCCGGTAATATGTGTTCACTATATCAATAAAATGAATTTCTTACAAATTTTTTATGAGATTTCGAAGTGAACGAATCTGCGTTGGACATGAATTTTTTTACTACCAAAAATGATCAATGCCCTATCGTGGAGACTTCCCTTGTTCATATCTTTTTTGCGTGCTACCAGTAAACGTTGCGCTATCCACTTTAAAAAATAGGGACAACCAATACCTTAGAAAAGATTAATCGTGATCTTCGTGTCTTGCTATAACAACCTTAATGTCCGTCATCAAAACGAGCGTTATGAATTCCTACAGACACTTGTGACTTCAACATCAATACGCAGGATATTTTCGATGCGTTTACTTTCTTTGACAGACGCGCGCTAGCGGACCGATATATTGCAGCGCTGCCTCCGCTAGTCGCAATCAGCTAATGACAGCTCGGCGCAGGTCGTCAGGATCTTCTCATTGAAGTCAGGTCGACGTGAGCACAGATCCTGCCTAATTAGAGATCCCTACCTTATTCGGCTTATAAACGTTCGGATTTCCTTCGTGTTTTAGAGACTTGTCTTTACATAGAGGAAGCTTACAGCTTGGCTTGTTAACTTATTGGAGGTAAATTGGAATATACTCATATAGAACGGTTCAATAAAAGTGATTAAATAATATTCAATCGCTTTTATTTAATCAATAAAAGCGATTCAATAACATTTTTGTTTGAGGTGCATGGTCGAACAATTTGGTTTTGTGTTGCAAACTTTGATACATTTTTTAATTAAAAATCTAAATTCCGAGAGTTTAAAGATTTGTTGGGATAAGAATATTATAACTTTAGCATCCAAGCCACTCAGAACGCGTTGCATTGCGAGACTTTATTTGGTAGCAAATATTACGTTGAAGGAGGGAAGCATTTTTATTCTGGATTAATTGTTTAATTGAAATTCTTGAAACAAGAAAAAAGGAGAAATGTATTGAAGGGCAAAAATATTCAATAAAGTTTATCAAACTTTGTTTAATCAAGGTTTAAATCAAATTTTTGTTTTCCTAGCTGGAACCAACCAAAAAATTGTATTTTTTGAATGAATGAATTCCCTAATTCAGACACTGAATTCCAAAGCCGTGCTAATGCAGATTATATTCTTTGTATGAATGAGACGTAATGAGCGTATAACGAACAGGCGATCACTTGTCTGGTCAATGACACGTAATAAGTCGTGTAACACTCATGATTATTCCCCTAATAATTTCCTTTCGTTCAACTCGCTCACTAATTTACACATTAACGCTCCTTTTCTTTATCATCCCCACATTCTTCCAGCCACTAAACACATCATAAATTAAGCTGCCTACTCATCCAACTGCCTCAAATGATCTAAGTCTCAACTCGTTACCCACAAAAAACCATAAAGCCGGAATAATAATAGCCTTAAAATATGGAGGCTAATGCCACACAGTCAGAAGCCTACATCGAAACTGCGCAGTTTTGGCCTCAATGTATGTCGCTCATAAAGCTCAAAATAAAGAAACTTTGACCTCAGCTGCAAACTCCACTAAGATTTTAGCCAAAAGTTCTCAATAAAAGGCGCTGATAGAATTGACCGGGCCTTATGTTATTGGCATTGTCAGTGCGATACCTGTTGACCGCTCATCATTAAATGAGACACTTTTTTTGCGCACTGATAAATGGATTGATGAGCGCGCGTTGGATATGGAGCAGCGCTACTTTACTCAAGTAATATAAATTCAACACATTCTTCTCATGTTTATGGGTTGTTTGAAGGGAATAATTTTAATCACTTGTGACTTTTTAACATCGAATAACGAGTTACGGCGCAAGATGTTGCGTTTGGAGTTCCATTTCATATCGCTCGGGTTCATTATTTAAAGAGTTGCAAGATTTCCTTCCCGTTTTTAATTAAAATATAAAATACCTTTTATAAGGATATTGTAGTAAGCGCGTATTACCGTATGAACTGCTCAACGTCTGATATTTTTAAAGCAAATACATCTAGGCGTGAGGTGCGGTTTCCTGTCCGGTTATCAGTAATGATTCCATGTCTGGATCATGGGTTTAGCATGCACAGCATCAACAAAATGATCGAGGAGTTCGCAGTGCAGGGCCCTAACAGTTGGGAAGGCGCTTGAAGAATTCGATGAACTTGATTAATTCGAATTTTGAGAGCTGCTTCAAGCTATCAAAATTGTTGATAAGCTTAAGTACTCTAGAAACGTATTAGAAGAATTCCTGTTTACTGCAATATGAAAAACAATAAAGTATTTTTGCAAATGATCCTATGCTTTCTCAGGTGGTGATTTTTATTATTATCTTTTTTTTTACTTTTTACCTGCGATATCGTGGAAATACCGAATTGAAGTTAACGTTTGCAGAATAAAATTCAAACCATGTGTTTCTGTTACCTGTTGAACGAGTTGATCTTGTAAAGGACAATGCGCTCTATGATTTAAATAAAATTATTTCCATTAGTTCTTCTCTGTGGTTTTTTAACGCCTAGATGCAGAAAATAAATGTCAGTATAATTATGTATGTTTATTTATATAAAAGTCTCAATTTAGCCACTTGTCTAGCATTTTTAAAGCAATTCCTAACGTTTACGACTCACCGAAAATAAATAGAATGCTATTATGAAATATTCTATTAGACCTTACAGCTAGGTACTTCACTACTTTGAATACCCATCCTAAGTTCTACTATGCATCGCTAGCAAACATAACTTGTGAAATTCTCAATAAATTCGCACAAGATTTCACCTGAATGATCCCACAATTGACCGGCATGATGCAGCGCACAGGTGTTGGGTGGAACACTTTCAATTCCTGTGATAAAATTCAATGACGCGAGAGATGGTTGGTCTCTGTTGGCCCGGTGCCGGCTCGTGACGAGCGGTTGCTGTGCGCTTTGTGGCCCAAATTTGCAAGTTAGTGAAAAGAAGTTAAGAATGAAGCTCAATTGGCTGGAAATCTTATCATGATGAGTCAGACACGCCTCGACACCTTCAGCGCTTCTCCATTAAAATGCGATGAATTATTGGCTGATCTTCTTCCGCTTAGCATTTCTGAACGCAGATTAATTATTTACTAGGATTTATTCTATTATAATAATGCAATATCTTCTTACTGATATCAGGATTTACTATTACATCACGATGAATATACTACGATTTTAATTCATTTTATCATCGTTGGATAGATTTATATTGGATAGATTATCTTTATTTTATCATATAACCTTTAAATTATGGGCGAATGTTTTCTTTATGGGCGACATTCTTGGCAGGTATGAATGATTTTTCTTATGTTAGGTTTCCGTGCCATAAAAAGGCATGGCAAGGGAGACTTGTTACAATTATTGCAATAGGTTATAATTATAGCTATGGGTCAACCGTAGGATGTACCTTATTGGCATATAGACCGCTTCTTAAAGGATAGGCAACGTCGCGGCTTACAAAAAGTGAAAACAGAATAATTTTCAATCCTGATCGCAGTTTTTTACGCACGTCATTGCTACAAACATAAGTAGTATCTTTATTGAGTATATTTAAATATAATGTAGGTTTAATGTCTGACATGTAGTTTTTACTTTTAAAATCGATGTTCTCTGTGAATCTCTTCGATCGATCGACCGGGTATGACACAACACTTTCCCTACATGACCGCACACGCCCAAACGTCGAAGCAGCTACCATCGAAAGTCCCATGGTTGGCCGCGGAATTTCCGCCCCTAATTATTAACATGGGACGCATGGGGACAAATTGTCGCGACCGTAGAGACACGGCGGCGGCGGCGGCGGTGGCGGCGGCGGTAGCGCTGAGGCGGACAGGGCAGTAGAGGGGGTGGCGGCGAGGTCAATACCGCGGCGCTATCACGTCGGAAAAAGCGACGCTAGCGAGCCTGCCCTGCTGCCTGCCGCACCCTCTGCCTCCACACTCACGGTAAACCACAGCACGCGTCTGGTCTCACATCATGCGACGGTATAAATTTCAGCACGACAAATGGAATCGTTATGAGGAATTTGGCTGAAGGTCGAATAGTGTTCAATTGTATATTCGGCCCTCAATGTTAGTATGGGTTGTGATATATTGCTGCTCGTAGATGTTTGTTATGATGAACTAGAGTGTACTGTACATTGAGTAAGCGAACGTTGAATTATATTGATCGACTGGGAAATGCATGAGAGAAATTAGGAGATTCATTTACCTACGAAGGTTATTTTTGTTGAATTCATATTAGTTATAACAAGTATTCAAGCCAGCCAGCATATATTTGACCCAGGACAAGTTATTTAAGCCTACTGCAATATCTAAGCCTTCAGATATTACAGCTACGAACTACACAACATATCCTTATGAAGCGTTCGTGGTTCTAATTGATAGCTCCTTGAATCCAGGTGACTTAATTAGTTTACTTCCGCATTCCGTACATGCATTCCAATAATGTATATATAATTGGGCTGCATTCTCTATTACCTTCAATTATTTTAATCCCTTTGTACTGGTACAACAGCTGTTATCTGCCTTCTCCCTGATTCTTGGTCTCCTTCCGTGTCGCGCTTCCTCAATTCGTCGGTCATTAGCAGCTCGTAGATTTTATGGCGGCGGGCGCCTATATAACGTCGCTGAGCGCACACACTCCTTACCTCGCTCAATTCTTCTTCCAGCTCGCGTTCTAGCGTTGGGCGTTATACTAGATAAACTTCCTTAAAAAATTTTCACATATTTCGTTCAGCCCGTGTACCCATTGGAATAAATGTCTTTTGTTTCCAAATCAGTAATAATCAAGTTAAAAGTATAGAGGTTAGATTTTTAAATATAATTTGAAATTGTTCTATTTGGCACAATCACCGCTAAGGGGAAAAAGTTAAGAGAAAAGTAGGAAAGAAAGTAAAAACCACAGAGAAGCGAGCATTAACTGATTCCAAGCAAAATCTGAGTGATATAGCCGAGGTTCTGAAACCCGAAAATACTAATCGTTAATGAGATATCAGATGCGATGACGTTAATTGTCAAGAATTTTATAGCCACGGATATAAACATATACAATTAAAAAATCACTAGCAGAAGTTTGTGGTAAACAAACGCAACGGGTGCAGTGAGGCTCGAATTGCTTCACGGCGTAAATGTTTGCAGGTGAACAGTACCGAACGATCGCATGGGAACGTGATTTTCATGTGTATAAAAATGGCAGTAAAACCGAAAGATCAAACGTATTATGGAGAAAATTGAATGCAAATTTAACTGCGCCAATTATAACCGCATGAAGGATTACTAAAAAAGCCAACAACAACTGTTTTACAGAAATATAGAGGGGCAGCTACAGTAGCGATGTAGAGGTTTTTCATTTTACGCTCCATTTTCCCTCGTTATAGTCTGAGCATCGTACTCACCAAAAATTAAACCTTTTCTTTACTCGTACTGGTTAGTCTATTTTCCATTATTTTTTACTTATTAATTATTTTTTCGTGCCATCTCAGCCTTACGTTATCCAAACCTCCTATTCTCCGCCAGCTCTATTCACTAACCACTAACCTCCGTTCTTTATAATTTGTCACTACACTTCCTCGGCTTTTGCCGCCCAATGGCCTTCTTTTATCACCGCCTTTCGCTGGCGCTCAAATCTCTCTCAACACTTTTTCGATCTTCATCTATGCCTCTCTACAATCTGCACCTTCAGCTTTTCCTAATCTCAAGCCACAGTTTCTCTTAATAATTGCTCGCACGCGCCTCTCTAATCTCCACCTGCAATTTTCATTAATTTGTTCCAACACTTGGGCTCATATTTACCACTGCCTCTACTTAATCTCTACCTTCAGTTTTCCTTAATTTGCAACACTTGGGCTTATACTTACCCATGCCCCTGTTTAATCTCTACCCTCAGTTTCCCCTAATCCCTGCCCGCATTTCTCCCTAATGTGCACCTCAGGGGGACGTGAGTGAGAGGGGGACTTCAAAGAGCTGCGTCACACAGCCTCGGGGGCTGCCATTGAGGAGGAACAAAGCGAGAGGCTCTGGCAATACTGCTGGCACTGCTGCTGGCACTGCTTCTGATACTGCTGCTGGCACCGCTGCTGATACTGCTGCTGGCACCGCTGCTGATACGGTTGCTGATACTGCTGCTGGCACCGCTACTGGCACTGCTGCTGATACTGCTGCTGGCGCCGCTGCTGATACGGCTGCTGATACTGCTGCTGATACTGCTGTGTGCACTGCTACTGACACTGCTGCTGATACTGCTGTGTGCACTGCTGCTGATACTGCTGTTGGCACTGCTGCTGATACTGCTGCTGATACTGCTGCTGGCACTGCCGCCGCCGGCATTGCTATTGAAACTGGTGTCAGCATCGTTGCTTAAACTACTACTGGCACCGATGCTGCATTACTTCGGGCACTACAGCTGTTGCTACTGCAGATACTCTGTTGATGATAAATTGGTACTTTTGGTGCTTAGCAAGGGCATTTTTCTTCTGTTGTCACTGCAATTGAACTGCAACTTTTGTTGTTTTCTTCTGTTGTCATTGCAACTGCCAGTTCTGCTGTAGTTGTTACCCCACAACTGCTATTGCAGTTACCACTAATTGCAGCGGCTGTCTTCGAACTGCGCTGTCTGCACACCTGCTTCTCTACTTCAGGTGCTGGCACCATTTCGGGCTCCTTCTCTGCTGATGGTACAAAGGTGCTGCAGAAATTACTGGCGATATCTGACACAATGACAGCACAATTTCTTTGTGACACGATTATCGCAGAAATTTTTTTCAATGACACTAGTAATAAGCATTGAAGTTATTATTTTTCCTCGCCATTAACAAACTCGAATGAAATATCAATGCGCGCAATCGCGCTTGTCAAGTATCAGATTCAATGCAGTCGTATGTTCGTACCTCAGGCTGGGTGGCAGGTGAGCTCGATCATCCATAACAACAAAGAGAAGGAGTGGAGGAGTGCTAATGAGCGTCTCGAGGTGTGTGTTAACAAGCGTGTGCGTGCATAGATGTCTGTTGTTGGTGCGCGTATGTGCATGCTCCCGTGCGGCCAAGACGACGGTTTGTGCAGTGCACCATTTGCATACAATGGCCTGCGCCTGAGGCCGCTTCATGGAAGAGCAGCTCGAAGTATAATGCCGCGAGCTCCGCCGTATTTCTCCCCAATAAATCCTCTTACTAAATGTGCTGGCATTTAATTTCTTTCACCTATTTTTCAGGTTTCTAGAAACTTTTTTACAATTCAAGTTAAGCTCGTCAATTAATCTAACCCATAAAATGCCCTCATCTATGTAATACGAGAGCCAATATTCGCTTCAAGTATTTGTTCATATTTAGAAAAAGATCATCTGCAGTTCAATTTGTTCTTCAAAAGTTCTTACAAAGTTAAAATTGGAAAAAAATTTACCAAAATTCCTGCCTCTAAAGGTCCTAAAGGTAGCAAACCAATAAACTAGTTGTTGGGTTTAACAAGTAGAAAATTAAGTTCTTACGGTGTTATTTCAGAAACCTTTACTTTATCTCCCTTTCAGTCTTGAGACTTTTTCCGAACATTTTAATTGAAAAGGAAATAAATAATAAAGTAAATTTAAAACTTGGACATAGTTTCAACCGTCATTATGTTTATGGGTGGCTAGTCGAAGAATAGTCTCGCAAGAAAGATTCAGGAACCTTCTCAATATCGATAGAAAATACAAGTATGTACATAAGCGTTTGATATCAACGGCGCCTATGGATGACAATTTCGACTATAGTGACTAGAGAGCAATGGCTTCATGAATGGCACATGCCGTGAAAACTGCGGGAATGCTATCAGCAAAACTGTCATCGGGTAGAGTAGAGCAGCATAAGCTTCAAACAATAATAAAATTATAAATAGACGTATTATATTCTATGAGTCTTATGGCGTTTAGTCAGCAAAAGGACAAGCGATTTGCATCAGTCGACTGCTTGCCGGCGCGTGAGTCTCACAATATTGCCGTAGCGAGGGCTCCCTCCTTGACCGTGCACTGCCGTAGCGAGGGCTCCCTCCTTGACCGTGCACTGCCGTAGCGAGGGCTCCCTCCTTGACCGTGCACTGCCGTAGCGAGGGCTTCCTCCTTGACCGTGCACTGCCGTAGCGAGGGCTCCCTCCTTGACCGTGCACTGCCGTAGCGAGGGCTTCCTCAGCGTCTCGGCGCGGCAGGTGGCGGTGGCTTCTCAGGGTCCGCGTATTGATTTACTCTTAGGGCAGTGGACACTGGGAGGCTCGCCGCCTCGCTGGCCTCCCGAGGACTTCAATATCTTCGCAATCAAGAACGTGTGGGCACGAATTCATCCGAAATAAGGAAATTTCAAGTAATTCTCGAACGATAGGTAAAATCAAAACATGTAAACTACTCTCATATCTACGTACTCCACTTAATGCGAAAGTGAGCTATCTTTTAGTTCAAAAACATATCGCATATTTAATTTTCATTGAAGCCCTTCACGCTGTGTTAAATACTTGTGTAAGAATGGGGAGAGGCTACGAGGGGGCTACTTTGTCTAATTGTATAATGTCTAGGAAAGCACTTATACAGTGTGTAAAATATAGAAAACATTATATTGTATAATATCAACAGCAATATTCCACCCTGTGTAACATCCATGGAAGTATCAAAATATTTCAGAATTTTTTCTCTCCTGCGTACAATTTTTCTGTCCCGATGCCGCTATGCAGAAGCAGTAATCATTCACTCACAAGCACAAGTCGCAGCTCTGTTGACGAGTATATACGCACCCCGAGCTCTGCTCTGCAAAAAATTTTCTCCGGACAGGCATCAGGTAAAATCACAATAACCTTGTTATATGAGGTTGTTTTCAACAAACACGGCAGTACCAAAATATTTGCATGGAACCATATATAAGCGTCCAATGTTGATCTTATTCACGCTAAATACATAGAAGCTTACAATTTGCAATTTGTCATATATATAAATTTTTTACAGGACTAGTGCTTGAAGGACATGAAAAGTTAGAAGTAGCTAGATCGACAATCGCAAATTAATATTTAAAGAAGTAGTAGAAGTCTATTTTATGTTTTTAGACCATACAGCTAACAATTAAGGATTTTTAAAATCCAAATTAAATTCATGCTGAAATAAATAAAAACAATCCTGTAAATTTGTTTATTCGATTACAGATCTAATCACATTAATAAATTGACCATTATCATTATAAATTAACCATCATAATTTTGTAATTTGTGACGTGATGCAATGTTTTGATTAGTTATGTTTTGAAAAATAGTATCAGTTATAATGGAAGCGTGTGATAATCACTAAGACTAAAATTATTCAAGTTCCCTAGAAATTCATATATTTTAGGAATGATTTTACCATATTATTCATTATTAGAAAGATCTTCTTCATGAAGGTTCCGAAAAATGGAAAAAAAACGCTCGAACTTTTCCATGAACACGTGTTGTAACAAAGTCTGATTACCCGTGATGTCATATAATTTGAACAAATTATTTCTAAAGCTGTCCGTCAAGCATTGTGTTAGATCGGCTGGAGGATTAACTTATCTACTACAAACTTTACAGAGTTCAGGAACCTTCTAACATGTATCGCATTTCGACCTCTTCGCAGTTCGTATAAACGTCACATAAATTGCGATTATTTTTTCGTTAAAAGCCTTCATCTGTCGTCAAATCAAAAGAGTCGAGGTGTAATCCTTGTCGTGCGAGTGTCTGTATACGTTCCAAGTATGAAACCAAAGCAATTTTTTCCGGGAAATTTTCCAGCGCCAAATATTCGCGTCGCCAGTCTTGTGTTCTACAAGCTTGAGTCATCAACACTATCGAGGAGACCGTCGTTCTATGTTCAGACACGTGCGTGGAGTTGGAGGTTCAGTAAAGATCACAATATCCGGCATTGACAAAAAGTATCATAGATAAAAATCCCCACTTTTTGGAATTGTAGGTTAAGGTAAACTTTTATAGTGCAAGAGAGTTGAAATTGGTCGGAGCTTGATATTTAGGGTTATAATTAGCGTTGCTTTGGAGGTACTTTTTGGAGATCATTTCGCGCTTACTAACATTCAAAAGATAAGTTTCGCAGCAGCTTAATCAATATAGAAGACCATTTAACTTTTGGTCCAGTAAAAACAATTTACTTAATAAACTAACTTTAATTGATGCCAGAGAAATCACCGAGGAGACTACAAAATAATAAAGATATATAATTATAGAAATTTGCCCCACTCGTTCTTTTATGTCTGCTTTTATTTCCCGAGATATCAATTAACAAATTCGTTTTAAAATTTATGATGTGGATTTCTCAATGAATTACGTGCATTTTGAAGTAACCGATAACTCATTTCTTGGCTGATCATATTCATATGTAATCATATTTCCTTGATTACATCTATAGCTGTGATGTAACAGTTGATAATTCGAAAACATTAAAGTCCTATATCAATAGGACTCAATAAGAAGTGACTTGAGGCTCCTTATTGTAAACAAGTTGAACTCTTATAATAGAATAATCTTGTATTTCCCTTTTTGTATAACATTTGGCGAAGAAGCAATATCATTTGCTAGAAGCTTTTTTGTTAATTTTAGCAATTAATTGACTGTAAATGTGTGTTCCTTACAAGTAAATTTAAGTGTTTCCGATGTTCATACCCATGTTTCCGATTTTAAACACGCTTTACACTGTGGCCAACTTTATAGGCCACATATTATGGATATTGTCCAACTTTATGGAATGAGATCGGAAGACACAGATATTTTATATCATAGGTAAAGAAACCTATGTGCTTGATGAAAAACATTTCAAAGAGTCGCTCTGATGGACGTCTCTTAACTGAATTTACAGCGAACCTTTCGCTTCTGCTGAAAGCAAATTGTGGCTGCACAATCAAACAACTCACACATTCAAACATGTACAAGTTGCGTCTGCGTTGATTGGGTATATCCTCTGTTTAGATTTAGACTCGTTTGCAGGGTATAATCTAAAAATAAAAAATTTATTGATACGTAACTGAAAGCAAAACATTTAATGTTCGAGCTAAAAATAAAAAAGAATTTAGGTCTCTGTAACATAAAATCAGCTCGCAAAAATCGTAAAATACAGCCTTGTTAAAACCGGACTCTCATGTGAAAATGGCATTACGGCGATAAAAACACAAGTGTCGTGTCTCAGCCTCCTCGTACAGCAGCACGCACGCAAGAAGCTGCTGCAGCACTTGTGCAGCCTCCTCGCCCAGCGCAGCCTCAACTTGCCCTTTGTTTTCTATTTCCCAGGAACACAAGCGAGCGAGCGAGCCTGGCAAGCTCCAAATTGCACCTGGTGGGCTTTGGCTTAATTCCTCGCTGTTCATCCGGCGGTGGCGAGGCAGCAGCAGCAGCAGCAGCAGTGTCCTTCTCCCTCAACCCTCGCCAGGATCGATGGCTAGCGCAGTAATCTGCCTCGGGGTCGCTCCTTCTTTCCCTCGTTATGGTCACGAGGGCTGGAGCATGACAGCAGCGAGGGCTGCCCTATAGGCCCACTGCCTCACGCTATATACATGGCTTATAACCAGGCCACGGCTTGCTGCTTTTTACCGATACCGTAATTTCGCTTCTGTTAAGGATGTTTAGAGGAATGCTTTACATAATATATTATAGTGAAGCATGGCTCGCGGCTGTCCTACGTCCTGTAAAGTTGATATGCCATAAAAGTGTTAGCTCATCAACCGTCGTGTCAATAAAAATTTGCAATTCTTGATACTGAATTTCTTGGCATGACCGTTATTTGTAACATGTATATGTACCTTGGAAATGCGATTCCTTTTCACTACGTTTGCTTCGTTATGTTACATATTTTTCAGGTTGATCTCTTGCACATTGTGATATTATATGTCTTCTCAAGCATTAATGCCATTATCAAGCATTATGAAGCTATTGTTTCTGACCGGCAGCATTCGTTTTGTTTTGGGAACTCAAATGCATCGCCATTAAGCTTCTGTCTATCATAATTTGAAACGACACTTGCCTTTTTAGCCGATAAGTCTGGGAACTTTATGATGCTTTAGTTATAGAGCTTCACATTTTGTGTTTTACCTTTATCCCTAATCTTAATTCTGGCACTTCCCCCGCACCTAAAGTTATACGAAATTTAAATTTGAATTGATAACCAAAAGCAAATATTTTAATCGAGAATCTGAGTCTAAATCGCATAAAATAAAATAAAAGCATTTGTATCTTGAATTTCCCTAGTGTGGCGATCAATTTCGGGCACAGAAGCTACTAACGAGAAGAAATTCTTGATGGTTTAAAAATCCCGAATAGGCAGTCATTTTCCGACTTCCGTTCAGAGGAGGATAAGTTCAGTCGAGGTCAGTGCATTTAAGAGAGTAGTAAATGGGTAAAAAGTAGGACATGTGTATTTCTACATCCTTCAGTGGATACAAAATTGCATTTTAAACGGAAAGCACACCACTACAGGCAAGTAACCCGCGTATAAAATAACTGTAGAACTTACGACTATTTTTAGTCTGGATTAGAATCCGACCTCACCGGGTCTTTGGTTGAAGTGTTGGTCGAGACAGAAGAGCGACGAACACTTGTTCCATGAGGCAGCTGCGCCGACCACACTTGCGCTCTGAACACAGCACCTGTATGTGCGATGCGTCTGTGTGTTTATACGTGTGTTTATATGTGTGTTTATATAAAACGCAGGACAATAACTAGCGCTTCTGTTGTCGCAACTTAAATAAACCATTGCACACACTTTCTGACGCATTATTATAGAATAAAATAGACAACGAAGCAAATAATGATAAGTATATATTCATTTCAAATACGTTCGAAGATATATAACAAAAAATCATCAAATTATTTGGTCTATACACAAATTACTTATCAAGATAAATAAAATTGCTTAAAGTCGATTAGAGACTCGAAATATAGTGGGATGCATTTCGATTTTGTCTATGACCATTTAATTACAAGTTTTGAACGGCTAAAAACATGCTTCGTTTATATCTTCATGGGAAGCTTCTACAGAAGAGGCTACAAATTTACAGTCCACAACTGCTCTTCCGCACGTGGTTTAGCTTCCATCGCTTGATGATTCTTTAGTTTAAATTGAAGAACTTTTAGAGACGAAATTTTTCGCTTATTTCTCCAAAGTAAAAGCGATCAATTAATGCGCTTCAAGGAGCATGAATCTTTTCTTTCGCATTCCATTACCTTTTATATATTAGTCCTAATTAGTCCACTTTAGTTCAATGTCAATGAGTAGTTAAGAGTGAGCTGCTGAAAAGATAAGTTAGTTGACAGCACATAATATGTGCTCTCTTCTGGTTCAAATGTAAATCCTGCACTGTTTGTCTGTTATTCCAAGATAGATTTATTTGCGCTGTTATTATTTCGACAGCATTTATATGAAATAGAATAATCTTCTTTGTAATATAAAGTTATCACACAAAAATTTCGTAACCTATTATTTCAACGGGTACCACAATTAAAATGAATTCAAATTAGACACAGAGCATTCATTACTATACTTGATAGCGATTTATATTCTGAAACTGATGTAGAACAGTAGAAGTGAGCACAAAGCAATAACTGCTTGAGCCTTTCACGTCCGCGCAGCATGGAGAGGCAGCGGAGGTTGCGAGCTCGGCTCCCTCCGTTCGTCTTGCAGAAGTTGCAAGGCTTCGCCTAGCCTCGAGCGCCGCAGTTCCGCACCCAATAATTGATTGCTGTCCTCTAGACCTGTCTTACCTCCTCCCTTACCCTTACTCCACCTACACGCCTTACTTGCTGCCACAGCCAGGCTTTCCTCGGTCCCTCGAGTTGTGTAAGTCAGCGTCCACTATAACCGTATCAGCGATCACTTCTCTCACTCATCGTCGTTATTTAGATGATCATTTATATTTCTTAAGCCCCTATTTATTGCATGAATTGGCTACATTTTGAATGCTGTGTCAAAGACATATAGTAAAACAATAAAAAATATAACTCAGTACTCACTGCAGTGAGTGACAGAGAGCGCATTTTCTCGCCGACGAAAACGTGAAGCCACGGACGGACGGACGGACGGACGGACAGGCAGACAGACAGACGGACGGACATGACAAGCACAATAGCGTCTTTTTTCCATAAATGAGAAAATGCGCTAAAAAGCCAGATTTCTCATGAAGATGATCAATTGTACCTCTAATAGTTCTATTTGTGTAGATTGTAGAAGTAAGTATTTCTCGCGGGCTCTAATAAAGAAGTACGAATCAATGTGCCTTTTCTTTCGCCCTCCACAATTTCTCGCTCCAACACCACGAGTTTCATTTTACGATTGCGAGGTTGTCAATTTTCTCGAAGATATGTATCATTGCCCTGCATGGTATTACCAAGTCAAAAAGTGACATCATATAATAGCAGTTTATTAAATGTGCTGATAACGAGTATTTAAACATGATGGAAAACCTAAAACACGATCCTTGTTTACGGAATACGTAAATATCGATCATGATAAATCAGTTATCTTCGAGAGCTGGAAGATTGTAAGATCTGCTGTGTTAATAGCAATATTGCTAAGCTCGGGATCAAATGAAACTTGCCCAGACTTGCAATTTCTCTCATAATTTCAAGTTAAGATTAGTAAAACGAGGAGATTCCTGTTAGGGATTGGTTGATAGCTCACAATAAATGGAATTTAAAATCGTCTTAATCTGTGCGTAAATCGTCATATCACCGGTTAATTATATGTTGAATCCAAGTGTTAGTTTCTAAATTAGCTCGAATTATATTAGTTGCTTTCAAACAATTTTTGGTCATCATGTAAGTGCAAATATTAGATTAAGATGTGAGCCTCACAATTGCTTCTTTATATCAATCACTTAATAACATTATTGTATAAACCACTTGCTTTATTTTATTTATTATTGTGGCAGTGTAGCAGTTTTAATTAAGTTCCAAACGGCCTCTGAGCATGCATTACAATTGTTTATTATTCAGTATAATATTTCTAAAAACACTGTTCATTGAGTAATATTAGTATGCAAATTACGCTCACAACAACCTGTTAGCCTAGGCTCTAATTTAATTTTTTTTTTAATAAAAGACCTAGTGTTCCGAGTAAACATTGTCACGTACGAGCTTATGATCTTGCACAGTGACTGTGATACAATTGATGTCCACATTTCTTTGAGTGTTTTCAGCCCGTAGCGATTGAATTTATCATGAATAAGCTTTAGGACGCGAATGTTTTAATTGTAATGGCTGTCAATGTTATGTGGAAATCAATGTTTGATTGAAGTGCGGGTATATTCAGGATTTCCAGTTTCACTGATTATTAGCTCACTCAGCGCAATTACATTATTCTATTATATTCACTATCGTAATCTTTTTGACAATTAAGTATCAGCGTATTTATTTAATTTCTAATTACTTGTATTTCATTGGCTGTTTACAATAACTTTTAAAACGAGTTTGGTTCACTTCGGCCCCCAATCAAAAATGTGAACGTTAATCAATATGTAACGTAAATGATTATTTTTGATTATTGGGTTGAAGAATTACTAAATGAATCTAAACAAAGAATATGTAATTAATAAGATTAATTTGATATCATTTGTCGAAAAATGTGTGAATGACAATAAAACGCGTGAGGGGATGAACGACAATTATGAAATATTTGATTTGTTTTCAGATATAATTGCGTTAAATTCGTCGTTATTTCTTTGGTTCGTAGAGAAGAAAATTTTCCCTGCTATATACTAGCGCGACTACACAGATTAAGTGTACGTTATGGTAGTTGACATTAGAGAACTAGGCGCGCGAACTAGAGGTGGGAAGTTGGTGGCATTGAGAAATTTCAGTGACGACCTTGTCTTGTTTACGATAATTTTCGGTAACACCATTGAGTGTACGCATGTAAAGGGCCATTGTTAATTAGCTCATGAATGTAATTTCAACTCTTGGTCTGGTCCAACATATTATACCTTTTGGACGCGCTTATTTAATTATTACAAACCTTGCCGCGAGGCTATATTGCCTGATACGTGTACCTGCTACCTATTCCGTCGATCACGATGTGAATACTCGGTTCACTATCTTGTCTTAATTTTCTATCAAGTGCGTCAACTGGCTCTCTCTAACGACAACCTTCTTAAGTTGGGCCGACCTTAGTTTATTAACCTAACATTAATTCGAATCGTCACTATAGTAGGCCATTAAGCAGCTTCGGAATTCTCATTCTGCCTACGGCGATATTTTAGAAAGTTTGTATTTATTTATTGTACCTAGTAGTATATTCTGCGCATATTGGTCCTAAATTCTGTTGTCAGACTCTGAAGTTAATTCATATAGTATCATTAATTCTTATAGTATCAGTACAATCAAGCATCTTTTACATCTTACCCTGATGCACATGCGGCCCAGCCGGTCCATTGCGCCTGCTACTCTTCTGCATGTTTGATTGTTGTCAGCTCATATTGTGTTGGTTAGGTTTCAAGGTATCTTATAGGTACGACTGGGGTCATTGCCGTGCTCATTTCTGTTGCCGTTCAAATTGAAAATATTGAATATAATTATTAATTTATGAAATTTATCGGCTCATAGCATTTCTTAAGAGTTATACCGTTCATTATTCATTTCAGCTCTGAACTCGAACTTCACCTCCGAGATTATTTTGCGCATTCGGAGAACGGACAGTGGCTTCCCAATAAATTCAATTAAAACGGTTATATTTGCTTTATTTCCTTACACGTATGGATCAGTACTTCCTTATACAGTAAAATATGTTCTTGTTCAAAGTATTCACATCCCACTAGATTGGATCGTTCGTGAATAGTTTTCTACCGAACAAACGAACCGGCCAATTTTTTAAATTATGCTCAAATAAAGTCTTGAATTCATAATTCATTATTCAGCAGGTCACTATAAGAACTTTTCAAATACTGCAGAAATAAAATTCTATGGACAAAACAAATCCATGTTTCGATTTTTTCACTTCCATTTAAGTTAAATCTAAAAATTCTCATAACGTAAATGTTCAAAATGAATCATGTCTTATGCTGTTATTGAAAAAAATCAGTGACTTACACATTAGGTGCCTGGGAAGTGTACACAGGTTGTCGTGTTATCTACACGCGTGGGAGACAAACAGCTTATCTGTTCTCCGTATGATATCCATTCCACGTGAACGAACTAGTAAGCTAATGTACGAAACTACCCATAGTGATTCCATATTTTTTGGGTCCGAAATTATTTTGTTCAATTATCGTAACTTTGAAATTAGTGTGCATCATTTTCTTCTGTTTGAGCCTTTAACGCAAATGATGTTCGATGCTCGATTAAAAACATAAATTCCGATTTATGCAGCAACGAAATTCATATTCAGCAACGAAAATCATCCAGCCAAAATTTTTTCCTTATAATATGTTTCTGTATATAGAATCTGAAATATTTTTTATTCAGCATTTCACTAGATAATCAAGAATTTTACCAACCAATCGTAAATGATGATTCGAGCTCGAAGCTTTTAAAGGGAGGTTGAGACGAAGTCGATAAGGTTAGCTGCAATCTAAATGCTTTAAAACGTTTATAATTTTATGATAGTTAATGCCTTTAGCTAATAATACATTGTTCATCCTGAAAATTATTATATTCAGAAGTATAATTACAGTGCATTTAATCCAGTCTACCCATCCATTTACCATTAATATTTTGGTGATACATTTGAACTTGCGACGAATTACGGCACTTGTTTATGAGAGACGTATGCAATGTTGTATTGAATTAAGATATTCCCGATAAGAGCTTCCCAGTCTTGATATTTGTTTATTCTAGGTACAAAACTATCGGATCTGATCGAATGCAGGACACGGTTCGTTCGCGCAGTCGCCTTATGTTGCGCCACTTCTCGAGAATGGTTGTTAACTTGTCTCGGCATACATAATAATTGCGACCTGACTAGCGATTGGCTTACATAGTATATTTTAATATTTCAACTGCAATATAGTCATAATATGGCCTAATGTTTTTACTCATCCACAATCAAGATTCCATCGTAATGTTTATTCTTAACGCAAACCTGAAAAATTCACGCCCGTAGTGATTCTTCATATCTCTTATAAAACATAGATTATAACAAAGAAATATAATTGAATTATTTTCCTCTATGAATTGAATAATAACACCTTTTACACTCCCCGGAATATCTTATCATCTTCACGAAATGAACTAAAGACCCATACGAATGTGAAGAAAGTAATGGGCGTATACGTTAAAACGCGCATAGGCTAGGGCTAAAAGGACCGAATACGGCAGCTATCAGAGCGGACAAACACACGGAGAGAGTAAGGGAGAGATAGTGGGAGAGGGACACAGGGTAAGAGGAGAAGGGGGATCGGCTTTTCGGTGGAATGGATCTATATATAGTTGAGGCAGCTAGTGCGTGCATGGTCGTCCTGATAACGGGTGAACCTTCGCTCTGATAACAGCCAGCGAGAACCAGCCTGCGCACGTCGGCTCTGCGAGCACTCCGGCCGAGGTGCAGGATATATGTGCGGCCATCTTTTTAATTAGTCTCACCGCCCTTAGTAACTAAGTTAGTGGACGCCTATCAGGTGATCCTTGATACAGCGTCGTATGAGCTTCATATCATTAACGTGACTTCAAAGCCGGATTCTTGATTTACTCTCATTCATTTCGTTAACTAAACACAAGCAGGCTCGGTCGATAAGTAAATCAATGTTTATACTTATGTCATTGCTTATTCTCATGGTTAACTTGAATGATTGCGGATGGTATATGTACTATTGTAAAATTGAACCCTCAAATAATTATGCTCTACAGTGCAGTTAAATTTATTGATGTTAGTGCTCCATTGTGGTTGTATTGTTTTCAATAAGCCATCTATGAGACATATGAGAATCAATGAGACATATGAGAAACTGCAAGTCAATAACGATGATGGCTTTTTGACCTCCGAGCTTGTGGTACTGTATGAAGGCTTGGTCACTCGGTTAGCTGTAACTGAATTAAGCCTGTTGTTTAAAATATGTCGAAATAGATTTAAAAACCTCTAGCTGTTTGCATTGCCTATTGCTACACATTGCGATCGAAATTATTGACCAATTATCCGAAAATTTGAAGTTTTGACAGAAGGAAAGGAATCATGAATATGGTCCTCAGACCCAATAAATATTCTCGGAACAAGCATCTCGTTTGATTCAAGTTTTAGCGCGTGTTTTCTAGTTTTTTTCCATAAAAATATTCACGATCATATTGAATGTTATATATGTTTAAATTAATTTCGTGATTCTACAATCGTAAATTTAAACATATTACTTTCTTCGATTATCTTTGTGCAAAAAAGACTAAAATTTAAAACGACTTGCTATGATTTGAATGTTTGCAGTAAGTAAGGAAATGACAAAACACTGGCCGATTGATGTGACCGTGCACTCATGTATGCATTACAGTTGCACAGAAATGTCCCCTTGATAAAGTTCGGCACGATTTAGTGATCTTTGAGGAGAGGTTTACCGAAGCTTTTGATAAGAAGACGTTAGTGATATGGTAAACATGTTATTGCTACCGTTATTGCAGAGAAATTTATCATCACGTGAGACGACGAACTCGGGTGTCAATCACGGCTGGAATTTTTTATGTTATTGATCAATTCATTAGAATTTTTAACTGGTGAATGGGAGAAATTCTCACGTTGGGTTTATTCGAGGGATAGAAATTTATAAGGCAACAAAGAAAGGAAAAATGTAAGAATACTGAGCTCTGATTTGCATCATACTCAACTTGCCTGCAGTTGTCATGTGCAATGACGCATTTTTTAAACAGCAGGCTGTATATGATGAAGTTCTCTTTAAATGATGGTGGAAGGCACGTACTATTTTCGTTGTTATTCTTGTAAATTAAGGTGATCGAGGTTAGTGGATAATAACTGGGCTGCCAACCACTTACCATCAATCCATCACTGGGACTCGTTATCATTTAGAATCACTCCACGAGGCAGGTGATAATTAGGTCCGTGCAGTCACCAATCTAACTATCGAATTGTTCGTTATACTTGTAATGTCACATAATATCTGTTAATGAGTTCACGAAGGAAGACTTAATTGCATCAATAACTTGAAAATTTGGTTATACTTTCATTGTGATATTTAATCACTTCATGTACATTTTTTTCGGGCCAACGGGGTAACCACATTACCAAGACGAAAATAAAATCTTTGAGAGATTTAAATAATTATTAGTTTCGCTTTCTTAAAATAAATTTTGCGAGATTTATAGTTAAACATGAAGAATAATATACGAGAACCTTTTTGCAAAACTTTGCGCTGCAGACCGTGTATATTTTTTGAATTTACAACGTATTAAACTGACCAAAAGTTCCAATTATTATCACAGATCTTCTTCATATAGCCTAAAATTTCCTCACCAGAAGAAAACATTATCGTCAGTATTGTAATAATTTCAATTATTGTTTTCCCGATTCTCTTCCTTCTTAACCTAGGATGATTTGCAAACATTTGTACGGCCTTGCGCTCATAACTATAACAATTTCAAGGGTTTATAGTAATAGCTTGCGAGTTGTTGGTTTTGGATCATATTTATCATGTATAGTATAACTTGGAACTGCTACGCAGTTACAACGCTGGACGTTGTAACGTGCGTTACAAGGGTATAAACTTTTTTGGCCTCATGAGAAAATGACAGGCAAACTTTTGGTAAGATTAATATTTCGTCTCTCATTTGATTAACTCCCTTGACGTGGCTCTCGTCTGGTGAGCGCGGTATAATTACAGCGTTTGCGATACGGGAACCAGTTCACATTTCGTAAATTCACATTCGTGGTAATTAATTTCATTTGACCCAATTATGAAGAGAAGTATAAATTGTGGATATTTTCACTAAATAATTGGTGGCTTCTGGTGTCATCCTGAGGTGAGAGACATCAATTTTTGTGCTATTTCAAAAACATAAACCAATTGCAATATTATTTTGCGGTATCAAAGCATATGAAGGTGCTATTTATCAAGTTTGCTGGTTCGATCTTGTCGCGATGTAGTCTTATTTCTTCGATTTGTTTAATTTATTTATGAGTAATATGATGCCAAATCCGTGCTAACATCATAATTACTATTTCTACCGAGAATATGTGACAATCCTCACACCAAAAACAATTATATACCTGACCACTCTATAGCTGGATCACCAACACTTCGCTCGTTGGATCGGCCTGTCGCATCATCTTGGTGGATCGATCGTTGTGAGCTCCTTTTACCGAGTCGCTCGGTCGGCCCGATCGACCGGCCGGTGGGGGCAGCCATGGCTTGCTTGGCCAATCGGTCATCACGCGTAGCTTAGGCTTCACCTCACCGCCCCCCTTTGGTGGATACCTACGCATATTTTACGGCTGCACTACACAAGGCAAGTGACGGAGGACATTCACACTAGGGGTCTATATCAGAGCTGCACGAAGAGTCGCAATGAAGTACATTAGTTAACATCAAGGACCCGCTGAAGAAATACCTTTATATTTATGGTTCAACACGAATGAATATACCGCTGTGTCACACCGGGATGTCGGAGGCTTTTGCAGTGAAGTAGGTTTATATTATTTGCGTTATTGATTTCGAGGAAGAACGGTTGTGATGAAGATATGAATGTAGGAAAGTTAAGTAACTATAATTCTCACGGCGACAATGAGGAAAATATTTTTTAATCCTGTTATTTAAGGGATTAATGTTTTTAAAGTGGAATATATCTTCTAGTGAAATGCCACGACAACATATGAGATTTTTCTATTAGTCTTATATAATGGAAAGAATTTTTTCGTGAATTCCTCACGATTAAATGTCAGATGTATAAAGCTGCAAGTCCACTAGGCATCTAATTACAGCAGGCATGAAAGATTGATTTCAGAGCTTCCCTTTCTGCTGAAATTAGACATATCTAAAGCTAGGAAAGATTAATAGAGAGAAAGGTGAATCCAGACTGATCAAAAGATGAAGAAGGATTGTGTATGCAAAAAATTTCTAGATTCACTATACCCGGCAATGTTATCGAACCAGATAATTTGTTGGACATGTTATTGATGCCGATGCTCGTAAACAACGTACCGTGAGTTTTTCAGATACGCTTCTTAAAATTATAAATGGTAAATATTTGAAATATTAGCATGGCTTAGTCTCACAGTTCTAATTACTGCTTGCTTCGATTAATAAAGCAGTGTAACAATGTGATCTTTTTATTTGTTTCTGCATTACAAACTGTAATGACGTTGCTCCTGTATTAGTAGATGATTGCCTTAAGTTGCCACGTAACATATTACAATAACGAGACATATTTTAGTGTGAAATAATTTCTCATCAACTTTTGTGACCTTAAATAATAAGACGCATTTAAAATACCTAATTGATTTGATTGAAACTGTTATCAGCTACTGAACATCAACTCAAACCCTATCATAGCAAAGCAATTTCAATATTCATCATTTATACGAGTACTGTGCTGAAAAAAGGCTTTTATGAAAATATATTACAGGTATTTATTTCCACTAATTTTCTTTAATAAAAAAATACTGAGACGTACCGCAGGTTGGTAGAGCTCTGAGGCCTACAATAGAGGGAAGCCTCTCACAGACGCCGCCGACCTGTAAACAAATGAGGGGAGAGGCCTGCTGCTCCAGCGAGGCCGAGTGAGGGAGAGGCCTGCTACTCCTGCGAGGCCGAGTGAGGGGAGAGGCTAGCTGCCCCAGCGAGGCCGAGTGAGAGAAGAGGCCTGTTACTCCTGCGAGGCCGAGTGAGGGGAGAGGCCTGCTGCTCCTGCGAGGCCGAGTGAGGGAAGAGGCCTGCTGCCCCAGCGAGGCCGAGTGAGGGAAGAGGCCTGCTGCCCCAGCGAGGCCGAGTGAGGGAGAGGCCTGTTGCTCCAGCGAGGCCGAGTGAGGGAGAGGCCTGCTGCTCCTGCGAGGCCGAGTGAAGGAGAGGCCTGCTACTCCTGTGAGGCCGAGTGAGGGAGAAGCGCGCGGAGGGAGGCCTGAGCGGTTGTGAAGACACTCGCGGTTTTACTGTTGGATTGAGTTGTTCCAGTTGACACTACGAAAGTCTTATAGTTGAATATTAAATTGCATTTCATTAAATAACTGGCTGTGTAGTAGTAGTTTTTGCGTGGCATTCTTATATTGTTATCCTTTCAATGCAAACTTCTGGCTCACTAATAACTAATAATTAATATTGAACAACACCACTGCGTTCATAGACCTAGATTTACGGAGCTCTTCATACATGATTTTTCAATTGAAACGTCTTCTTCTGAGATAACTTGTTCCATAATAATATGGGCGCATGGCACGTCGGCCATGGATCTAACTGTGTAATTATTTAGGTTTCATTGAATTAAACGATTTTAAATAATAAGACGTAAGAAGCACATTGCCAGCAAAATTTCGAAGACTCTCATCATTTGTAGTAGTATAGTATCTTCGGCGTTGAGGAGTAGGCCTGGACAGGCCTGTCGCCGATTCTTGTATTTTACTTGAAACTGCTTTATGGTGTCATTGTTGACGGCATCCAAATTTACATTTATTTATGCATATAGATCTAAAAGACTGGCATTTTGATCAAATCATTAAACGAACGGTGGCTTGCAATCGTTTCTAGACTTCCAGTGCTTCCGTAGGGTACTATTGGCATTTCACGACTGAACATGTGCTCCTTCGCATCCTTGTCTAGTCTGTTTTTTGAACGCGTTCATACTCGGAGCGTCAACAATATCTTCAGGGAGGCTGTACCGCGTGTCGGTGACTGGAAGCGAGAAAAAGTGTTGTCGCATGGAGGATTTGCACCGCAGTTTTTAGTTTATTGCCATGGCTCCTAGTGTTGGTTCTTGTTTCAAATTCTTGGACTCCTTCTGGAACCTTGTATAAGCCGTGTGTATACTTGTATGCTTCAATGAGGTCATCACGCAGACGTCGATAACATAGGCTTGGAAGCTTCATAAACTGAAATCTTTCTTCATAAGACTTGTCTTTTAATCCCGGAATTAGCCTTATTGCACGTCTTTGACTGCTCTCGACTAAATTTTTGTTCTTTTCCAGTTTTGGTGACCACACGGCGTTTTCAAACTCTATACATAGGTTCGGGCGCACGACAGAGAAAACATTCCAGTTTTGGTGACCACAAACTCTTTACTACATAGGTTCGGGCGCACGACAGAGAAAACAGCTTCATCGCTTCTACATCTAGGTACTCGTAGGAGCGTCTGATCAGACCAGCAGTTTATTGGATTTATTAGCTTGCGTTTCAATATGCCTAAAAAATTTTAGCACCTTGTCGACACAAACTCCAAGATCTTTTTCCACGCAAGACTTCTCGATTATAACACTCTCGATGCAACTATGTCTTCTCATGCTGTAAGCTTGCTGTTCATTGTTCTTGCCGAGGTGCAGTACTTTAAACTTGTCAGCATTGAAACGCAGCTGCCACGCATCAGCCCAGTCAACTAAGCTATCAAGATTATTTTGCAGTTGTAATTTGTAATAATAACTCATTTAAGTATAATTATATATTCAGTAGAATTTAATTGTCAATATGACAACGCGTTCCGGCATTAAGGATATTCGTGTCTTTACCACCTAAACAATTTTATAAGGTATTGCTATTTTATTTACTTTCTTACAAAATAATTCCGATGAACTGTGGATTACTTGCCCGTAACTGGCGGAATTATTTCCGTGGATTTTTGACCTTATCTCTCACCGCCCATGCAGAGCTTTCCTTCGATGCTTAATATTCATAATTAAGTTATCACTACAATGAATTACACAAAAGAAAATTGTTAATTATTTTTAAAAATTTCCTATAAAGCAACATAATAACAGGCGTTTAGTGAGTAATTCTCGCCGGTTTTGTGAGTAATTTTTTACATCATTGTTTATGGTGGTAATTGTACACATATTAATCGTTCACTACGCAAGTTAGTGTGATAACATTGCAAAAAACCATTCACTAGTTGAATAGATTTGTTTTTCGTTTTATATTCGTTCGTATCTGAACTTTTCTTATCTGTTTTACACGAATTTCTCCCACCATAGTTAGGCTGAGAATGATTAGTCGTCAGCTGATCATCAGCTGATCAACTGCAATTTACCTGCTTTGAATATAATGCAGTTATGGTATTTGTTGAAGGACTTCTAATAACTTGATATGAATAAAATCTATTTGGCCCTAAACGGCATTTGCGTGTAGCATTAAGAGATTCGGTACAATTTTGGGATGTCTCTGGTAAATGTGAATGGGCGAAAAAATTTTAGGAGGTCAAGGGGGCTAAATGAGGGATCTGAAAATATTTTAGAGCCCCTGATGTTTGCGTTTAAGATTTATTACAGCAAAATTCGATAAAGAGCTTGCGTAATAGTTTGTTTTAAGTCGAGTTCGAAATATTATATGCTATTAACGTTATCTGAAATGTTTATGATGTTTCGTAGGTAAAAATGTTACCTGAAATGTATTCTATCCATACGAAGAAGATTTCCTTTTATATACCAAAAAGTAATTAAATATCCGTATACGTAAAGGGCACGTGCTGCATGGTACCAGCTTTCTCGGCGGTCAGCGGAAGAAGCAGCAAGCGCCTCGTCGAGTTATTTGGTCACCGGCGACGACGACAGCGGCTGGGCAGGCAGCGCGACGAGCGAGTAAGGGGGGAGAGGGAAGTGACAGGAAGGGCAGGAGGTAACAGCGAGGGGGGGTTGGGGTAACCGAGTGCATTAGCGCACGCCAGAGGTCGGTGGCGATCCCGCCAGTGTGAGTGTGCACAGCGCCAGTCTTACACGCGCCCAAACCGACGTCGCTCATCGTACTGCGCGCTCTCCCTCACTCGATCCTCTCACACTCGCTCTCCCGCTCCCTCTCTCTCTCTCCCTCGTCGCCATGCGTATACATAACTCATTGTTATCGTAGTCCAACACTTGCGCATGAAACCAGCGCTACGTAACCAGTCGCGTTGTCAGTAGCCCGCATACCCCCTGCAAAGCGTGACTGTTCGTACGGAAAGCCAGAAGCGCGTGATCACCGGTGTTAACGGAGCGACCCAGTGTCGCTGCCCCTGCCCTCGCAGCCTCTAATTGATAACCATAGACAGAAAATTTCAGCAACATGTGAAGTGTGATCTACAATTCAGAATTTACGCACATTTACTGGATTTCTGGATCAAAATAAATATCCATAAGGTAAGTCTGCCTAATCCTAATTCCCACTCAAGTTCTTTTACTTGTTCGCTACGTAAGTCACAATTTAGTCTGAGCAATGATCGTTCTATCTACGCTTCTCAGTACAAAACATTTTTTTGTGTGTTCGAAGAAATTTTAAATGATTTAATTTCATCGTTGCCGCTCAAATTAGGTATTGCCGAAAATATCTCTGGCATCCCTCATTTTTGTTTAAAAATTCCTGTATAGCTATCAGGAGATTTCACATTCTTTTGATATAATAAACACATTTCCCAGACTTATTCGTGTCAGTTGATAGACACGTGCCACGAGCCTCCGCCAGCGTGGCACTGCGTGCATGTTTGAATCCTGTTTATATCTGCAATAATTTTAACATTGTTTTCACATTTCAACTGGAAGCCCTCGATGCCAAAATTTCCATATTGCGATTGATGATTCATAAATTTGTAACTTTTTCTTTAGTGAATTTTACAACTATAATGCATGTTTGTTTGAAATCGTAATCTTTGATGCCAAAACGAGATGAAGAAAAAATGCTTAATTTCGCTGTGTTTACTTGAAAAATGCGATATAGAAAACGTTCTCATGATTAAGTTGCCAGATCTCGCTAGAATGTAGACTCTCTATTGCTCTTCTAGTTATAGTGCCATTGTTGATGGCATCAAAATTTTACATTTATTTATGCAATTAATAGTTTAGGCATTGGCTGCATTTACTGGTTTTGAAAGTGCAGTGTTTAATCACAATAGATGAAATTGAAGAAGGCGGAGAGCTACGTGACGTGGGGTAAGTTTAAGAGGAGAGAGGGGCGTGGGAGGCACACTGACAGCTGATAAAACACTTGGTGCCAGTCTAGCAAAGTAAACCTGAATGCATTTACTATCAATGCACATAATGTGGAGACAAATTTGATTGATTTTGATCCTTAATCCTTCCATAATGCTATTTAAAGAAGGAATGGTATGAATTGATTGTGTCAATTTGTGTGATGTACAATCTACTAGTTGGGTTTGTTCGCCGACTCTACCATAAGGCCCTATATGATATGCATGTGACATTGACGATTGAGCATTGAGGATACATTTCGCTTGCGAACGAAGGTAAGTTATATTCACAATTAAAAGTATAGTTTTCATTAATTCTGTAATCAATGCGTGTTTTCGTGTTACATTTTAGTGTTAAAGGTGTTTTGTAGATGAACAATTGAAGGGAGAGATTATGTGAAAGTGGAACAAAGATTTCGGTACCAATCCGACTTAGCCTACTACAATCTTAATTCTGCCGTAGACTGGCGTTCTAAGCGACGGAATTTATTCTACTTGTGTATCCACGATCACATTAATTCTTTCAAGCTATTCAATCTCATAGGGCTGGTTTTGGGGCAATCGTACTCTTTTGGGTTACGGCGATTCTTGTTATATCATTGACACATTTTCGGGTGTTTGATATGATGTCGCGGTCTTTGCTAGACAAATTTGTCAACATTTTCGCATTAAAGTTAACTTGAAGTTATTATTTATCCAGCAACAAGCCTACTATACCATCATGAATCATGATGCTGTATCAACAGACTAATGAGAGTGCGTGCCTCCTTATGCGTGCAAGTGCATCTTTTTCTTTTTCCATCAACGTCGACAAGCTATGATCACACAAATAATGGAACTAGAAGTGAGCGCGGCGCATACCTAGTTTACCTGCTAAGCAATTCCAAGGATCGCATTTGGCAACCGCATTTCATTCTTGGTGAATTTTTAATGGTGGTTCATTTTTATGTTCAAATGTATAATGTTTCAAGCTTGAAATATTACATTTTGATTTCACATCAAATTTCGACGTCAACGGTCCGCTTATTGAGCAACAGCAACAGAACAGTATCTCTGTTATGTCTTTTATTTTGTAAAATGTCTGATCACAAGAAGCTTCTTCAAACAGTCTCGATTTTGTCGAAATTGTACATGAAAGTATTTTAAATGTTCGTTAGAGTTATTCGTAGTTTCAGTTTCTGACTTGCACGACGATTCTTTAGTTCATTTCAAATATTGCATGAAGTTTTGTTTGGTTTGGATGGTATAATAAAATTGTATCCTGATGCTAAGGTTTAATCAAGATATTCATAATCTAGGTATTTTCCCATCATCGCTCTTATTTTAAATTGAGCTTTACTAATCAAAGAGCAAATATTTTGATTGATTTTTCATCATCATCGTATGGATTATTGTGGATTGCGGTTTAATTACCTCGGTGAATTGGAATATCTCGACCAAATCCACCGATCTTGAACGTAGTTTTTCTACTTAACTGAGAATATAACGTTATGGAATAGCATAACGGAAGTTGAAACTGGAATATGCAAGCATCATTCCATGTTTTGATTTTCAAGTATGTGAGCCGATACAAAAATTTCGGTTCAATTCTGGCTCATTTCTCTGAGCCTCCCATTCGCCTCAGGCCTGTAAATTTATTTTCTCAGGCTGACCGTGAAGTTTCATCACCTGATCATCGATTAGCATTTCATAATAATACATTAACTGGTAAACTCCTGCACTTTGCGTGAGCATATCATGGATGAAGCATAACTGGAGTCTCACACCTATCATCATGAATTCCTGAATAATAAGCATACGCAGTATTTAATGCCATGCGTGAGTAGAATAAATAGTTTTTATTTATACGAGAGGGAGAGACTAACGCACGTGACTCGAGTTGTTTCAACCGTAGTCTCCGCACATCAGTGTTGTTAGCCGTTAGAATATGATTGTATGTTCGTCTGACACTTCGTGCAACTTGCATTTGATTACCATCATTTCCTAAACTAGCTACGCATGAACATTAAATATATTTTTTGTATAAGAACTAGTTTCTGGTCTGAGTCACGCCTAAAGCATAAATGCACAATCATCGAACGGAATAAGATTAATTTTTTGTTGGATTTGAGCTATTATTGTCAGAGACGACTTAATCCAATGATCGTTTGGTGCAAGGATGGGGGCATGATTTAGATTGTTGTAATATTTAGCTACTTTTCAATTTTAATAATTTTCTGTAAAGCAACGTTTTCTGTAAATCAGCAATCGTCATCGTGTTTTTGCACATTTTTGCAGTTCGCTTGACTAATTTTATGGCTTCTTTACTCCAAAATTTTTGTCCATGCAATTGCGAACGTGCTCTGGGGCTTCATTTAGTTTTCACGAGCTTCGAAGAATTAGTGTCATAGCTGTCTATTTGGCGACCATTTTCTGAACAGCATATTGTTCGTGCCTGAAATTAAAATTGCAATTCTAATAGTAGGTCGCATCAATTGAAATTTTCAGATATATGAATTACCATTGCCATAAACTAGAAAAAAGTTATGATAAAGTAATCTTGTGAGTCAATAAACGAATGTATATAATGTTCAATTTTCAGGCCTGTTGCATGAACTGAATCCCTTCATCACTGAACTTGTATCGCTAGGCGAATTACGAATTTTTTTTATCATATCTCTCCAAGACACAGCTTCTGGTAACTATGGTTAGCATCAAGCATGTCATCGAGTGATATTATATTGACAATTTCTGGCAAATATTTTGTTCTCGAATTTGAATTTGGGCAAATTAACTTGGAAATTTTTGCAAACAATCTTCCTGCGCGATTTCCTCGAGTGCTCTCGCGCGCAGCGGCTAGTCAGAATAGGTTAGGTCTTAGCGCTGGCCTGATGCTGTCGAAAGCAGACGACGACGGCCGCGGGAGGCATCAGTTGGCAAAGAGGAACCGGTTGCGTTCGGGTCTTTCACGCGGCATCTCTGGGCGCGACGGCCTGACGAGCTGCGGGCGGTTAAGGCAAAGGATTCCTATATACGGTGAGTGAGTTCCCGAGTCACTCGTTCGAAACATTCTAGAAGTTCTACAAACATATCGATAGCGATGTTTCGAGAACGATTTTCTGTACGTTCCCACAATTTTCACGGTACCAGTTGTGCCGTTGTTTCGATACGTATTATGTTTTACTAATTTCATAAAACGCATGTGCCTTCCTGTGGGTTATTTCTGTTTACTTCCTATTGTTTCACCCGTGAATAAAGTTTGCGTCAAATAGCGGAAACATTTAATGTTAGAATTTTTTTATAACCAGTTGCCGCGTCAGCCGTTCCAGTTGTTAAACTGTGCTCATGTTTTCACGATTTAGCGAGCGCGCAAGTTGCCGTATCGGTCGCCATGTCAGTCGATGGCATACGGGTGGCAGTGCGCCGATGGTACGGCTGTTTGCTACTACAACATCACCAGCTGCCCCTGGATGCGCCTCCTTTGTTGCTTACGGTCAGGGAGCCTCTTGATCTTGGCTCAATAGGTTTCCTGCCGGCCTCTGGTGTCGTACTCAATTATTAATCTCGACCCTCATCCCGGTACATCTCACAGGAAATTCTCCGAAACTTCCCAATCTTAAGCAAGCTGACACTGTAAATTCCTGGAACTATGCTTGACTTTTCAACTCGTAGTCTGGGTGACGCTTAAGATTCGAGTATCGTCTCCCTAATTTGTAACTCTATCATTCTTGCCCCTTAACGCTAAAAAATTATACTAAAATGTTACGAGCAAAAAATTATAAATATTTTATTGATTGCTCCCTTTAATACTGAAGTCTTCATTTACTAGTGGAAATTCAAGTCTAGTCGTTTACCACGAGATACGTAGTCACGGAACTTTTCAGTCACTAACATGGATCTTTACAAATGAACAATTTTATAGGCTCTGTATCAGCGACTGGATGTATCAGAAGCACGTTCACCACCAAATCGCCTAGAAAACTCTTCCCTTGATCATCACGAGCTGCACTTACGCCGCGGCACGAAGCGTTCCTGCTGACGGTCTCTCCTTATAAGCGCTCTCGATAGCGGGAGCCTGGCGTCCCTTGGGCCAGGGTTGGGCCTCATGCGTCAAATCCTCTTGGCAGTTACACCGCGACCAATCTTTCAGAGCCCGTCCTCCTTCTACAAAGCCTGCCATGCCAGTCCCAAACCTCGTTCTCGCTCGACTGCAGCCTTTGCCGTCAGCGTAATTGCGACACCGACGCATCTTTACTGCAGGCTTTTGGTTGCTGCGTCGACTCTGCAGGGCGCCATTTCGAGCGCTCGATCTGCTCAGTTTCTTCATGAAGGCAATCTTGTGCACTTTTGCTGAGACGTTTACTCTCTGGCGAATGGGTGCGCCAGGAGTTTTCGTAACAGTACGCAAGTCGTGAATCATTTGCTTCTGTGTACCTTGATGATGGTTTGTGTTCCGTCTATGCCTCTTTTCATATCACGAGATACCGGTATAGAGATCTGAACCTTAAACTGGAGTTCATTTACACATGAAAGGCTACGCTTGAAACTGCCAACAGTTCGACGTACAAACATATCCTTTCACAATAATATCTTGGGGCTTTCTCATTGTGATGAGGCTCGCCTGATAATTCTTACCGAATCCACCGTTGTTGGCCCTTAGTGCTTGTATGCTTCAATGCAGTGGCATAAGTTTCATCACCTTCGACTGCTACCGGTTCTATCGCGTCTTTATGCGCGACAATAATCCACGCTCAATTGAGCAATAGCACCGACTGAATTTTTATATACATTCCTTCTTAACACATTATTTTGTAACACTGCCTCCTTCGAACGCGCTACTTACGGCTCGTAAATATATTTGAAAATTGAAAAAGGTACGTTTTTGCACTTACTGCATTTGATCATCTAGTATTGTTAAAAGATAGCGTCATTAGGCATGAATGCTTACAATGTATTTGCTTTGCTCCATAACAAACCCACAGTATGCAGAAAAAGTAATATCCACGGTTCACCGATTGAACAGAGTTTTGTGGAAGGAAGGCATCCAGGAAGCAGAAAGAAAGTGAATTATAAGTTTTACAGCAACACGCTGCATGTTTGGGCATAGCGCAGCCAAGGCGACACAATAAAGGCGCATTGCGCCAGTAATACAGTAGCGGTACATAACGGCGCATTGCGATACGCCAGCAGAAGCGTCGTTGTAACGGCGTGCTACGTTATGACAGACAGAACATCGCAAAAACGGTGCGTTACGTTTATGCTGCACTAGCTGCGCGAAAACAGCGTGTTCATTTAGGGCTGCAGCAGGGTCGCAGTAACCCAAGTGTTACGTTGGGGCAGACGGAGCCTCGCAGTAACGGCGTATTACGTTAGGGCAGAGGCAGGCGGCAGAAGGAGGAGGGTGGTCGAGGGAGAGTCGCACAGCCCCCTGTGTTTGCCACCATGACTAACAATGCGCTCGCCCTGACAAGGGCTCGGCCATAATTGGAGTGGCGCTGCAGCACAGCCGCTCATAGACCACTCGCTGCCGTGCGCCACGACTTGCTATCGCGCTGTGCCGCATTTTCGGCCATCAATAATGTTCTAAGATTGCATAATTTTCTTGACTCGTAAATGGTTTTAGTGATTCGTATCTCTCATGGAAGAAGTTTCATTATTGTTCATCATTTAAACAATGCAAGGGTCTTTAGGTGTTGTGCCGCAATTTCTCGTGTCACGATGCCATGAAAGGCAAGAATCGCTACATTGTTTGGCGGAGCGACGGGTAAGATAAATTATTTTTCTGATAATTAATTCACGTTTATACGCGATGTTGAAACCATTCAAATTAACAGCATCATATATGAACTGTCCACAGTTAGTAATTGCCTGCTATCTTATCCGTGGAAATGGCAACATTTAGAAAATTTGGCTTTATCCGAAATATTTTGCTTAAATAATTTTCTGACATAATAGAAAGAATCCAATTAAACCAGCTATAAATTTTACGTTCTTCAGTTCATCCCAAGCCCATATTGGCCACGATGATGTTAATTTGTGTAAAAAGGACGCCCTTTGTGAGACACGAGCTCTAGCTTTTGAAAAAACTTTGTCCCGCAATCGATATGTATTCGTTCTTCAGTGCCATTTTCAGTTTAATCGCTCATCATTAGCCCATTCCCAACCAAATTTCTTCTTTTGTTCAAGTAAACTTCATGGAAACGGTACGACAACTCCAATTTTGAGTAAGAAATGATTCGTGAGAAATGAACATTTGCGCTGTTCTTCAGAACTTATTGGAGAACAGATCTAATTACAGCACTCTTGATAGTTTGGGGTAAAGGCTCGTTTCGATGTTACTAGGTTTAATCTGGCTCATATGAAGACTTCGCGGAAATAACTAGGAAATGTTCACATCCTCACCTGGTGATGGAACTGATGTCATCCTAAACTCTTGTCGAACAAAAGCTGTGGCACCTCAGTGTCGCATGTCCGTCAGTGTGTCACGCGTGTCACTTTAATGTGCACATGACTCATGTTTCGCCTTTCTCGTGACTAGCTTGCTAGCTCGTCGCTCTGTAGAAGATTTAAACGCGCACTGCTCGACCATCATTCTTCTATCTTTCGTCGTGATCATTGAAACTACTTTCTTCGTTTTTTTTTCATATAGCGAGGAGTTTTAATGCTCCCATGCGAAGTGAATTTACGGGCAGTTACGTCGCGTAGTTCAATGGTTTCTTCCGCGTATTTCAGTGACAAATGAGAATGAGCTGAGTTGGTTTTAGATACCTCTAAGGCTCTATGCATGTCAAGATGTTTTTATGAATTCTGTTCTCGGCTAAATTTAGGACTAATTTCTGCTTATTCTCTCAAAATCGGATGTGAAACACACAAGCCGACCAACTATTAATTAAAACTTATCCCTCCTTCTTGTCTACATAAAAATGCCATGTTAAGAAGTCGCTGTTCACCATCCTCACTGAATATGCTATTCATTTAGAGATTAATTACATATATTGAAATTTCTGCTCCATCAATAGTCAAGCTGACCTTAGCTACTTTCAACTTTGATTGCGATTTATTTTTATTGGGATCTGCTTTAGTATTTGATATGAATGGAAAATTTCGGCCAGACGCAGACGAGTTCTGTTTTGCTATGCCGATCTCGACATTCTTCTTAATCTCGTACTTCCATGAATGTTTTACTTTTCCACTGGAGGAAAAGTTTTGAGGAATTGTTTTAAGTAAACGCTTCTTGACCTGCTTTGCATCTCAACGCACTCGCCTGCACCTCGTACACGACTCGCTCGTTTCTTGTCCTGTCTCGTACCTCGACTCGCTCGTTTCTTGTCCTATCTCGTATCTCGACTTGCTCGTTTCTATCCAGTCTCGTATCTCGACTCGCTCGCTTCTTGTCCAGTCTCGTATCTCGACTCGCTCGCTTTTTGTCCTATCTCGTATCTCGACTCGCTCGCTTTTTGTCCTATCTCGTATCTCGACTCGCTCGCTTCTTGTCCAGTCTCGTATCTCGACTCGCTCCCTTCTTGTCCTATCTCGTATCTCGACTCGCTCGCTTCTTGTCCAGTCTCGTATCTCGACTCGCTCGCTTCTTGTCCAGTCTCGTATCTCGACTCGCTCGCTTTTTGTCCTATCTCGTATCTCGACTCGCTCGCTCCTTGTCCAGTCTCGTATCTCGACTCGCTCGCTTCTTGTCCTGCCTCGCTTCTCTACTCGCTCGCTTCTTGTCCTGCCTCGCTTCTCTACTTGCTCGCTTCTTGTCCTGCCTCGCTTCTCTACTTGCTCGCTTCTTGTCCTGCCTCGCTTCTCTACTTGCTCGCTTCTTGTCCTGCCTCGCTTCTCTACTCGCTCGCTTCTTGTCCTGCCTCGCTTCTCTACTTGCTCGCTTCTTGTCCTGCCTCGTATCTCCACTCGCTCGCTTCTTGAGGTGCTGGTATTTTTTTGTGCCCACAGCAGCGCCGCTGTCCTCGCTGTCGCTGTGGGCGACGTGGTGGAGGGGGTGGGTGAGGCGGTGGGCGCCGGCCTCATGAGCCTTGCCTTTACCCACTCCCCTCGCCCACGGTCGCCCGGTCGGTCGGCCCTCTACTGCTGAGCGCAGCGCACTATATCCGCTGCCTCGCACGCACGGCACGCCCCGACCGCGCCGAGGGGTGGGAGCCCTAACGGCCTCCGCCGCCGCCACGCTCTTCTGTGTCCTTGAATGTAGCGCTAAAAAGGCTTTTTGTTCGTGATAAAGTACCCAACAACGAAATGTTTTTAGCAACTACTATCAACGCGATAGCCTCCGATAACGTTAGAAAACGCGAACAAGGGTTTCGTTTCCCTCTAATTATGTAACTACGATCAAGAGCTGCATGCATTCTCAAGCTTCCTGAATAATACGTTTTTATAAGTCGGTGACCTAGCTTTGTTTCAGTCCTTTACTTGAATATTTCACCATTTCTCTTCTAGGTTGCTGAATATTATGTTGGTTAATGTGACATCCCGAAAGATATTTCTTTCTTTGTTCAGCATCACTCTCTAATGTCATTTTTCATGAAACACCACTGGACCAACGTTCCAATAACGCAGATTAGAGCTCATCCAGATGCGATCTTTGCATCCTTCCTTCGTTCGTAGCCAAGCGGCGAGGGTCGCGATATTGGGTAGTCAGGCACCACTGCCCTCTCCGCTCCTGACCAATGAGTCCTCAGTAATATCGGACCTTTGAGCTCAGCGGCAGGCCTTGCCATCGTTCGTGTTGAGGCTTGCGGTATTTGGGAGATGGAAATGGATGGAACATTGCACTGAGAGGACTCGTCAAGACGAAGTACCTTTGTCTGAAGCTCGCTGTAATGCTCGCGCGCAGCACCACTAGGCTGGGCGTAAACCCCTATGTTTCCTGTTTTTATCAAGAATACGTAATTCGGAACTATTAAGCTGAAGATGTCGGTAGCATAAATCGATGCTTTTTCAGATTGGAGTTGAAGCTTGTGCAATTTTTGGCCATAGGATTGGAGAATTTTAATTTTACTTGAATCGAAGCTTGAAATTTCAATTTTCAAGATCTAATTCAAATGTACTTTAACATTTTTAGATTGAAGTTCTCGCTCTTCGAACACTGATGACTACTGAACAGCGGCCATGTTGCTGATGAACTGAAAGCCATTTTCTAACGGCACAATGAAAAGATTACGCATTTAAGCAAATTTTCATCCAAATCGGCGTGTTTTGGAGCAAGCACAAAACCATTTTTGTCCTCTTTGCTGACGCAGCTGGAGAAGGTAGTGCTTAATTTTATTGGGATCAATTCAGTGACGTAGCTTACAAACTCGTCGTTGACGACAAAGCAAACACAGCAAAACGGAATGATGAATAAGTAAAGTTAAGCCTGACGGTTGCGCATCGCGCTGTCAGACATTTGAAGGGAACGTTACAGCGTCGCTGCCCATCGTGTTTACGACGGCAGGGAGCTAGCGGCCGCCACCGCTCCAAAGCTCGGGCATAGAGCGAAACAGAGGAAGAAGAGGCTTAGGGAAGAGGGGGTGACTGCTGCCTCTTTGAGCGACTAATGCTTCAGAGGGGCCGCGCCCCTTGGCAAACTAGGAGGGCGACGCACAGGGGTGTTGTGGGGAGCGAGTTAGGGATAGCATGCATGCCCTGGGGAACCCATGCTCCTCGAACACAAACGTCAAGAGGAAGAGGCGTGCACCTTGGCTTGGGGCTCTTCTTTGCGTTGCAGGGTACGAATAATTCCCGTTTTCTTGCGCGAAAAGGTAAAAATGAGCATAATTAAACTAAAAACGTTATATTTTGCGGAGCAGTGTTGAAGAACATGATTTTCCAAGGTATCTATTACATTATCTTCATAATAAATTTTGGCTCCTACTATAACTCTCGCTTGAGCTACAGTTTTTTCTCGCACAATTAATGTCCTTCTCTTTTAATAGAGTTTCAAACGTTTTTAATTCAATGAGTTTTAAACTGCTCCGTAGTGCCTGTACAAAGATGACGGTATACTGGAAATTCGGCGCACAATTACAATAAAAAACTCATTTTTTATACGATTTATATACTGCGGTTACAATAGAAAGAAAACCTAACGTATTTTCAGCGTCATTTGTTGATGAACAAATATTATTTTTGTTTGAACCGAAATTCCAATCAGTCTGTTGGTACTGCCAATCTATCGAAATTGCTAAGTAACCCAGGCTTTGCACGTCTTGAAGCAAAAATGATAATATATTATTCCTTGATCATTTATAGCGGCTCATCTCGGGTCCCTCTTGCGCGTCATTGGTCTCCCGCACGACCAGCATCATCAGAGGACGCATATAGCGACCCTCATGAGCGACGCTTCCGACCGACATGCGGGAGCGTCGAATAAAACTGCGCGCGTGGAATGTGGGCTCGTCAAGTAGAGTGAGGTCATTACTTGCGTTTAGTTACTATGATGATTTAGAAAATCACGGATATTATACTATTAGAATCCCTCTTGATCGCTGAACAATAATGTAATATATGACTAATCAGGATAACGTGTGTACGATGAAACGATGCATTACTCAGATTTACCATCGATTTTTTCAGATAATTAATTATTCTCTCTAGGATTATAAAATTTGCGCTTAGTGAATGTTAATCCTCATGGAATCAACTGAAAATCAAGCGCAATTCCAAATTCCAATGCCAATCAAGCGCATTCCAGGAGCTCATTTCGGATTTCAATTCGGATTTCGAACCATTGTTACAAAATATTCTCAGTTGGACTTATGTCATCTCGATGGTCGATATCCGGTTCCATGGATTTATGATAGTTACAACACTCATATTTGTAAGGATCGTTGATTTGGCGTAAAAGCTTTTTCCAGCGATATCATTGCAATGTTTCCAAATTTGCTATGATCGAAATCATTTTATATGAAAACCAGGTATGCCAACTGCTCGCTCCGATAGTGCAATTATGTGCAGGCATTATTGCATTGAGCAGTCAAGCACTGTGCAGGGCTGCAGCTCAGATGTTAATACGCGAGTGACGCATTGAAATCGCATTGGAGTGTTACGTATCAAACAGTCAAATAATATTGAGGGCACTTCGTATGACGAACGCTCGATGCTCATTGGAAAAAAATGTGGTTTGCAGCAATGTAATCTCTAGCTTCAAAGTGCGATTTCACTCGATGTAAATTTACGGGAATTAAGAATGGAATTATATAGAAATAATGCTTATCCCTAATAGGAGCCAGCATGACAAATCAAGCCAGGTACGTTTACAAGTCATAATAAGAGCATGTACATGTAGAGCTACTGCACTGCGCAGCGAGGCATATAGAGCGCGAGTCGCTCGCTAAATACGTGAGTGTCGAGGAGAGCTCGAGGCTGCAGCAGCAGCTGTGGTCAATACGCGCCGTGTTCTGCCCTGCATCGCGGCATCAATAGAAGCCTATATCAGCCGCCCTACACGCTGGGTGTAGTCACGAACTGTGTTCCTCGACCCCACTTGGCCTCACTCACTTTGGACTTTACTGTGTTGGTTAAGGAGCACAAACGTTTAACAGTACTTCGAAGTGGAATTTTTTGTTAAAGAATCTTCTTCGCAGGTGATTTCATCGCCCTAAGCATGTAGTAGCCATCTTATGTTTTGGGATCATTTTACGAGTTAAGAATTCTTATTTATAAACTGATATTATACGTTACAAACCTTCGTTTCATCGTGCATCGGTGTGCATCAATTTGCTGCAAGGCCTTAGCTTAGAACTTTCTTTTATGTGTGAATGGGACACTCCGATTTTACAGCGTTATACCACGCAGGTCGATCTCACATGCACTGCAGGTCGATCTTACATGCACTGCAGGTTGATCTCACATGCATTGCAGGTCGGTCGCACATGTACTGCAGGTCGATCTCACATGCACTGCAGGTCGATCTCACATGCACTGTAGGTCGATCTCACATGCACTGCAGGTCGATCTCACATGCACTGCAGGTCGATCTCACATGCACTTTTTTCATATGCACTTGGTCTGCTAGCGCTCGTTCGGTCACTCGCTTCTCCGACTTCGCATGTTTTTTGAAGCTTACTTCGCCGGGAGCTTGTGCAGCCGTCGCCTGACTTTCATCAAAGCTCCCCCGTCAACAGGCGCGCATTTTCGCCGTTGCGTCGCAAAACAGCCGAGGGGAGCAATCAATCGCCTCCTCCATATCATGCCGCACTACTGCTACTGCTCCTTCTTCTCTTGCAGTGTTGTGTTCGTTGCAGCCTTTGTTGCGTCACTCGCTGTTGTCTATGTTGTGGTGTTTTTGTGATCTTCGTTGGAACCTCCTCCTTAATGCTACGGTTGCTAGCTGTAGTCAGTGAAGATTTATTGGTTCGGTATTTGGGATAAAGGAATCTTCCAATTATATCTTGTCGGTGATGGTTTACCTGTTATACGAGAAGATCGTTATGTATCGTTGCAACTAATTTAAAATTGAATTATTTGTTGCACTGTAATATGAATTTTGAAACTTCAGTATAAATGTTTTTACTGTGAAAAAGGTAACTTTTAACCATAATTAAAGTTGTCCAAAACGCCAATTGCCATTTTTTGCGCCATTTGATACCGGTAAATCAAGAAAAAATATGCAAAGATTTGGATGCCCTACCACGTGACTCGTCAGATCTTTTTGCAAGCCCCTCTAGTTTATCACTGATTCTCCTGGATTGCTCCTGGATTGCATATTGAGTAAATAAAATTAGTTATAATTCAAAATTCATAGTCAAACTATACGATACCTGTGTTGCAAATACTTTGGGTTTTATTTAACGAACTTTTTTTAATTTGCAGTGATAAGTATAGATCATCGTGTACATGCAATCTACTATATTTTCTTATAAGCACTATCTCTTCTGAATTTTTTGCAAGTGTTGCCCTCAATTTGTATACAAAATGATCATAATTTGGATAGTAAATGATCCTAATTTGTATACAAAATGATCCTAATTTGTATAAAAAATGATCAGTGTTATTTATGACTGATCTAAATGAAATGTTTTATTTGTTCCATAATATCATTTTAAACTTTAATGATATCGTCCAACCATCCATCTTCGACACTAACTCTGTGGTTTTGCATTTCATTGTCTCCTAGTATTTGTCGCTTGTCTTTGCCGCATGCAGCATCCCTCACACCTTCTAGCCTGAACCGACGTACGTGCAGGAAGGTCGATCACGGCACATCTGCCGTGCGGCCAAGGCGGTCGGCCTTTACTCAGAGCACAACTAATTAGTGAGCTGTTGGCCCCAACGCGTCAGGCTGGCAGAGCGGCGCGGCTTCCTGGCGAAAGGTCCCCCTTAACTCGTGCATCCTGCAAGTAGCCTCTGTTTGGGGGTGTCAATTTCGTGCCTTGAGGGTTGTGCTTTCACGATTCATCTCCCACTAGCATTTGGAAATTATTCGTGGTTTGTTTGATGGGTGTATAATTGCGTTTAAGTGTAATTATACAATTGCTAATGTTCATAACATGTTTTTATTCACTCCAATGCCAAAAATCATTCGTAGCCTGATGATCGCCAAAAAATTCCAAAATAACGTATGACGCATGAAATTTTTTCAGGAGGCTGTTGTCTCGTTTGATGAGTGCTCCCGTAAGTCACTGAATTAAGAGAAATTTTGAATCTTTCAATTTGTATTTCAAAACAATATTGGTAAAGAATTTTTAAATTCCGAATCCTAGTGATTCAAGATTGAATAATTATCTTCGTCTAAATATCACCATGTGGTGATTACGGACTGAAGAGACTACGAAAAAGACGTCCACCAGATCCGCAAACATTTAGGAAAAGTATAAAATAATGCAAATTCATTTTCTCGATTAAATAGTTAAGGCCAAATTAGCACTGACTGTTCTAGAGCTATTGTACGACCCTACTTTTATCGTTATCAAGTTGGCTTTCAACTTCTTGAGTTATATTTTTGAAAGTTTGAGCTACGGTTATTCGGAAGTGTACTTATTAAGATCTTTAAGAATTGCATAAAGCAACATCAAATTGGACTCGCTAAAGGCACTTCGAAGAAAACTTGACCCAATATCATCGGGAGGTTTATAGAGAGCAGAAGGAAGGGGTCAGCCGAGCCCCGAGTCAAGCAGTGCTTTATATCGGTGCTCTAGAGCGCAGGATTTTCTCTGGCGCTGCAAAATACCGTCCATCTTCCTCGACCGACCCTCAGTTATCGTGCAGTATCTCGATCGCCGCCTGCCATTTCTCTGGTCTTTTTGCCGGCCGTCGGGGCCGTGCGAATGCCGTCCGCCTTCCCATATTGACGCTGCAGCTGCGCCTGGCAGGCGGCTAGCCTCCGCCAAAACCAAGCGGAGCTTTTCCTTGCGATACGCGAGCCTTTCTTCCTGTCTTCGGAACTGCGGGCCTGCTATCCAGTACGCCCGTCTGCTTGTCTACATACTTGAATGTCTGTCTGCAAATTCTTTTTCTTATTTTTTGCGTCATCATGCACTCTAAGACTCGCCAATTTCATCTACCTGAGCAGTATTGGCTTGCGGTAAATTTTGCAGTACGATTGGTAATATCGTGTTCTTCAAGTTGTCTTCGCTTAACCAGTAACCACTTAGTGAACCAATTTGTTTAAATTGAGTGTAATTTGTACTCAATCACGCAAACCATCTTACCATCTTCAATCATTAGTGCCGTGGCCATTACCACTGCGGCTCTGAAAGATTCGCTAGTGCCATTACCGCCGCGGTTCTAGGCCATGGGCAACATAACAACATAACTATAGCATCAGCGCTTTAGAAGACATCAGCAGACTGTAGTCAATGCCACAGAAACGCAGCCACTCCCTGGTATGTATTTTCGTTTTGAGAATCCCTTGAAATTAAGAACGAATTTGCGATTTAACAAGATTTTTGTAGCATTTTCTCTGCGTCTTAAAATTGTCTTTCTTGTAGCGAAAATCATCCGGGTTTCGCTTTCTTGTTCTTCAAGAGCACTCATGCGCTCATTACTATTTACTACTTCATTTTATTCATTTACAGTGAGCTATTACATGGTTTTCGAGTTTAATTACACGTTACTTGATTCATATCATATTTGTGTCCGTTCACGTTTCATTAATTATAGATTGCGATTTTATTGCGTGAAACGTGTTTCAACATGGTACACAAATTTGTCATGCATGTCTTCCATGCTTCTTATCCTATTCTCTAAATGTAATCACTGACCAGCATTCCCGTTCAATCGTCTTGGTTTCTCCCGCATGACTGGGACACATAAATTTATTCGATCGACCAACGCCAACGCACTTTCACGGCGAGCCTCGTACCACCCGCGTGTCTGTTGGTCTTTGGTGTTCGAACCTTTTTCCTCAATTTGGTGGCCAGTTTTAGCCGGAGGAGCACACACAAGCTGCCTGGCTCGCTTGGTGTAATTCCATCCGCCTCAACACATCTGGTAATTGGGGAGAGACTCGCCGAAGCGAGAAGTGCGGCGGCGGCGGCAGTAGCGTCGCTTGCGACGACGACGAGTCTGCAGGGAGGCAGGGATGGTCGGGACAGCGACGAACGGGGGCAGCGTCTGTTCGGTGTGAGGTGCAATTTATTGAGTTTTTGTGAATTTGATTGAGTTTGTTTCTGTTCTGTTGAAAATTTTAGATAAAACAAGAGGTACGGTACATGCAGGCATGGTAAAAACTATAAAAGTTTACTTTCTTTTCTTTTTGTGAAACCATCTTACACCAGGCAGTGTAAAATGGAGTAAATCGTGGGTGTTTTTCTCACGTATAACTGTGTCTAGGTGCATCACTGTTGCATGTCAAAACTGCGATCTCGCCCCCAATCGTTCCATCCGATATTGTGCAGTATCTGAGTATCTATGAACTACAACTTCAAACTACTTCATTATTATACAAGTCAGAAAAAGTTTCTTGTCTATTAATACATGGACAATGAAAACCAGGGTTTGAACACAGCTAATTTGTTTCGTGGGTGAAGTTCGTAGGACCAGTTTATTATCTGCACCGTGTCAGCAGTCGTCTCCTCACCGCCTGTAAATACCCACCGTGATAAGGAGTCGAAGATAACGCTATATTATTTACTCGCGTATACGTGTGATGAAACTGAGCTGGCATTCTTAAACTAGGTATTAAATAAATTCTGACATAAATCATCATCAAGTCTTTCATATTTTGAAATAAAAAAGATTAAATCGAACGATATTTCACATTTAAAAACAAGTCCAAGTTTTTGCGTTTTCGGGCATGTTTTAAGTTTTGAAATGGATTTTACAGCAAATCATTAGTACAGTTAATGATACCAAAATATTAAGGATTGGAAAATGGAAGGTTGTGTTTCATGGAAACGCAGCCTGAACGATCAGCTGTTGCGGGAACGATTCCCTGCAGAAAATCAGGTCCTCCACAAATTATATAGAGATCATTGCATGACTCTTTATGGTCAATGATCTGTCTTTATTTAATCCGACTTAAAATAATACCATCTTTCTATCTCACTAAACTCTCGATAAATTGTACCATCCTATCCGAAATTACGAAAATTTGCCATTTCTTTTTTTTTGTAAAAATTTTAAAATTTGATAAACCTATATGTGAGCATTCTTTGAGGCTTTTTACGAAACGTAGATTTCCAGATTGGAGAAAAATTCATAGCGTTCACCCCGTTCATGTCTCTAACATTCACGGTTGATGTCTACGAAATCAGGCACTGCTCGTTCTAGGACTAAAAGCCTGGGCGCTTCTTATCTTCACGCCAGTCGCCGGCCCGACATCCAGCGTAGCCAAACTGATGGCGAAACGTCGCGCTAGGCCAAAGCTCGCATTGTTTTTGGAGTTGTATTCCCTAAGGCGGACGTTTGAGATAGAGTGGCAGCTCTGCGACCGTCACTCTATCGCTATCGTTTCTTTATCATATTCCGCTGCTCGAGTTTTGTGGCGGACACAGCATGTACGTATGGACAATCACACGCCGATATCGAGTGACGTCTTATTCTGACTTGCCTGCGGTGTCATAATGAACTTGAGTCAAGAAATTGTAAAAACATTTCCATAAAGATTACTTGCTTGCAGTTGTCATGCGACAGTCATGAAAACAAATTTTTTAGGTAACGCGTGGTTTCGATTCAAATACTTGTATTTGAACAGCAGGTGGTGTAGAGTCATTTTTTCTAGTTAATTGCTTGACCCAAAGTAATTTTTCCTGTTCAATTACCGACTCCTGCTATATCTTAGTCCCGTGACTTGACAAGGATAGTCCAGTCATACGACAGTTGCGGATTTGTTTTTTATTCTGTCAGATGATGTAAGTAATTATCCAAACAACGCATTTCACAAATCTTGCAGTACTTAAAAATTGACTTAGGCCTGGCAGATAAATCTCGAACAAGCCTCGATAGACACATGCATTTTTAGGATGTGAAATTTTATACTTTTAATAGTATGGGAACGAGCTTTTGTCTTGTTACCGACTATTTCGGTTAAATGACTTACATTAATTGCCAGCGAATTGAAATCCATTATTCAAAGTGATGGACACGTTGTAAGATCCAGACGGAGCTGCATTCCATATTCATTCAACACTGACTCGCATTTTCGCTGCAACGGTAGAGAAGCAGAAGCGCCTCGGAATGATCGGTCAATCTGCACGCTGTGTGAATCTGCAAATAAGCTATTTGTGACATCGATGGCTCAGTTGCTGCTGTTGCTCCTTCTCAAGTCACTGTAATTGGGATGGTCGAACTGTTTGCATAATGAATAATCTGCATGGTCGTCAAGATTTCTGATTGTGCCGATTCAAGCCACTACAATCATGAGGAGAATCGAACTGTTTTTTTATCGTGAATGATCTACTCGGTTGTCAAGATTTCTGGTGGTGTCGCTGATGCGTCGAGTCAAGCCCTACAATCAGGATTAATATTTTCACATCACGAATGATCTGCATGGTGGTCAAGATTTCTGGTGATACCGCTGTTACGTCGCGCCAAGCCCTACAATCAGGATTAATCATATCACGTCATGTATGATCTGCTCGGTTGTCAAGATTTCTGGTGGTGCCGCTGTTGCGTCGAGTCAAGCCCTACGAGTTCGAGTCAAGCCTGGTGACGTCCAGTCAAGTCCCGATCGGTACGTAGAATGAAGGAATTGCTGTACTTCGTTAAACTGTGAAGCTGTCGCTGACGAGGTTCCTTTGTAGCGCTATTGATGCAATCGCTGTTGTTCACTAGGTAACCGACCCCATGCTACGAAACAGCAATGGCGTCTTAATTTAGGTACTTAATTTGCTGGAATAGTTACATCGGAATCAAATGAGCAGGATGCTGCTATCTACTTACATAATATAATTTTTTTGGCATTCTTGATTCAGTTGATGTGTGCAACACCGTTTTAACAACATTGGTTTGTTAACAATTGCCAAAATACGAGCACGTTTTTGAGATTAGTGCATCAACTTTGGATCGACACGTAGATGGATAGGTCAATTGGGTTAGAGTTTAGACCAAACGCACGTCGTCTATACCTGTGTATTCTCATCCCTGTTTCTATTAACTTTGCTTTTCTATTGTTCATTGCAGCTCGGCCTCAATCATGGCCATGCTTGATCTTAAAATTTAACCACGATACCTGGGCACCTTTCTTAACATTGGTTTGAATCTGTGCCAGCTAATCATAATTGAGCTGGTTTTGAACCCATCCCTGCATGTATAAATTTTTTTGAATTACAGATTTTATTCCTGATTTTGTGTGATATAAATGTGTCAACTTCTCGAACGAATGGATGCAAAGCCAGCTACTTGCAGGTTAGTGATGTAAGCCTGCAATTTTTAGCGCGTTTTAAGGCCCTGATTGAAAGCCGAGAGGCTTCGAACAGGCTAGGCTCTTCCCTAAGCGTTTCTTCACTAATTAGGATAGACTTTACTCCACTCGCAAATGAGATGGCGATATGAATTTTTCCATACTTACCCAGCTATTTATTTATAAGCGTCGACCAGTAATAAAAAATATGTAAACTTTGTATTAAAAGAGTTTTAATGAGAGGAAATTTCAAGAAACTTTGAATATTATTGTTCATCATGTCTGCGACTTTTACACTTTTTTCCAGATATAAACGGGTTGTAATTTTTATTGTCAATTGAATGGTATATTCGGCATTCCTTGATCAGCTTCCTTGTTATAAGTATTTTCAACCAAAAAATATTTATGATCGAGTCTGATGATACGCGGAGGGAAAATCCCGCATACTAGCTGCTCAAATGGAGACGTTGTGCAATGTTTGAGGGGAAAGAGACGTCGTAAATTACTCTAACTGTCAGTTCACAACAGGTGGCATGGTAAAGGCGAAGTCAATGAGGGCGAAGAATAATACGTGGCCAGTGGTCGGCCTATCCAATTAGTTATAGCCGACCGTTGGCCATTCCTCGGCCACCTGAAAGCGACCAGTTCCCGCGAAGAAGGGTCTGGCTAGGATATCATATTACAAAGAGCACAAGCTCGAGGGTAGCGACTGGCCGAGCTTTGGGCAGATCAAGGATTTTACACGATGGTCGCGAAAACCTCCCTCTCAGACTTCGCTGCATTTTGACTACAAGCCTTAAAGTCAAATATGCTCTTAAATTCAGCAGGTACCTTCTTACTTATTCAAAAAAGTATAGACCTATCATCGGGACGTCGTGACCAGAACTGCTGCTGTTGCGCACATCTGAGAGTGAGCATTAGGAAATACAGAAGATTCTTTATCTTGACCTTGTCCTGCAACTCATTTATGTTGAGATTAATTAAATTACTGGATGTGATAACAATACACGTTTATTCGTTGCGAATGCAACTTCGAAGTCGTTCGACCTAGAGTTTAACAGCAGGCTGATCACGTGATTTTTATCGTATGTTATCACTTACCGTGACTGCTCCAACAGCAGCTACGACAGCAACGGCAACTACACACAAACAGCCACAGCGGCAGCTAGCGGCAGAGATGTTGCAGAGTGCATCAGTGGTCGCCTGTACCGCAGCCTTATCTCCTCAGCGTTGCCGACAACGGCCGCGATTCGGTTACTGCTCTTCTATGCTGCTGCTGCATTCACGCCTTTGCTGCTGCTGCTGTTTGCGATGTATTTCGGATGGCTACTAATTCGTGTCGTAGTAGCAAATTCGGAGCTGTACATGCTTTAATGCTTACTAAGTTTGGCCGCTCTTACATTGTCTATGATTGCTGTTGTATTATGTTTTTTTTCTCATGTGCTACCGCAAGCCTTAAATCGATCCAATAATGGATTAATACTCCATTATTGTCACCATAGCAAGATTTTTTTACTGCTTCCAGAGTATATATTGAAGTTATATGCTTGAGATTTTGAAATTGGGAGACTTCATGTACGCATTTCTTTAGAATTACGCATGAAACGCGCGAGGTCACCGTAAAATAGCCCGCAGGGCCTTGTTCAAAATGAAATCTACGAATTTTCTGTAAAGAATTACTTGGGTTTCAACTTAATAAATTATTGATTGATGCCTGAAATCATTTAACCAAGCGTGAAAGAATAAATTTTTATTTAAAGTGAACGTACAAGCATTAGCAGAGCAGCAGCGATTGGTAATTTAGAGTCAATTATATTTCGACTCTGTGCTTGAGAAATCTAGCTGGTCACCATTTCAATTGCAAGTGACCAGTTTTGATATCCTAATCCAATAGGCGACCAAATTTTCATGTAGTCTAGTCGTGAAAAGGAAAATCGACGCTTATTGCACCTCTCAGGGCTGATAGCGATAAAGCTACGCGATAAACTTACAGCCGTGTTATGCAACCAACACACACACGGAGGCAGCGTGCCAGGTTCAACGCGCCTCGTTTCAATGACATTCAGTCACTCCATGTAAGGTTGTAAATTGAATTCTAGAAGGCATCAGTTGGAAACACTCGACAAGAGTGATAGACCGGACCTTAGACTAGTCGTTACCCAGCAGTCCTCCTGTGAACAACCCATTTCTAGGCATGGTTGACGATAACCATTACGCCTTAACTCGCTGTGGTTCAAGTTAACCTACCCTGCCTTTATTGGTAAGATGTTCCGTTCAACCAAATTGAGATTAGACAATAAAATATGCTACTGCTATTTCATATTCAGTTGTTATTTAGTGATAATATTGCGATTCCATAATTAATGTGCTTAAATGATTAGTTTCAGTCAGTTCATAAGTATTATTTTCAATGTGTAGGGTTGCTGCTGATCTCGTGTGGACTGGACTCAAGGTGACGCTCTCCAAGCTTGTCCTTAGAGCTTTGCGTGCTTAACGATCACCACGGGGACCGACTCTTTCCTTGAGGATCGGAGAAGCCCTGCAGACTACCTTGTTTTAGGAATTCACAGATGTTCCCTGTTGAATCTGTAGATTGAGCAGCTAAGGTGTCAGATTCATTAATGTATGGCGTTATCCCTTGATGTAAACTTTGATTCGTGTTTTGTTCTATTAAATTGTTGGTGTTCCTAAATGTTTATAGTATCCGAGTCAGCGAAACGAACCCCGATGAAGTATACAGACTTCATTACACTCCATGAAATAAAATTTCTAATTCTCGACAAAACCGCTCGGTACGTCACACAAACAAGAGCTGCCAATTTGTAGACTCTTTCGTCTTTGTTAAGTCGTATGTGTGTGATCAGGAATTTAGTTGGGAATATAGTAACATTTTGTTTCTGGTTTTCAATTACAATATTCAACATGAATTAAATTAATTATCTTGTTTTGTTACCTTTCAGCTATAATAATAAAATAAATCTATTTGCATACCATTGGCGCAATCGCTCAACACATTGTGCCGTCCTTCTCACCTGCCCCGAGTCAGTCTGAATAAGGCCTAAGTGCACTATGCATGGGCTTTCTCATTACTCGCTGAGATCGGGGGAAGAAAGGGCGACCGATCTATGCAGACAAAGATCGCCGTTCATTACTTGTGTGGAAAACTCAAAGCACGTTCCTGGTTTGTTTAATCTCGACTTTAAGATGCAAAAGAATGGTTCTATAAACAGGAGACTACTTGTGCATTCATGCTGCGCGACTATGAATTTCAGGGCATTGAGGTAAGGCCGCTTCGCCTTCGGATCCAGCCTTACTTTGAGGTATTATTATTACCTGGCCGCGGAGTATTACTCGAATAGAGCTGGTAGAGGAATATTCACACCTGGCGAAGCCATTCATTACCTATCCTCTTAAAAGCTAACTGAATGAAACCTTCCCAGGGTGTAAAAAATAATTCGCAGGGGGCTTATATTACTGCATTTTCATATTAGTTAACATATAGTTCGTTGCTGGTTGAAGTTGGAGAAACGGTCGATATCGGGAATTGGGAGTGCAGCGTTGATGTACGATGCAACAAACACTTGCGCTGGCGTGCCTAGCACGCTGCACATGCGGGCCACGTCGACTATACAGCTGTGCCATCACATCGCTCGCTCTTTCTACTCAGTGTATCGACCTGACCCACCCTACCTACCTGCCTTTAGCTTACATTTTTTGGCCATCCAACCTTTCATTTCTTCGTGAAACCCTGCGGTCATCATTATTTTTCTAAGATATTTTCTCACTTCAAGTTAACGCACAAAGAAAAATTACATGGTTTTAAGTAGTTAGTTGCTGCTAAGATTTCAAGTTCTTTATGTGTGTAGTGCGATGGCCTTCTGGTTATGCCGATTTGGAAATATTACGCAATGGCATCATTGGCATGTCTTATCGAAAGCCATGCCGATTTACCAATAACGCGTGTTTCGGATTGATGATAGTTATTAGTAGGTGGTGCAAGAGGTTCTAGGTGTCGTTTGATCATAATTCTCATCTTTGTTAATAAGAATTCGTTCAACATTGGAGGTTTCTCGTAATCATTCCTTTCCCTCGGAATTTGTTGACGAGATTCAACTCACTAGCAAATAACGTACTCGCTTCATAAGCAAACTAAGGATATGTATCGCGAGTCCATTTGACACCAGAGATTTTTATCAGTCCTTCGGGGCATTGGATCTTGCATTCTGAGCATGCATCTCAGCGCTCGAATAGCCAGTTTATCTGAACGATCGAGTTCATGCAAGCTAGAAGTAACCGCGATCTCGGCACAGAGCTCCCGTACAGAGAGCTGCTAGTGCCATATGATCACCGGCATGAGTGTCAGCTGCGGCAGCAGCAGCTAAAGCCTGAACCAGCGGGCTTGTTGGTGTCTTCTTTGGTCTGTGTAGATAAGAGGAAGCCTGTATGCAGTGACCGCGCCGCTGCGAGGCTCTCCATAAGACCGCCTCTAATGTTGTGCGGGTGTCACCTTCTTATTTGTGCGACGCAAAGCCCAACCCCTGCTGAGACCTCGGTCTCCTTAGGTTTGCCTCACCAGCCACGTCTTCCTGACTCTCACCCACACTCAGCTCCCCTGGATCTTATGCTCACTCCACGTGCTTTGCAAGAGTTCCCTTGAATAATCTCAATTTAGGCTTGTAGAGCGTTGATTGATAAATTGTTATCTACATGATTTACGAATAATCGCCTAGACTGCTTTGCTCAAACATCTAGAAGCCCGATGAGAATTAAATGTTGGTTTTCCACGTAATTCAAGTGTAAATTCATTGATTTAAAAGAAGAAAGTCTTGAAGAAAAAGTCAGTACATCATGTTTTGACTATGAATAACAGAACAATGATTTTGCAGTGAAACCTTCTTATATATAATATTATGACGTTTTTTTTTTGTTTTTGAGGTATCTTTCATATTTATAACAGGAACTCTTAATTTCGTTGTCGTTTAAACCCGTGCAATTTCGTCTGTACGGTATCTACTAGCACACAATAATTACTTCATTTTCCATAATTAAATATTTACTATTGAATTTCCATTCAAACCGAAACGCCTACATTGTTACTGTCAGTTGACTAAGGTATAATTGCGCAATCGTTGAAAGGTGCAGTATTGTGATAAAACGAGTTTATTGAAAGTAAAAATCTATTTAAATACGTATAAGCATCCAACTGGTTACTTTCGCAAAAATTATCTTCCTTTTCCTCACTCATAGGTGACTACTTAATAGCAGTAGGTGTATTTTTTTATTTCTCTCCATTGACCGGAGTTACAGAACACGCTGATGACCGCCCTCTTCTTCTCTACTTCGCTTATTGTAGTGGAAATATCGCCGGCTTGACTCTAAGGACACGGGAGCGAAAGTAAACTTTGTTCGTTGACCGAGCGTGGCGAGATTGAGCATCCGTTAGAGAAAGCATGCAAACGGCCAGGCTTAGATCACTACGTGCGTTCGTAAAGCTCTTCTTGAAACATATCACGGGTGCATCTGTCGACCGGAGCGCTGCTAACCCGTGCTCTGGCGCTCTATAGCAGCGTCCAATATAGCCTCGGTCTCTCTATAGCTCATTGTTAAGCGACCATGTTACATTGTGTCGTACTGGTGCGCATCGGCGCCCTAGCTGTCCTCCAAAGCTGAAGAGAGATGCGCCACTGCCTCACCTCATCCTACACACCACACCCCCCTGCCTTTCAACTGCCTCCTACCTCATGCAAGTGAAGTAGAACTCTGTGAAGGAAGCTTCATCATATCATTGCATCAGTGTGTTCAGCAACATAATAATGTCTAATACATGTTTAGCTAGATCAAAGATAATGCCTGAAAACTATGTAAAATAGGTCCAATGATGTTATAACCAACATAAACTACTTTTTCATGGATAAAGTTTCAGCTTCGAAGCATTTTGGGCAAATTCACCAAGATTATCTATCAAATTATTAGGGCACTTCAATCACGTATTCAAATCTGTGTTCTGCGAGTCTGCGACTATTCGCTCGGTTTGTGGATCCGCTTATTATCACTTGTATGTAACAGGATTTATTTGCTGCATTTGAAACAATTGAGAAGTTTTAATGGTATATTTACGTTCTATTGAGCTTGTCAATATTGAGGGCATAAATTTGTACCATTAACCAACGGCAACAGAACCATTTTTGGGAAAATTTGCGTGGTTCCTCAACCCGCGTGAGGAGAAGATTGTTCTCAACCCCGTTTTTCGTTCAACTTTCTAGGACAGTCAATGAGGGTTATAGATTATGGATTTCTTGGAAATTCTTCTTCTTATGGATTTCTGGTACTACTACTCGAAAATATTCTGGCCAGACAACGCGACTAGCGTGCCAGCATTTGCACGCGTGCACTGGAAAAGGTTTTTGCTCGAGCAGGTGTTGGTTCAGAGTATCATTCGTCTTTTGTGAGGCAAGTCGCCTCTGCGACAGAAGCTATCATTCATCACGCTGACTATTAACATGCTGCACCTGTATCGCTACATTCGACATGTTTAGTGTGCGCTCCTTTCTCATAAAATTACATGGCTCACTAAAACCTGTTTATTTGGTCGGATTTTCTTTCTACTGCATGGAAGCTCTAGAAAACTTATCCACGAGACACGAATAGCATTTAAATTTTAAATGACAGAAAATTCTTGACTTTCAATTTACATCGCCAGCCATAACGTTTTTCAAAGGTGCTTATAATTAATTACTCGTGAGTGAATTTTTTCTATGGATTGGTTTGATGTTTTCATAGCAGGCTTTAGGGATAGTCCCTTCAGCAATAATCTTGAGCTCGCTACTATAAGTACGGGTAGAGAACAATATAGGAGAGACGTATTTAATTAATGACTATTAAAGAGTCGGACTCGAGCTTTACTTAGCAACTCAACTATGTGAAGCAGCTTTCCCAAATTATCATTCCATGCATTCTCCATCTTGTGGAGAACACTTTCCTCAATGTCCGTTTTTGACCTGTGTAGTTTCGAACGATAGCGTTATTATATAATTTAAGTTTTCCATTTGAGATAAAAATTTCTGGTTTAACGAAAAGTCTCATAAACTTATTGTATAGTATGCTGGTGATATGATACTACTATGAATTGTGGCGCACATCCCTCAAAATTTGTTGAATTCGGTTTGAAAAACGCGTGCGAAAGAAAGATATGCAGATTTCAGTCCACTGCCTAGTGACGCAGAATGAGAATGACAATTCTGAATAATAAGCACGAGTTATGGTATCAACTATTACTGGTCGTTTAATCAGAAAAGAAGTTGCACTACTCATGCCGACGTACACAACTACGTTGGGATTAGGAAGAGAACTACGCAGCAGAGGAAGCGAGCGTGTGGTGTGCGCACGCACGAAGTTCAGTTGAGCTAGTCACCGCCCGACTGGCTTATCCGACTAGCGCTGGTGATGCGGGCACTGCTCGCACTGACGTCTTTCTGCCCTTGTCATTAGAGAGCCCAGCGAGCCCTGCAGTTTGCTTGTCCTTACACCACCGCTGATGAACGCTGCTGTTGATAATGTTCTGATACATAGGTATGTAGCTACAAATTAATTCTTTACTATTGCATTTCAGTAGTCCTATGCAAATAATGATGCGAATATAATGAAGATATTATACGGAGGTAAAATACTTAGTTATTTAACTTTTTGGTTAAGTTTATTTAATTTTTTTGCGATATCACTGCTGATGTTTTGATGAAAAAACGTCAGAATTTGCCACTCACTGTCGAAGGGAACCAACGTTCCTATTTTGCTCCGGACTGAACACATTTACTCTTGCCATCTAAGATGCCATGCTCTCATTTTGCGACTACTGTTGCTTCTCATGCACATGATCCATCGCGGTCCCTGTTTGAACTGTAGCCTGCCCTGCAGTTTTTTCACACAATTCGACCATTATTACTGCTGCCACCCTGCATGCAGGACAGCGGCGGTTGTCCCTGGGTGAACTCGCATTAGAAAGTTGCTCTAAGGACGATAGTTGGTGCAGTGAAGGCGCCTGGCTTCTCCCGGCCTCCCTAACTCACTTGCTGATGTTGGATCTGCTGCCGTTACTGCTTTCCTTGCATCTGCAGTTGTGCTGCTTCTACTTTTCAGCTGCTACTGCCGTTGATTTATTGAAGCTGGCTTGATGTTGTGTGACTGTTCCTGCTTTTTGTTACTAATGTATCAGAATTATGTTAAATTTTGTTTACATAAATTCTGCGTTCATTTTATTTAATTTTATTTTATGACATTCAGCATAGATTTAATACGTCTTGTACAGAGTAAATGACTTTTTCACGAGAAACTAGAACATTTGTGCCAAGTTTGATAATGAGTATTAAATGCTGCTATCATATTTCTTTTACCTAGTGGCTAGGCCATTTATGCTTTAATTGTTGCACGAGCCTAATAATTGCTAGTCTCGCTCTCATATCTAAACGAGCGCGAACGGCAGGTGCAGTCTTTCAGGCAGATCTTTGCCATGTAGACCGCGCCATGCGCATTTACTTTCAAGCGCTTTGCCACTCATCCTCAGAGTACTGGACTCTTGTGATGGCGTGCCGTGCAAAAAACCGAATGCGAAAGGTCACTTCGACATGTCCGTGGCTTTCGCCCACTCTGTCCTCGTGAGATACTCCGGGATGCTGCAGGGTTCTCTAATTACTTTATCAATCTGCTCCATGCAGGTCTGTCTGGTTATTATTTTCCGCATTCTTGTAGATTTCCCACTTCATGATATTCATTATATATATTTTTTTATACGTTTTGAAGCCTATTTGAAGCATTTCCAACTTGCCTACCCGTATGACAAATTTATTTGTTGAATTTGTTATCCTATCAGAGCAACTGTTGTTCTTGGATTTATCAAAGAATAGCAGTGTGAAAACCACTCGAAAGCGTCAATGCTACAGAACACGAATGTGGCCGCCACGCATTACATATTGTGAACACTTGAATGTTGTACAGCAACATAGCATCATAGATTGAATGAGCTAATATTTACGAATTTATTGCTCACTTTACTATCGGCGTAAATTGCTGGTTAAATTTAATGAAAGATTTTCCAATGATCATGGTGGAGATCCTCAACATTATGATCGTTGCATTACAATAAATTTACTCTAAACGTTCTTGATACTCTTTTCATCATCACTAAAGCTTTATCCTTGGCTGAATTGCCGATACTTAGGGTAATTTTTTTTTTGCATGAATTTTTCTTACTCAGTGCATCATGATCACATCTTTTGCCCTGGTGTTGCGTTGCAAATGTAAGGCAACGGCTGCATCCCGCGACAGACGTAGCCAAGAGCGCTCAGGAGCCTCCAGCGCCGTGCATCTTTTATTCTCTGCACTTCCGGCAGCAGCGCGGCGTCGGCAGCAGCGGTGGTAGCTGGGAGCGTTCGTACACCATTTATGTGCGCCGATCCCTTTGGGCTTGGGCGATGCCTCGGCTTGGTATCGCCTTCTAGCGACTTCTGAGTTCTTAATCTATCTTATGCTTGGGCTGAGGCGTTTAATATTTATTTGTCGTAGTTTTTCTCTGCAATTTTGATGTTGACTAGGTATACTTACGAGCCTTGTGACGTGGTCTATTTAATAATAATGCATTTATTCGTCGATTTTATACGTTTGATTGAAATAAATGAACCGCTGCAATACTAAAAATTACAGATGGCTAGACTTGAAAATTACAGCTCTTGATTTTTTCTCAATAATTCTGTTTCAAATTGCGTAAACTTTATTGATCTGCAATTAAGTTCAATAGCGTGCCAGTCCGCCGCAAATTGTTTTCCTATATCGCATTTTCTGTAATAATATATTCAGCGATAGATTATTATAGACCTAACTAAGGTTGAGTGATAGAAAATTTGAACGACAAACGACACTCGCAGCTTCCGCCAAAATTTGTGGTGATAAGTGCCTTATTTAGGCCTAAGTTTGCTCCAAACATGTACAGTATCCATAAAAATTAACGGAGGGCGTCGAAACCAAAATCACCAAGTTTAGAGCAGCAAGCTTCCTCATCATATGGTTTCCAACTCGGAAATCCTCCAACAATACGCAATTACTTGAAACACAAAACCTCTTCCCTGTGTCATCTAACTAACAAGCAATGTTTTATGATACGAGATCGACATGGTCACATGCCGCTGCGGGCCGAAGCGGTACGACGAATCAGCAGGTATGACGGCGGGATCGGTACCGGAAATGGGCGTGACTGACCGCCGCCGCATTCACGCTAATCAGACCGAGCACTAATCAATTGTAAGGCTTTATATTGGCGTCTTAGTATTCATGTTTTTTTTATTATTATTGGGACATTCGAATTTTACTCATCTTCCCTAAGAGACTCTTTGTAATTAAAATAACCTGCTTTCCTGTATTTTTTTTTCATGTTCGAGTTGTTCAGCAAGAGCAATGCATTCATCGTTAGTTGTGTCACGCATTTTTACCATCTCGTTACATGGAGCAATAATTCTCGTACAATTATTAATTTCACACACTTCTATCTTAGCTATGACTGTAATTCTCATCTAATTAACGCATGACGATGCATACTGCTTGCAGGATTGATACTTTTGAATTAATTAATGCGTCACAGTTGGCGGACCGTATATGACGTACCTACTCTACCGTATGAATGAATATGTTTGCAAAAAAATTTGCCTCCATATCATTGTAGTACGCAGAGTCTTCTTACAATAGTATCGAGTACCGATTGTCCATGTTGATATCATTCACGCATCAATTTTAAAGATTGCATGAGATCAATGAAATGGAACTAGTGATCTTCATTCTAGACTGGCGAACTTCTATATTATTCCTGTAATGTCTTCCTTCTTGTTAATTTTATAAGTTTTATTTGAACTTTTCAGAAATTCAGTTTCATCAATTATCAAGAAATAACGTTATCATAAAACTATCTTTATTCAAGAAAAGTTGTGAGAGATCCGTTTGCTTACATTTTAGCGAAAAGCTTTGTAGACGAGCGATTGAACATGAGTTTCAGAAATTCGGCAGCGTCAATTCATGGGCAAACATGTTCTGCGAACAAATTGCTTTTCTTTCGTTACTTAATTACTTTGCGAGCATGCTCAAGATGCCCAGAAGTCATTATACTGTTGAATGGTCAGTTTATTATCCGTACATTATAGTTCTAAAGCAAGGCAAGCTATTATTTTAAAAATCATCATTAGCCACTGTTCATGTCGATAACTTTGCATATATGAATGACAACTTGGGGTCGTCTTACAAGCTGTCAATTAACTGACATATCTTTCTTAGCCTTCGATTGGGCTTATTTTGATTGAATCGTAAAAAATAGTCACATGTATACATGTGAAAACGAACACGTGTATGTTCCACTGCATAGTCATGCAAGTTGCGTGGATGTTTAGTATAGCAGTGCGGGCGAGCCTGTCCCGCTCTGTTTATGCGACTATCGAAGCATTTTTTGCTTCGAAAATTAGCGTAAAGGAATGTGTCATGCAGGCTCGAGCGGAGCTTTTTACTGCTCTCCTTTTCGGCTTTTTAGGCTGCATCGCTCACTCAATTGACGACTGATGAGGATCGAACGACCGGTGACGTTTGTGCTAACCATTGTGTTCAGCGTCCAATTGACGTTAGGCTCATAACATTGCAACTTCGACGAAGTCAACCTCTCTCTCGCGTGGTATTGAACCAGTATTTTGCCCATGATCGAGTTGAATTGTCAAGAAAACTATTATGGTTAATTTAATTTTTAATGAATTTCGTAATAATGCATTGATACACAAACGTTGCATCATCATAACGCCTAGCAAGCGCTAGCAAATTGACTTGGACGCCACAGTGCGGGATGAATGTTTACAGTCAAAACGCGGTCGATTCCGATACCTGTTAGTCTTGCAGTTTACACTGATTCGTCCTGATGTAAAACAATACTTCATAAAATTAGAATTTTGCTTATTCTTGATGTCACCACTTGAAGTGCTTTCATGTTTCGGTGCACAGTTGTAAAAAATTATTACTCCAAACATTGGTAGGATTCTATGATACGAACGACCTAATGCTTCGCTATTTCTCGATTACAAAAGAATGTACTGTGGCGTGAACCTTCTCTCGTCGATGTTGTTCGAGCGATGTTAGTTCGTGTGAACCCTTTTGCTTGTATCAGCAGTTCTTGGGTAGAGACGACCAACGGCCCTTGCTCTCATTTCCTGTGATTCTTTTGACCGATGCTTGCGTCCACGAAGCGGAATGCGCCTGACTCAGAAACACAACACGCTGAGCTGTTGTGACTCGTTCAATTCTGCGACCAAACTTCTTCGCCGTGATCCCTTTTGCTGCGTCATGTGTATCCTTCTTCACTTCGAAAGCATCATCGAAAAATTGCCATGATCGTACAGACGGACAATATATATGAGCTTGAATTATTCATTTCAGACCTGGGATCTATTTCACAGTTTCAGTAACCAAATTCAATAAATTCAATATCCAACCTAAAGTAATTTCTGTGCATTTTTGAAGCAAAGCACTGTACCTGTACCAAAGCAAAGCAAGCACCTGGCTAGAATAATGTGTTACCATTCACTATCTCGATGAGTTAAATAATTACCCTGAGTCAACTCCTGTTGACCTAATATAAATAATTAATCAAAACTGAATATTGTTGCCAATGATCTCGAGTTTTAGACTACAGTGCTTTGAAGGAATATTTCTGTCTTCGAGTGATTATTCTACGAATATCAATGTACTAAACAGTGAACCATCCACGCTTAAAGAAACGTAAGTTAATATAAACCTCGACTTACTTTACATTTGAATCGCTATAGTTCTTGAAATTATTTCTCTCCAACTACTTGAGTTTAATCATAGCTTGTTTTCTTCAGTTCTCATCTCATAATTTTTGCTATCAGTTGCTGTCTTGATCGCGTTACATCCAAGTTTGCTCTCAATGCGGCATTCAGCATCGAGCATTGGTATTGGACCGCCGCTCTGTACTTATTTATACAAACGATAGAAGCTCCCTGCTTCGGTGTGTTATTAGTTTACATTTTTTCTTGAAATTTCACCAGCAAAATACCAGTATTATAAAGTACTCAGGGGTATTCATAAAGCCCGTGGTGGTACAGAAGCATAATAGCGCACCAGTCACACGAGCTGTGTCCGTGCTGGTGCAGCCCAAGCTGCCTATGCCACCCCTATTAGTCTTCATTATACTCGACCTCAGGGGTGTGGGTGATGAGAGAGGGGTAGCTCTGCGGGGGTGCAGCGTTTGCCCGACTAATGCGTCATCACTGGTCGTATCTCGTGCCGATGGATGCACTCGAACAGGGTTACGATGCGGACAATTTTTGACGATACATAAAGTGATTTTTTTCCATGATCATAAGACTTTTGTTTATTAGATAAATCCTTAATTTTTCGCATGATATTATTTTTTGTAGTTTTGAAATATCCGTCAGTAAAACATGCTGCTATTAGTGCTCTTCGCATTTGGTCGCGACTTGCACATACTGAAGGCTCGACGCACCGTTTTTTAGCGCCGTTGAGTGACGTTAGTTTAGTTACGTTGGCGGCGCACACAGGCGCTTCATAACTACCGGAACAGCGCTGAACCACCAAATAGTCTCAGCCACTCACGCACTTGGTAATACACAATCACTGCATGGACGTTTAGCATAAAAGTATCCATGCTGGTGAGCAGTGCAAGATGCTTGAGCTTCAATGGGATATTTAATAGTTCGATATTATCGATCTAGTCAATTAAAATCTAAAATTATAATTAGTTCATCTAGTAAGTTAAAAAAATCGTATAAATTCATCACCTATTTGAAATTAAAACATCAGATTGAGAGGCCTGATTCGTGCGGCCTTGGCTATTTTTTCATGATATATAATTAATTATTACCATATATCATATCTTGTCATATATTATGACTATTTATTATCCTATATCATATCTGACATTCGCCGTCTTCCTTACCTGTTGCACGTATTCTTCTCTACAGCCTTTTGCTGGCGCTGTGTGACCCTTTCCCCTCGCTCTGCACGCCTCCTCGCTAGCTGCCGTTGTTGCAGACGGTCGCTCCTCTTATTTTGCCAGGTTAGCTGCGGCTGTCGGTGTTGCCAAGGTAACGAGGTTATGTCCTCCAGCAGTGAGGTCGGCATTATTATCCTCTGTCCTGAAAAGGATAAGACTACGTCACACCTGAGCCTCTTGGCTGCTTGCTCTTCCTTTATCCCTCTCCTTTGCATCAAACGTGTTGTCAAATAAATCTTCAGTAAATGTTAAAAATTGTACATCACTTTAGAAGTTAGGAAAATAACTTCAATCAAGTTTGACTTATTAATGGTTGTTAGTTATTTTCGCAACGAATTCACGGAGCTTTCAAACTTGTTTACCAACCGTAAAAATCGTTCAACTTGAACAACAACGTCCTGTTTATATATATTAATTTTAAGGCACCTGGTTTCTTCTTATATGCTCGAAATTCCCGTCGACATCATACAAAACCATGAATGGCAGGAATAAATTCTGTAATATGCCAGCAAAAGCAAGTCAAATACAATTTCTGCAGAATTACGATGAACTGTGAATTGTTGAAAATATCATTGAAAATAAATGAATTATTAGTATGAGTGTTAATTTGTAGAGCGTCACGTCAGATGTAATTTTTACTGCAAACCAATTCCAGGTAAGTTTTATTGTTTAATCTTAATGTAAGCGGCATCTGATTTTTTATCTTTTAATTGCCTTTATTGATTGAAAGGTTTCTAAAGCCGCTTTCTGCAGGCTTGTGATTCAAAGATCTCAATGCTGTCATTTATCCACCAGTGTATCGCTTACTCCAGTAATGTATATTTTTCTCAGTGATATCTGATCCCTCGCTTGCACAAGGACTCATAGCGAACGTCCAAGTATCGGATTAAGATGAACTCGCACAGAGCCGCATTCGCGAGGGTTTGCTACGCTCTAATTTTTTTTCTTTCATAAATCTCGAGTTCGGTCTCGATGATTATTCCTCTGTGTTCCATTTAGAAACGAGTTCGAGAACATGTGCGAGAATCGCTCATTTTCCATTGTATATTTGTACCTTTGATTATTTGCTTTGATTGACTTCCCGCTCCAATTTCTACGCAACGCTCTTAAATCTAATCGAAATTGCTTTCTTGAATCTGTTGCGAAAGGCGCTTGTATCACTTTTCAAATTAGTCATCCTAAGGCCAAACGAGCGACGACCTCAACATTTGAGACTTACTAAAGCAGATCCACATGCATCAAGACTATACCAATTTGCGTCAGTCTAGAAGACTTGTCCTAGTTTGAGGCCATATCGCTCTGGGTCTGCATTCATTTGAGTACTAGACTAGTTAGGGCTTCGATTGGATTCACTGTTTTGCATAACACTTGCCAAATTTCTTACCAATCGCTCTTTTAATAAGAATTACATATCCTTTATCTGCTTGTCCCCATCTTCTCACTGAAACGGAATTCAATTATGCTCACTCTTTCATTTATTGTTTTCTTCGGTCTTAAACCAATCACATGATTTGATTTAATCGATTTTCATCCCTCACATGAATTGTTCTATCTTGATCTCGTCCTCATCCACAGACTGCGAAGATGTGAGGTAATTTATTCGTAGTTTAAACTGCGCCCGTTCGTGGAACCATCCCCACACACAATCTGCACTCGATTGTGCTCTCTCTTGCGTAAACTGAACCCGTTTGTTTACTTCACGAAAATGTTACTTGCCTAACACAAAATAATCTGGCATCGATTACGCCACCCAGTTAGTCCCAGCAGACCATCGTTAAATTCAAACAGTACGCACGCTTATCACAGTAGATAAGATAGTGTTGAATTTAATAAAATATAACGAATACTAAACGCTAGCGATCAAGTCGTAGCATTCACCGTTCGAGGAACGCGGCGATTAAAATTTACAAGAGTTCTAAGATGGCATCTTTCGAAAAATTATCGAACCAGTGCTTTACTCGATACTAAGTTGAACATCCGCTGCTGTAAGCACATGACATACTAGCGCGGTGCACTGTTGGCGCTAGTGCTAAGCACATGACATACTAGCGCGGTGCACTGTTGGCGCTAGTGCTAAGCACATGACATACTAGCGCGGTGCACTGTTAGCGCTAGTGCTAAGCACATGACACACTAGCGCTGTGCACTAGCGCTAGTACTCGCCTAGCAGAGCGCGACTAGGGTGCCACCACCGCAGAGCGCGCCCTAAGCCGAGGCGGCTGCGGTGTTATCAGAGGCACTCAAGGTCGACCTCCGCTCATCCACCGACCAAACACTGCGGCGCTCTCAGGCCGACGCAAACATCCGCGCCTGCCGCGGCTAGTGCTGATTCTGCCATGTCTGCTGCCGCTGGTGTTGCTGACACTATTATGGCTGATGATATTGCTGACGCTAGTGCTGCTGATGACGGGAGTGATGCTGATGTTGGTAGTGCTGCTGATGACGTGAGTGATGCTGATGTTGGTAGTGCTGCTGATGACGGGAGTGACGCTGATGATTCCGTTGCTAGTGCTGCTCCTCTTGCTGTTATTGCTCTGCTCTTGCTCTCAGTGCTGATCGAGGATGCGCTTCTGACAGTCACAACACGTAACTTATGTTAGGGCCTTGTCAGAGCTGATGCCAATGGTGGTTCAGCTCCTTTCAATTTATTATGAGATAAACTGTTGATAATATTTTCTCTTGTATGTTGATGGCATAGCTACATGTTAAAAACTTATGTGGGTATGCCACGGCAACCACGCTGTAAATACAACTGCTTCGGCTGCTATTAAATCAAAGTGCATTACCTCTGTTCAATGCATCAAATTAAGTATTTATATAATTAGTGTGATTTTGAACATCCTTCATTCTTGCGCAGCATGTGCTCATGTTTGAACCACTCATGGGATTGAATTAATTATCAGTGGTGTTGATTCTCTGACTTTTACTTAATTCTGTCAATCTGCTTTTATAAACCTAGGCTGCGTATTCTTTATGAACCTATACTGCACTAAACTATAAACTGCACATAACCGTGAATTTTGTAGCCCAAAGAGTATCGTTTCCGCTGAAACTGCTGCAACTTGTAACTAGTTTTAGTGTTTTCATGGAAAAGTGTACTAATTATCTTGGCGATTATATTAGTACAGATCACTGTAAACAATATTGCACCCGGTATTATCGCACGAGCCAATACGTACTTGATGAAGATACAAATTTATTGATTCAATTTGAAGAGCAACGTGGATTATACCACCATTTGACCTCAGCTTCTTTCGAAGAAACGCGTCATTTAAACTTATTCTGCCGCCGGCAGGAATACCCAGTTTCATGCATACGCATGTATTTTTAAATAATTTGGAATTGATTATTTAATACCACGTCGGCTTTTTATCTGTATCCACGAATCAAAACCCAGATAAGAAGTTTAGTACACGTGTGATCTTCAGCAGTAGCTCAGACTAAGTTCTACTGTCCGTTCGTGTCAAGGTATGAAAGGTTGAATTCCAATCAAACAATCAAAATAAAATCCAACTTCTCATCTTATTATAATGTGCTTCTGAGGCAGTATCCGTGTCTATAAAGACTCTCAAATTTCTCTATCACAAAACTGTCAAAGATTAGGGTTAGTTATGAACTGTGTCATCTAAGAGAATTATGTCGAAGGTGAAATTGAAATCGATTACCATGACTTGTGTAATGCAGCCTGATTCAGTGTCGGATGACATTTGAGAGTTTTACTAGTGATATTGATTCTCGAACACAGATACTTGCGCAATTGCGAGGTGTGGCGAGTAGATGCAATATGTTATTCATCTCATTTACTTCTACTTGAGATGAATCGAGTCACTGGAATGAGAAAAAATTACTGACAAAAATAGGCAATTGTAGTTTCCCAAAATCCTTCCATTTGCTGCTGTTCTGGAAAAAACCCTTAAGCATACTGGTCATGCTTTCACATGACCTGTAACGAAATTCCTTGACTATTCAACAAGATAGTTGTCCGATTTACAGGACCTTGTCACAGAAAGTTGACGTTTGCCAACGCGTCATCTTTCTATCCATGAGGAAATGCTGTTCAATAGTTCCTTCTACATTTTACTAGTTCAATAGTCCCATATGCTTGAAATTTCCATTTTGAGTCGTCATCATTCAGCTATGCTTGCCTTGGCTTCCATTTATAACGTCTTTCATTGCAGTATCTTCACTATACGATGTGTGGACTCCATTAGTTCATCTTTTGAATGCTAATGGCCACCCACGTCTACCGACATAGCACACAATTAATGTTGTGACAACGTGTCAGCTCTTGACGATTTTGTCGAAACAAATTAACGAATTATTAAATTGTTTTTAATTATACCCACTCTAACCTAGCATTTACTGTTCATGTTTCATGCATGTGAGTAATTATTCAATTGAATTCCAAAGACAAGTTACATAAGTTATACCAATAATGTTAGTTCACGAGTGCTGAGTTATCGATACGGCCACGTCGACAAGCACCGTGCAGAGATCGGGGGCGAATGAACTAAGTGACCGAACGAACATCGAAGGTCTCAGTGCGTGAGGTGCCTTATCAGGGCTCTAAAGTGGAACGTATTAGTGGCCAGTCAGCTCTCCAAACGAGACGATACGTGATGCTCTTTCTTTGATGCCTTGAATAATTCATCGGTGCCTTGTTCTGGCTGTGCCGCCGCTGCTATTGTCACCGTTAGCGCTCTTGTTCTTTCTCCCAGTCCACTTTCAATGGAATCATACGTAAAATCGCGGTCAAAGATGGTTTGCGATTCTCTAATCCGGGAAATTAAGTTCTTTCCATAGTACGTTATGTGATTTTGTATTATATGCTTTTTAGCGAAATTCCTCATGTAGAATAGGTGGAGTTGCAATGAAAATTCTGCTCTATTCACTCACCCTTGCGACTAATGACCAGGTCGTTTCCCGGTAATTTAAAATTATAGTTCCTTACCAACGGCTTTGTAAGCGGCCTTCAGGCTTAGCTACACAAGAGTGACCATTTGAACGTAGTAATATAAACGCTTGGGCGTCCGTAGCTCAGAGGTTCGCTGTGCTGCGTGTGGCTGCGTCGTTGTTTGTTGTGGCCCTCCTTGCAACACAAACGACCCCGGGCCCCGGCTACAGACCCTAGATCGTAGTCGTCAGAGTGCTGACTGCCTGCAGGCTTCTATCAACTGTCTCTTATCACGAGGCTGGTCTGTCTCTGCCTTATCGGATCTTTATTCGGGAGTTGAATTAAAATGTTTGTATCAAACATCATGTCAAACTATAATTTCATTTGTAGGTTTAATAATAGTTCAACAGTGAGCCGCTCATTTGGTTTGAAGGACACATCAAGCTGCAATCATCACTTAGCTGATTTCTTGTCGAACGTCTCCTCAATCGCTGTCAAAATATCCGCAAACGCATAGCCACTTAAAAAATAGGTAAAAATTTGTGCGGTTTCTTTCGCGGGCGAATAAACGTTTTCGCATGCATGGTTTTTGTTACACACAAATAGGTTCTCAAGTAAGAAAATAAATAAAAGTTTTTCTTCATCACTGGTATTCATAAGGCTTACAGCAAACTTCTGGTAGAAACCGTCTACATTATTAATTCTAAAGTACTACAAATGAAAAGCAAATAGAATAGAATTCTTGATAGAAATTTCGATAATCTCAGGGCATTGCTATATAGTTGCGTCCGACCTCAAATAAAAATAATACTCTCGAAATCACCGTCATCAAACGTCAATTTAATGGTATGATGCCTGTGAATTTGGAATGAAGCTGATATACCAGCCGTTTATCTTTGTAGACCAAAGCACGCTCGTATAAGCCTCGTCGACAACTACGCACTACGCACCACAGCAAGACTTCAAGCTGGGAAGCAGCAGTGAGACGTACCGAATCGAGTGATCCATCGCGTCCAGTCGGTACGCTGAGCTGCAGCCGCCTGCTAGCGAGACTGGTTCCCTCCCTCCGCTTCGCTAACACCGAAACCAACGCGCTTGGAATTACAGGACATGTGCTTCCATCGTTGCACATGATTAATTATTTCGAGGCTAAGCGCTTTCAATGTTTTGTATGTGATCCGCATTGAAATAACTGACCATGCTTGTCAAATTATGGAGCAAATCTTACTATTATTTGATCATTTTTAATCGTGAAAATGGCATCTATTAACAATTAAGTTAGAGAAATGATGAAAATGGAAACGCTTGTTATGAATCGGTTTAGTAATTGTAATTACTGCTCCGAAGAGAGAAACTTTAATGTACGAATCATCCAGGAGTTTTTTTTACTTTAATGAAACCATGAACTTTTTGTTGATTCATCGTCGTGGTCGTATAAGCGTGCTCGTCATGCGCCAGTGCGAGAAGAACTTGACAAGGGAGAGATGTGGTGGTGGTGGCTAGTTTGGTGGTGTCAGCTGGCCGTGCGATCATATCGTTTATATGCAGAGGCTGTGCCTCGCACTCCCCAAGTACACATCCGTCGCCTACGTGTTGGTGGCCAAACTCGCGTCGGTAGCGCGATCAGACGAGCAGCGAGGAGTAGGGCAGGGGAGGGGGCCCATGCAGTCACTGCCTGAAAGAATGAAGAGAACTGAACTGAAGTTGAAGTAGGAGTTGCCCAGGATTATTCGTTTGAAGAAAAGGGTGCAACAATACCTTAATTATAAAGGCTGATGAGCGCATGGGAATTGCAAGATAAAACGGTGAGGAATTCAGAATATCGGTCGTAAAATAGAATAACGAGTATAAACAGACGCAGAATTTACGAGAAGCTGCAAGACCACAAGAGACTAACGAGCTAAAAATGACCGGGACAGCGAGGCAGCCAGCCTGGTAGCAGTGGAGGAGGAGGGAGGAATGAAGGGCTGGTGCAGGGAGCTGAAAGGCCAAGTTGTGATCTACACATGCAGGGTCGTTCGTATAGCGGGGCCTAAGGTGAGCTAAGCGGTAACCCGTCAAGAGTCGCCTGGCGAGGGGCTGGGGGGGAGAGGTCACATTATGGTCAGTCGTTCGATATCGAAGTTACGATCGGAGCCGGAGTCTTTCGACAGTGCAGCTTCTTCTTCTTCCTTCACTGATAAACGTTATCTCATATTGTAATATTAGTCTAGACTGATATAAAACTTTGTTCAATTATACGCGCAGTCATGCGCTTTTCTGGACAATGGACAGATTTTCTTCAGTTCTTTCCGATGAAGTGATGGCAGCTGCTGAACGCATAAATTCAGGACCGATCAGGAAAGCGCCACGGGACATAAGCAGCGCCATCAGCGGTGGCTGGCTCACTTGTCCCGCCATTTACATTTGTATACTGGCAGCCATGCGTCCCTGCTTATGTTATAAGTTGCGGCACCAAACGCTGCCTGCTCTCTGGGTCGCTCAACACGTCTCACTCTCCTGTAAATCCGACTTCACAACTGTGCACACTACCAACACTACCGCTGGTGCTTTGCCTGCTCAGGTACGACACGAGCTCCCCAAACGTTAACATACACAGCTGTGTGTATTGCATTCGAAGGCCCAACTCAATCACGCTCTTGTGGCTGCTGTGCTGAGCGAATTTATGCTATAGATTGAAAATTTTTAACATTCCTACATCTCTCTATTAATTTTTTAAATGGTGCCTGTCAAGCTGAATTTAGTTGAATTTTACGTCTTATCAATGGCACCGCTGAAGTGTAATTATCATGCATTACATTCTGATGCTGCGGCACTCAGCGCAAAGCTCATTCGGAATGCTCTAAGCATTTGTTTCGGGATTGTAAAGAAACAATCCCTTTAGTGTAAACGCCTTGTTAAAAGCTTCTGCGTTGCAGACTAAGCATCTATGAGCTAAGGCATTAATTTGCTGGATTGGTATACCCAGGCGTATAATTCCATCTAAGCCTGAGTGTATGAAGAAGTTGACTTGTTCTCACTCTCGAGACTCATTGTGCAGCCATTGCTTGGTACGTCCTGCGAGTCATGCTATTCAAGGCTGGATATCAATTCGCGGGAGGGCTAGTGCTCGGCTTCGGCGTCTGTCGTACTTACATTCTTATCAGGTGTTTGCCATTTTTTAGGCGCCGCCCGACTAAAAAATTTATCCTCGCCAGCACGACGCGACTGACGCACTGTGACGCCTGAGCATAGCCAGCTTGCGGTGGAGCGGACGAAACGGTCATAAAACCATAAAATCTCGCAGAAATTCCTCTTGTTGGTGACGGTCAGTTGGGATTTGGTAACTTGTAAATTCGCTCGCTGGGACAGTGTCTTTCTCTGCGGTCGCTGCCACGAGAGAGTTGAATGAAGCGAATTGGATTTGCATAAACTCACCCGCACACCAGAGAACGGCGTTGCTGCAGTGCGTTCTGCTCACTACGCCATTAAATCTGGTATTTGCCTTACTGTTAGAATGATTTCAGGTATTAGTTATAGGCCTAGGTTAATAAATATCGGTTGCAGTATTAGGTTGTAACTTGTATTCATTGTTGCAAATCACACAGTCCCATTACAGGCGATTTATTGGAACGTAGTTGGTTTGATCAAATAACATGTTGACTAAATCCCCTTTCTTGAAACCAGCAAACAAATTCGTTTAAAGTCTTTGTGTCTGCTCGGAATTCTTACTCGCGTGCAGATCCCTCAACCATTGAATATTATGTGGTTCATGGGCCGCAAACTCCTAACGTGGATAAGGATTATCGCTTCCATAAGCTCGAGGATAATTATACTAAGCAAAACATTTTTCTAAATCGAGTCTCACTATTTGGAGCACAAGATTTTGCCGAAAAATTGAGTGTTGAACACATGAGAATAAAGTCATTACAGCAATAAGCTTGCTTTGATGACTACGAGACCTATGAAAAAATCAACCCCTACAGACAAAACAGTATTCGCAGAACAAGAGCAAACACCTCCATCAGAACTCAATCAAACATTACGCGAGCTGAATATGATACCATACAAAACAGCGGCAGCTGAAGCTCTACGTCCACGGCAGCGGCGCTCGTTGCATTGCTCCCTAATCTCTTGCCCACTAATGACGCGTGAGAAAAGACGTCTGCGCACGTTGTGCCCACGGCAGTGCCCGATACCAGGCAGCCAGCGCTGTCATTATATACTGATCACCAGCGCAGGGTAAAAAAAATTCTCGATACTTTGATGGGAAACATTGGATAGTCTCTGCTACCGTTGCTGCGATCGTGAGAGCTTCTGTTGCGTCGCCCCGTACGAATGATTCTCTGTATACGAGAATGACCTTTCACAACGTTAGAGATGATTCGTTACCACAGTTACAACTTACCTTCATTATTTGTTACTGTTTTGTACCATATGAATTTTATGTCGATTGATATTCGAATTTGGAATCAACGTCCCGAAGAAAATCAACCGAAATCAAATCAACCGTAATCAACCGAAGTTAAGAAGAAAGGTCTTCACTTTTTAAAGAATCTGTACTTAATTAGCTGAACAACATGATCGATAGAAGTTTCTTATAGCATTAGACATTGGTGTATTGGTCTGGTAGATTATCTTCAAAGTTAAGAAGTTTGACAGCAAAACTTGGGCGAAAATAAGTGCATGACGCGCAGTCGACCGTGTGTACTGGCCGCTGCAATCGTATACCATAATAGCGGGCGCCGGCAATCCAGGTCACCAACAGCTGTAATAGAGCCTCGTCCTCCTGCTTTTGCCGCCGCTGGTCGGCAACGTCTCCCTCCTACCTAATGGCACGCCACTCCACTTTAGGCTCCCTAATGGGTCTCCCTGAAGCTCTTGCCTGCCTGCCCCAGCCTGCTTTGCCCCCCTCACTCCCTCTGCAGCCTCTCGCTCTTCCTAATGGTTCGTGGCATGCACGCCTCCCTCCGTCGGCCACTCGATCTTGCTAGGGCTCCTCGCTTCTACCTCAGAAGTGTCGCTGCTTTCTTGGGTCTTCGTTAGAATATTTTTATCTCCTGTGTGCAATGATATTTTCTGTGGCTATCATCGGTATCTTCGTTGAAATTGCGATGAATGGTTATTACCGGAGAATGCTCGATGTTCAGTAAAGCTGGTGGTTTTAACTATACATGAAATAGCGCTTTATTGTTGCTCATAGGTTCTAAAGGTTTTCATTGATTTCAAATGCGTTTTTGTTGATCAATACTTCTCAGATGCATTTTTAATCAATTATTGAACTTATGGTTAGCGCATGGTGGTAGAGAGTTGCGACGTGGCTCGTAGCGGCTACGCAATCGTTTTAGCGCGGGCTATTGTCGCCTAGGTAGCGGCAGCAGCAGCAGCAGCAGCAGCAGCAGCAGGGAGTTCGCTCCCCTGATTAACGCGCTCGCCATCTACACTCGGCATCAAAGAGACTCCTCGCCTTACATGCACTCCTTGTCACTCCTGTCTTACATGGAACACGCTCTACGAGTCTACGTCGTAGCTTTCGTCATTCTTTCAATTATCTTACTCTACGTCTCTGGTTTCCAAACGCTGCTTTTCATTCAGAAAGTTCTTTCGACATTTTTTTTTTCACAATAATTTACGTTCTGCTTCGTTTTAATTTTGTTACTTTTGTTCTCTTACTCCGTCATTCAATTTTTTTCATAGAAACATACTTCTGCAGTAATTAGTCGTTAATGTAGTTTCATGAACCACTCCCGTTGCTAATGCCTACTTCACAAAGCTTTTCTGTGAATAGCGTTTGCAAATGATTGTTCATAAACCCTAAATATAATATATGTGATGGATTTCTTTTTACACTAACTAAGAATTTGCATCCTTCGTCAACGTTGGCGCATTAATTCAAAGTGCGCATGTGTTGTTTAGGCCGACCACTTTGCGCATATTGGTGAATACTAACACAAAGTGATCGGTTGTACATTAATTATAATCGGTTGTACATTAATTGGATGTACATTAATGGATGTACAGTAATGGATGTACATTAATCGGTTGTACATCCTTCCGTTATTTTGAATTCATAATACGAGCTCAGATCAATTCCCGTCGTCTTCTCAAAATTTGAGTGCAATAGATACAGAGAAATCTAGAACGAACATTCAGCAGCATGAAGGGAAAGAGAGAGCGACGTAGCAGCTGAGCCAGGCGGGCACGGCGACGCAGCGCAGCTTGCACCGAGAACGCAATTTAGTTGTTTGTGAAGAGCGTGTACGGTGGCAAAGGCGCCGAGGGGAGAAGGGGAGGAAGTGTCACTCAAAAGAGCGAGCCTGAATTCAGGATCAGCGTCGTCCTCACACAAGGGCTGGAAGAAAGGCAACGCTGCGTACCCTAGATGCCGGCCTCTGCCTGATCTCCTGTGTGCTCTATTGAAACTTTTAGTGGTGAAGTCGACTCCCTCGGTCGTCAGAACGAACCGCAGGGAGCTCCGTTTGCTGCTACTCGTACTGCTCCGGCGACGTGATATGACGTTCAGCGGACATTTGTTGCTAGAATTTCACATGATACGAAAGGTTTCGATGAACAAATGCTGAAATTTGACTGAAATGAGTGAGATTTACCATTCTCATGGTAAATGAAAATTTTCGACCTAAAATAATGATTCCTTTTACATTGAGGACCGCAAGCCAATATCCATCGTGACACAAATTTCTCTATAGAAATGAATAGATAAGACTTCCAGCAAGATCTCATACAGTGAAGCCACGAATAAAGAAGACATCTGTCTCGTCTTTTGAGACCAACCTTGGAGTACGAGTCTATGAATACTAAACGAAACAATGAACCGAGTTGGCGCATTTATTTATGTGTCTTAAATTGATTTATGACTTGATTGCTGCTAACAGTTTCTGCAACATTCATAGCATAATGCCGTTGACATTCGGGAATCTCTCCTGAGTTCAAAATGACTGTTAACGAATGCTCGACATTACTCACTTCCGTAGTGTTTCATTACTGTTATTTTAATATATTCGTGAGTGAATTGTGCCTTAATTTAAAGAAAAAAACATGAGAACTCATCAGACGTTTTTCTTAAACTTATTGCATGTTCATAAGTTCGGAATCTGTTTATTCTACGTCAAGTGAAATTCAAAACCTCGTTTGAAGTGGCCCAGCGACCGGCTGCTATACCCCCAATAATATTTTTGGGGTAGCGCTCGACCGCTACGACATTGGCTATGCCGTGCCCGGGAAAGCTGTAGTTATAAGCGACCACTTAGAACTCTGGCACGACTGGTGCTACCGCTTCGCTCCGAGACCTGATCTGGCAGCGGTCGTTGGAACTTGCCACGATGCTCTATCTAAAGTCTAAACCGAGTGAGCCTTCATGCTGCGCCACTCACATGTGCGTGAATCAGCAAGACATCCAATGAATATGGGAAATCACGTGTGTAACTATGAAATCGGAAATTTTTTTATCCTTATGAACGGTTTTTGCTCTCGTTGAAGAATTTTCATTTCTTTATTGCGGTTTTTGCTGTATTATCAACGATTAGTGCTCAACCAACGTGCTATGCATAAGCAATAATAACTAATAATGCTTAACCGTTTATTAAAAAGTACGTGTTGATGCGAATTGTTAATAGAACTGTAGTGAGAAAACAAGTAATATTGATACTGCCCAAGTGTCCACAGGTTCAATTGTCCATATTCCGCTTTACATATGTTGACTCAAGACGGCGGATCCACATGAAGTCAGGTAAAAATGCCATTTATGTTACGAATTGGTATTGGGTTAGGAGTTTAGAGCGCATTGAGCCTTATCGCCAAATCTGTGACCGGAGAGCTAGTTGGGAGACCTTCTGTAGCCCTAGCTTCTCGGGAGCACGTTTTCGCATGCGCACTGTCTCACAGAGAGACCAGCAGTCCTCTCCCTGAGCGACGGCGCTAATTTATTCTTGAGGCTTGGAGCCGCGGATTTCCAGCGACCAATCTGGTGTGGTCGCGTCTCAAAAAAAGGTAACTTGTTTTTTGCCTCCGCTTTACCGAGGCCGCCGTGCATCGTAAGCTTCACAATGCCTCGGCGACGGTCGGCCCCGAACAGAGGCAAGCTTTGCGGCGCCACGGGTCACACGGGCGCGTGATGAAGGTTCGTCTAGCTGTAACCCGAGAAATGGATATATAACTTGAGAGATCCTCTCGTATAATGCAAGTTAATATCGCTCACCTTTAATCTCCAAGCTTGGAAGCTTAAAACTTCTTCAGAAGCACGATGCGTGTCGTCCGTCAAGTATCGCAGTAAGCGGAGTAATTCCGGCAACAATTGTGGAACGCGTGAAAACTGTTAATTTCTAAATAGTCTTCCAAAAATAAGCTTTTTGTAAGATGTACCTACAACAGCTATAAACTATTCGATGTCTTTCTTCACATGCAAAAACTTTATTAGGTATATTAAACCAGACTATTGTGTTATGTATTTTCAAGTTGGCGCATTAATTCTTTAACACAATATTTTGTCGCATTAGAGTCAGCGATTCAGTATTCTAGGTTTCCTAGAATGGCATACTGCAGAGATTAAGCAAGGAAACCAAAACTTCTTTATTTTTTTCGGCAATCATAGATGCGACTCGTTGCGATTCTTTACTCAAGAGAGCGGAGCTTTTCCGCGTTTTTTAAATTACTAGGCCGGCTTAGTCGTTCCTGAATTTGGTCAGGTAGCTTTGTAACCTCATCACAAGGTCGCCAGTTTTTTCTTCATCGGTTCAGCCACGACGCAAATCGAACAGATGGACAGGGAAATTTTTGACTACATGAGAAGAATATTATCATCAAGCGTACATTATAATTTCCTATATCTATAAAATTTCCGCTAAACCGCCAAAAAAACGTAGCAAATGACTCGCTGTGCATTCATCAAAGTTATTGACCGACATCACTGCACTTCGTGTATCGTATGGCGGGAAAATTCTTTTCTACCTACCGAGCATCTTACTTTGTTAGCCTTTTTGTGTCCGTGTTGGACTCACTCAGTTGGAGCATGTCTATAATTCCATCATCAAAGTCATTGTTAACAGTCGCTGAATTGAATAATTGGATTGTGTATTTCAACACCTTCACTGATCACGCAGAACGTAGTCGTCAACCAACATGACCCAAACATCTAAACTTTCACCACCAACATCTCCCAGAAGGAACATTCATGTCTCCAGCGAGAGATATTTTAGTCGCTAGAACGCTCCATACGACCACGGCTTTGCGACGGCATGGAGCAGGCAGCTAGAGCTCGTTCACTCCGTATTGTGCTGCGCTAAAAGCTCCCAGATTGCTGGGTATGCCGCGTCCCACCATTCGTATCGGGCACTGTGGTCGCGGTTTGAATTTCTTTCAGGTTGTACGGGTGTCGGGGGAGTTGGGACGGCGTACTTGGGCGATTAAGTGCACTCGCTGGTATGCTGCGGACCTTGCCCCTTCCTCTCATCTTGAAGCCTAGCTTGCTCGCGTATTCATTGTGGAAAAATTCTACTGCACTCAAAGCCGCTTTCTTGTGTTAGCTCCTTAGAATTTCTTCTTTGAGAGGCTTTCTATAGAACTAAAGTGATAAGCATGGCGATTGCAGTGCTTAGCTTACTACCTTTTTACAACTTCATTGTCTCGGATATCTGTATAAATTGAAGATTTAGAACATTTATCTATTTAGTTTTAACCCTCAGGTTTTGCATGCCTGCTAACCTGAATTGCTCAAATTTAAGTATCAAAAGTCAGCTGAGTCTAATTAGAAAACATTGTCGTCCACATTTCGCTGAATTGATGTGTATATCAAGTGCAACATTAATGCACAGTTTTATGCGGAACGAGGTGTCAGGTCAGGATATCATTGAAAATAAATGGAAGACCAAAAGCGGAGGCGTTGCACGGGCAGCTAACACTGCAACAGCCATGGCCAGGAATTATGGCAGACATGAAGGGCTTTGCTGTGCACGCGAGCTGGCTGCTAACGAAGCGTCGTACTGCCGTACGCTGGGCTGTGTGTTGTTGCTCTTCATACACGTTTGTGCTGTGAAGGACGACCGTGTTGTGTGCTGCTCTTCATACACGTTTGTGCTGGTGATGGACGCTAGTGTTGAGTGCTGCTCTTCATACACGTTTGTGCTGGTGATGGACGCTAGTGTTGTGTGCTGCTCTTCATACACGTTTGTGCTGGTGATGGACGCTCGTGTTGTGTGCTGCTCTTCATACACGTTTGTGCTGGTGACGGGGTTACGGGCGCTAGTCGTGTATGGTATTGCTGATGTACGTCGGTACTGTATGCTGCCCATAAACGACCGTGCTGGTGACGTAAGCTTACGCTAATAATATACGCCCGTGTTGTGCTATTTTGGACGATCTTTAGTGTTTTAATTTAGTATTTTATTGTCGATGTGTGCCGTCATTTGTGATAGCGATGTCAATTGTTTGATTTGCTTCTTGTATACTTATGCGAAGGCGGGTACAAGGCCTTCCGGCTGTCAGTACAACTTTTGCTATGGCTTAATTAAATATAACTATTTTTAATCAGAAGTTGGTATGAATATCGGCATGGCTATGAATAAAAAATCCGACTCTCAGTGAAGTGCTATGTCCACATTCACTCAAATACGCTGGCATACGATCATATTTTGTTGTTCATGTTTCTTTCAAGGTGACGACTTTACGAGGTATCCATTTAAACCTCTTGCGCGTATCACTCAGCATTCTATCCACAGCATCCGTAAATATGGCTTCCTTTGGCACTCTGGCTCGCTATTTGAGTTCAGTCCTATTTTTCCTCCACTAGCAGAACACAATACTTCACATTATTAATTTGTGTAAGTGATAATTTTGCAAGTTTTAAACCAACATGTTAGCAAAAAGTTGAATATATTAATTGTAAAGGTAAATTAATTTGATTCTTTTTTGTTCAATACCAAGCATCGGCTTCAATCTGAGTTCTTAGTGTTGTGGGATTGTCGAAATTGACGTTGTTGAGCCGTCTGCACGGCTTCGTTTGCCAATCATGATCGGGCGGGCATTGATCGGTCGCTGCTAACCGATGATAATCAATTTAACGCAAGCGTTCCTGTCCTTGGTTCACACGACTGAACGGCCGGCCAAAGCTCATGCTTATTGGTGTCGAAGGCCGGTCTCGCTGAATCTTAACACTGCGCCAAAACGTCACTGTGATTGTGGTATCATTTAACGTATTGTATTTAAAATTCTGTAAAATCTGATAGTTATGAATCACTTCACATGGGTGCTCTTCATTCGAATCGAAATTAAATAACTCCAGTGAATATTAAGTCCCAATGTCTTTTTTTTATTAATTTAATGTAAGTATTTTAGTATTGTGGATTGATCCAGTTAAAGATTTGATCGATCATCTATCTGCTCGGGCACAATAACGTTTTTTTATCATGCTATTGATACGATACAAAGTATGTCTTCAACATGGAATCAGCGGATACTCTGAGGACATTAATATCATCTAAAATGAGTCAAAAAATATCACGATACGGCTCCGGCTCGGAATAGAAGCATAATTTGTCATTGGATGCTCAAATTATCCTGATGCATTTAACGGTGTTGACTCCAATAAGTTGTAACTCTTTCCGTAACCGATGTCATTTTCGTTAAGTACTCTCACGTAAGTACTCGCTGTACTATTCACTGGAAATTATTTGTTTGTTTCCGAGCATCGTGTAGTGCTCGTGGCTCATTACATTGCGTCACTTATCGCGCTGGGGACTATCATAGATTCTGGTATCGTATGAAGCTTTCCTTATCTGTAGAGCGGTTCGGTACACAGAAGGCATGCAGCCCAGCAGTGTTAACCGGTCCTGACCTTTCGAGAACCGCCGTGATTGCGGCTGATGCTCAGCATTCCGTAATTATAAGCTGCTTTCGCCCTCGAGTTTTTGTATCTTCTTTAGTGTGTTTGCTGAAGGCGAACGTGCTTTGCGATACGCTGCTCGTCCTGTTTCTGCGACGACTTCTCCAACTGCGATTCTCATTCATTTGAAAAAAAAAAATCTATTTCATCAAATGAAGTTCTCCGAATTTCTACTATTGCTCTAGCTTCTATACGGATTCACCATGAAGTTACTTGATCTGTGTTAATTTTTGCTCTTTCAATTTGTATAATATTATATCATACGTCGGATCATGTGCAAGATACATTATTTCAAATAACTCAACTGCATTTTCATTTCCCTTTCTCTCAAATCATTACAAATCAATAGCGTTTCTTCGACTCTCGTTTCTTCTTAACAATAAATTTGTCGATATTCCAGATTTTAATCCTACTAAACAGCACTCCTCAAGTTTTTTCTTCACCATCGACTCCCTTGAAATGAACCCAAAGCTTTAGATTTTGCGAAGATATCCTGGCTTACTTTTCTTTAAACCGTAAATAAAGCTTAGCATCACGATTCTTTGCAGCGCATTGTGCATATCGCCGGCTCTGATAGTATCACCAACTCGGTAGGTAAACTAGCCTAGCTTGACCCCAGACCTCGACTCGGCTGGAGACGCACCCATGCACCTGTTAGTCCCGCGACAAATAGCTTTAAAGTTTAATATTTCAGTAGCTGAACTGTTACTTTTATTTATTTGGCTTCGAAGTGTTGCATGGTTGCACTAGATGTTCGGCTTGCGTACAAGCATCGTGAAGGACCGCCAGAACTCCAGTTACAGTATAGTATTATCCTCATGTCAGTTGCGTTAAACAAACTTTCTTCGAAATTAATTTCATTTTTCGTAATCCCTATGTTGCTCGTTGTGCCATTTATATCACTAAATCACAAATTAGTGGAACAAACTGAAATGTAATTTTTTTGGTGGGAGTGAGAAGTCGCTCGTAGTTGCATAACTAATTTCTTTCTTCTTGGTACTTAGTAAGACTACCAGCTAGTAATCCATTAGCAATATAGAAGATCAAATAAGCTACGTCCACTGAAGATGCGACCGTGATCACCATAAGATCCCGACCAGCAGCAGCAGGCGCAACAACAATGGCGTGCAGTTCTCTCGCTGACAATGAAAGGCCGGCAGTTGAGCGTCGACCAGGAGGCAGCGGCGGGAGGCGGTAATATTTATTGCTCTTCTCGTAACGTCGCCTCAAATATATTGCCCCGATATGCCTGCAGTTGTGCGGCCGCCTCTCCTCGCGCTTCAGGTCCATTTGGCGAGCCTTGGCGAGATGTCCTTTCCTGCTCTCGGCGAGAGTTCGAGACTTTCTCCTCGTACCTTATCTTCGTACAGATTTATCGCGTGGTCGTCGTCTAGCACAGCGAGCCGCTTTCCTTCACCACAGTAATTTGAGCCGTTTTCGTCTCTGCGCAATGCTCAAGACGAGGTCGCGCTTCAAAAAGCTCGAATTTTGACGAATTAAATGCAGGGGCTTGGATATTTTTGCGAGTGTCCATTTATAGTTTATTTCCAGTCCTCCCTTATTAATAGTCAATCTTTGAGAATTATTAATAAGCTTGGGGTAAAGCTAAAGCTAATTTCGAATTAAGAGCGGTCGGGTTTTTGTCTTACTTTGCCTCTTGAATACCCTTCCATTAATCCCTTGTTTCTTTTCACGAAATTACAATCTGCTCCCACTTCTCATGACATTTTATTATTCCTGTTGAATCCTCTTATTAAGGTTTCGGTGTACTTGCACAAGAAGCAGTTTTCTCTTGATGTGTATAAAAAATTTACGAAGAAGTTGTTCGTTGCATAAAAAGATTACATTTTCACGTTCTCTATTAAAAGTGGTCATTTATTGAACTACATCAAGGGAAACGGCTGCAATCTCTTTATTATAATGCTTTTAGCAGTCATTTTATTCCAGAGAATAAAAAATGCCTCTTGTATTTAATATGCCTAACCGATGTATTAGATATTATATTCAGTAAATTATAGGTATAGGTAAATAACATTCAGTGAAATTTTAGTGGAGCTTACGCACAATCCTTTTTTGCTATAACTCCTGTACAGAGGCAAGCTGCTAGCTGTGCGGTTCCTTGGAGCTCGATTATATCCGTCCCAAAAAGTCCTCCGAAAATGGTAGGCGCAAAAAACTTTCCGGTCGCTCAATAAGACTGGGCGGCGGTAAATCATGGGCCGCGTAAGGCGGCTTATGCCAATAAATAGGAGAGGCTGTGGTAGAGCGCGCGGGTATAGAGCACAGAAAATCCTGATGTGACTGACATGCTTTCCAAGACAGTTAATTCTTCCATATGATCACATGCACGACAGCTCCTTCAATGATTATTTAATCATCAAACAATGTTTAATGTAAAGCTATATAGGCTATTATAATGAGCTCAGCTCTTTGTTGTTCGCCTATGCTCACAATTTAACGATTTTTTTGGCATTATTTCATTTATCAATGATATTGTAAATAATAATTCCCTAATTTATTTCCACGTGAGAATGCACGCGCTTCGAGATCTATATATCCGAATCAGCTCCTTAAAGCCATGCTCAGGAGATTTCATTATCAAGATATTCAAAAGGTATCACTAAAATTAATGTATCTTTCTAATTTTGGCGAACCGACTCCTCGTGGTGAGTTCGTTTTTGTAACAAACTATTATCAATTTTCAATTTAATGCTATTGAGATTAGCTAGTTTAGTAGTTTTTTTTTGCGAAACCGAGCACTTGTTCGGCATTTTTTAACGTTCGAGGCACATTTTTACCTCATTATTAATTTTAGCGTTATTTTATTACCATGATACATTTATTGGTATATTACATTGCAAAATCATGTAGAATGTTCTGTGAAATTAATTTTGCTTAGAGATATCAGGTGCAGTTGGAAACAATTTATAGATTTAAAATGGTTCACGCAACGCATGACCATAATGGATTTCTCTTCGCAGGTAATAGTTGATGAGGCCTACGCGTTCCCCGTTGTAAATAACTTACGCAAGAAGTTCGGGTGAGATAAACGCCTAGGATAACATGTTTGTTGACGAGTCTCTGCTCAGTCCTTACGTACCGTATGTCGGTGAATAGGCATCGCCGGTGGGGGGCGGGGAGGCGGGGGAATTCGTCTACTGTTGTTCTTGTTTAGGATCCATGCAGTAAAAAATAATGGGACGGCCACTGTGATCGGCCGGAATGACCTAGGCTGAAACACTACATGCCTTGGATAAAACGCTTAGATAATGTGCATAGAAGCATATAATCTCATCCTGCTATCAAAATAATCATTAATTGAAAAGCATTTTCGTTCTTTCCTCTTTACCACTTTTTCAAATATATTTTAACCATGTCGAATTTCTCGAAACACTCATATGTTCGGACTTTGATTTTGCTGTCGCTGGTGTAGGCTTTCGATCGTATTTACAGCCAGGCACAATGTACGTGAAGTCAGTCCGTTTCCGTGGGGGGTCAATGCTTAGTCCCATGCTGGAGGGAGAGGGGGTGGGGAGAAGTAGACCAACAGTCCGTGGTGAGTTATGAAGTACGGATGGCAGTCGAAACAGTTGATCCCACTTCTCGATGCGTAGTACGAGGCTATTCTCAGGTGGAGTTGCGTATTGGTGTATTTGTAAGGCGTATGAGACCGCGGGCCTAGGTCTGGTGTTGTGGAATTAGGAAATTGGTCACACCGAATGATGAGAGGTATAAATCCAACATTCAACAAGCCCATGCTTTGTTTTTTTTTTATTTGGCTAACATGCCGGTCTTATTTGGGAATATTAGCTAGCCTATGGTGGTTTAAGTTCTTTCCCCAATCTTTGTTTTGCAGGTTTTCTTGAAATCTGTTTATTAAGTATAGCTATGGTATTTTAATCCACGCTCATAATTTTTAATTAATAAAACAGGCAAACGAAGAAAAATCATGAACAAATAAGCTGTCGCGAAACGATCATAGCTAGATTGATGTGTGGAGGAGGTGATATGCCATTTGGATGACCGTTTTTAAAAGCTAAATTTTGAAATAATCTCTCAATTTATCAGAAATTGCGTTTTAATCGCAATATCGGATGTAGTGGTAATTATTTTTGACATGTAGAAAACCGATTACATGTATTCATGAAGTTATTTGAGTGAAGTCGCTTCCACTAACGAGGTATGAAGTGATCGCGTACATTCCACAGAGAAGTTCATAGGACGTGCAAATCGCTGCTGACCCGTCGCTTCCACGTGTGCGGAGCGGTCACTTTGATAAATCACATTAAACTCTCATTAAACCTTTTTATGATTTGATTGAATTGGGCGGGCGTATATTTAAATACTCGATGTTGTCGAATTTTATGGGAGCAGTATTCCTAGAATCCTAGAACATTTCAGAGTTTAAAATAAAAGTTATGTATGCTGCGCTTCTCAACGTTTTTTTTTTCGACGTTTTGCTTGCGTGAGTGCTGACTGCTTCTCGTTAAACTCGTTTTATGTTCATTCCATGGAGCTTCTCAGCAGCAGCGTGCATGAGTTACAACTTCATAGCTATAGTAACGTATGACTTCACTCGTTGATTTTCTAGCATAATAAATTTCATGATGGTTGTTATAGCAGCAATTAATCAATCATTCAGTTTATTCATAATGACTGATCTCGAAATAATAGAATAAAAATAAGTAGGAAATGCATAATATAACGAAACTAGCTGTAAGTAATGGTCGGGTTGCAAAATTTCAAACGAAATTAACTAGTTGATGTTTAAAAAAATTACACATCGGTCTCCACTGGAAATTATTTAGTAATAACTTACGAGTCGAGATTTGGTTACTTGGGCGCGAAGCTGGAGTCGACGGTATCAATGATCTCCGTTAGCTGCGGTTGGTCGCCCGTCGCTCGAACGAACGTTCTGATTGGTTGCCCGGACGCCGTCCTAACTACCTGCATCCATGGGTCGGACAGTCGCGCTTCTGTTACCGAAAACTACTCAGTAATCTACTGGCAATCATTCGTGCTGTGTGTGATAAATCTGAGAGCTCTATCGTCTGTCGTGCGTTCTTCAAAAGTTCAAGTTTAGTTGGAAAAGAACCCTGTGATCTCGCATTGCTTATCATCAATTAAAAATTAAGTGTTTATCAGATCAATTTGTTGCCCTAGTTACAAATCCCTGGCTAGTGAGAAATCAATTGCATGGATATATGAAAAAGAAATTCGAGTAAATTGTCTATCTTCTCAAAATCTCAAGTGACTTGTGTAGTTGTGTAAGCACGATTTACAATCGGTGCCTCGTGATCGCTCCATGTTGATTTGTTTTTGCTGGTGAGTACCTAATTGACATTTGACAATACTTGAACTGATTTGCAGTTAGGCCTAGATGTGGCATCACTGGCATGGTGGGGTAATTTCAGGAAAATAGTTTTCAATTAGCCTAGTAAGTTAACGACATTTGTAGCTCCTTCATTGGCGTTAGGTTGTGATCTCTCGATGTCGATGTGGCAATGTATCTCCAGATTTATGGACAAAGAAGACGAAAATGTTACCCGTTGCAGTGCAACGGGTAACATTTTCGTCTCCGATTTTTCGCCGATTTCGCAGATTTTAGGCATTTTTAGCGCGATTTTTGGGTCGGAAAAAAATCGGTTTTCCGATGCCGACCGCCAAAAATGGATTTCAGATTCGTAATCTACACCCCAAAAAACATATAATTAAAAAAAAACACCCTTTTTTTTGGATGTAGTTAATCTGCAATAATACCAACTTTTTAACATAATTAATCCACTAATATTTTTCGCTTTTATTTCGTATTATAATCTACAAGTGTCAGTGTTCTTTATTTCATGCCACTTGAGGTTGGTCACCCTTTATGTAATAAATAAAGGATTACAACGGAGTTGCGTAGCTCATGTTCGATGATCAGTTCAGCTGTACAAGTGTACATGAATGGAGATAGAAAACCGTGATGTTCGAACCGGGGCAACTTGCTACCTCATGGTTCTCCAATTGTTCTTTGCTTCGTTCAGCTGCACGAAGACGAGACGTTTTAGCCCTGAGTCCCAGATAGGGATGACCAAAGAATTTAAGAAAATTTTCAGCTTGAATGCTAATTGTCTGCTCCACATAATGGCCTGTGTGGCGGTTTGCCGCTTTTGCAATAGTACTACTACTATATACCATGGTTGAACTATACGTAAGGTTGCCCCACGAGGATTTCCGCCTTCCAGTTCAGCTTTCTTGTTACGTCACTGAGATCAAGGAACGTAAACAATCCCGTCATTCTCATGACTGATTGGTTGACTGGTTAGATCGCATTTCGGTGAATGGTTAATGCCCGTGACGTCACTGAGTCTGAGATCAGTGACGTCACAGGCGAAGACCAAACTACATCCGCAAAAATGAGCTTCTCGTGGGTCAACCATGGTATATGAATAGCAGAATAGGTAATTGAGGATTGATATGTGCAGCATTTTATTGAAGACTTTGGAGTTTGGACTTACTATGCTTATTCGAAATAACCGAGGAACTTGAAGCAGAATGGTGCATTCATGGTTGAACTAGTATAAGGTTGACCCATGAGATGCTCATTTTTGCGGATATAGCTTGCTGTTCTCCTGTGACGTCGGTCAAACCAGTTCGGTTTGACCGACGGTCAAACCACCGAAATTCGGTCAAACCAGTCAACCAATCCTGTCATGGGAATGACGGGATTGTTTACATTTTTCGATCTCAGTGACTTAACAAGAAAGCTGAACTGAAAGACGGATGTCCTCGTGGGTCAACCTTCTATAGTTCAACCATGGTTACATTGCCTGGAACGGCGTGCGCATTGAACTTATTATGTCAGCACCCAGATTGTAAACATGGGGTTGTGACTTGCAATACTGATTGATAGGCGATGCGTTCGGTGGGTCGTCATGAACGTCAAATAAAAGCTGTTCATTGGGATTAGTGGATGACTTGTTGTTTACTAGAGGTGCCCTGGACCTTTGGTATTCAAATTCTAACTGAGTGCTGCAGAGAATAAAAAAATTGAGCTTTACGAAATTACTGAATACGAAAACGTAGGGACCGTTAAGCCCTTAAATTTTACATTTCCGCTTTGTTAACGGAATGTAAAACACCGAGTCCCGGACTGGGTTCAGTTAACTGCTGCAGGCTGTGGTAGTGTTAGCCTAATTGTTGAAACTCCGTTTCCTGTCGTTTTTAATGAACGGATTACTTGTACATCTCTTCTGTAGAATCGATGTCTGATACATTATCTAGCCTCGTGTGAAGACACTGACTGCATTAATGCGCCGCATTTCACTGCGTGACGGCATCGTGTCTTGAGGTGAAGTTCTTGTTCGAGAACGTGAGTATCGTCGTCGATGTGTACCAGTATCGAGTTCCATGAGACGTGTTTGAAGTTTAAATAAAATGCTTGCGCCTACTGAGATAATTCCGACGCAGACATTGAATCGTTTATCATCGCGTGGTTAGAGTGCATGTATTCGGTTGCAACTTGCTCTTGGCATTCAGTAGGTTCTCCTGTATGGGACCAATGTCTTTTGTCTTATTTCCTATAAGTTAAGTCCAAAGGCGCTCGATTTGCGTACACATTCGGAATGATTGAGAATTACTTCTGGCATTTAGAAACTGTTTACATTTAGGAATACTATAGGAATGGGCGATTTCCAGCTATAATTATTCGACTTAATATGTTTATACGTTTTGCGACAATCGACAAGGACGTTACATTCTTCATGATTCTTGATGAGAAGTTTATTGATCTTAGCAATTAACGAAAACTATTGCAAACCCTTCAATGATCGAACAAGGACAAAACATAAATGACTGTTGCCGCATATACGTCTACGCGTAGTAAGTTCACGTCTACGCGTAGTAAGTTCAAAGAACAGTTTTCAATCAAAAAAGTATTGTATTTATTTTAAATTGTCGATTTCAGTCTTAAATTTGTTGAAAGTCTCGTGACGCGCAGCTGTGACGGAAGAGTAGCGAGAGCCGGTGCATTATGCGCGCGGCTAGTTTGGCGCTTGGCCAGGTGTCACCTTGCTCGTTAGCGAGCACTACTTCTGACGCTGCGCAGCGCTCGCCGGCACTCAAATCTCAACCAATTTTACCAGTGTGCCGATAATGGTCTCGACCCTCGGGTACCATCCTCTTGCCTTTTCCTCGCGATCATTATTTGCACTGTGGTTGTTGATACCAGTGGTTGGTCGACTAATTGAGATTTAACTATAAATCCGAATGAAGAGTGGCTAATGGCTGTCCAGTGCCCTTCTTGTATGTTATGCTTGGTTTAATGGCTAATGCTTATCATTCGAAACTAATCACATGGGGCTGGTCGGCAAGACGACCTGACTTTATAGCATCGCATTGCGGTGTATTTCTCAGGCAAAAAATGAGCTCTTAAAATAAATGGAGATTGCATTAATTTTTGCTGATGAGTTAGCTCTACCTGAGCCACGATTTTCGTCTCTAAACCTTGGCGATTAAAATTTACGTTTTTAACGATTTTAGGCTTTGCACCCCAATGCGTTCGGATGTCAAACTTTCAAGTCATGAGTCGTAACAGATTTTGGGAAACTAGCTCAATGATTGTAATGCATTCTTGAAGCCAAAGTGCGCCTCTGCTTATTTTAATTTTTATGATGTGGCTGTTGAAAAAAGTGACGTGCTCAGCACTGCGCCTCGTGATCTATGATCACATTAAAACGCATTAATGCGGATCATTTTTTCATTTTTTACACTTTTCTTCTACTAAGTGTAAATTATCGAAGAGCAATTAAGAAGTATGATACAGAGGCTTTTTGTTGTTTAAAGCAAATGTTGCATTCAAGTTTGGTGCGGTATTCGACGAAATAAAATGCAGCATATATATACATTAGTTCTCATTTCTCTGTTTTTTGTTGTTCTAATGACGCAGGTGATTATTTTCGCCTCTAGATTGTGCTGGTTAACTGATTGAACTTGAGCGGAGTTAGGTTATCCGAAATACTTGTTATAATGTCACGATTACTGCATGAATGTAATCAGTCTTCTGTATCGATTTCAATCGCTGATAACAGAGCACTTGAAAGCTTTTCGGACTAACGCTCGGCGTTAATGAGATTCACGGTTTTATTTCGCACTTGCCACCGGAAACGTGTTGTCGATGAAGTTTCAAGTTACGCAAATGGCAAACTGGTCTTCGGAGCTTGATCTTAGGTGAAGCAAATTGAACTCTAATCATTTATCGGACTGCCCTTACCGTACTCACCTCAAGTTTTTTGAAATTGTTTATCGAAACTATGAAATAGGTTACTGGTAGCTGTTTGAGAAAGATACTTTACTTTATTTCTATAAGCACAATGCGCCTAATTTTCGAAAATGAACTTAATCAAGATTCAGGAATTTCTAATTGTACTCTTGGTTACTTACTGTTCGGCACCTGAGATAAAATAAAAGTTTTGACGGCTATAAAATGTTGCCACTTTCAACCACGCATAAGTTTCACAAGCCTAAATGTGCTGCTGGTTTCGAGATCTCTCTGAATTAAGCTGCTGTAGCGTGACTTACAAATTCAGTTGGTATTCACTCTAAAGTTTCCTTTTCAGCCGGCTCTTTGAGTCGTAGGTTGGATGGTTTTCGGCTTGCCAAGCTACTAACAACTCATTGAACGATAGTAATCATTGTAATCTCGTGACTCGAACATTCATCTCTCTACCCATACGTTGCTTAACATCATGGCCGGAATGCCAGCTTGTCAGACTCGATTGACGACCATTAGACCGACGATAAATGTACATTCAGTCACCCTCTCAGTAAATTTAACTTAAAATGCTGCGAAAAAATCATTTCCGTTATACTCAAAATGTATTAATGTTCAATTATTATGTTTGCGATTTTATCATTCACATGTAATGAGTGATAAAAACTTCGTGAATATTCAGTAGTTATTTTTGTACTCTACCGACAGATTTCCTCTTCAATTTTGGTTGATATCATGACATCATGGATGATATTGAGTGACGAGACTCAGAGCGGTAATGTTGAAACACTAGTAACACTATCAATGCCTGGCAAATATTTAGCCCTCGATGTGTGGCTGCACCCAGCACGATGACGAGAGAGACGGTCAGAGCAAGTGTGCGACGGCATCTAGTTGAGCGGCTGTGCAGCCTTCCTTAATTGTGCTGCCGCTGTTGCAGCGATGCACGCTCTGCAGCTGCTACTAACACCAACTCTTAACAGCTGCGTCATTAGATTCACTCCTAGAATTATCGCTGCCACAAGAAGTGCATCGCGGCATCACTTTTTGCCTACTGCGCCACCCCTACCGTTACATCGCTGACATTCTTGATTAAAATGCCGTTTAAAGGGAAATTATTCCGACTTTAATGTCTTATTCTCAAGCTATCGTGACCCTTTCGAAATTTAATAAAATTGTTCGTAACCGGTGCGAATGAATTTGAACATTTTTCTTTTTACTCTTCGATGAGCTAACTGGTACATCTGCCGTTCTTTCGGTTCTACTCTAATCCTTACACAACAGCAACACCGGTGCCTGCAACTCTTGGGTGACACGAAAACCGCTTTTGTCGCTTGCTCGCTTGATTCTTTTGATTGACTAGGCTTTGTGATGCTTTTTTTGCCTGTGGCACCGGAACTTCAATCCACAACAGAACGTTTTGAAATATTTGTTATTTATTTATTTTTTATTATTTTCGGTTCTCGTTTTATGTAGTTTCTTATTCATTTAAATATGAAGCGATCCGAATGTAATACTCTTGCTGAATTCTTTCACCATTTAATAAATGCTAACCACAAGTAACCAGTCATTCTTAATTACCAACTCAGTCATTCTAGCAGCTTCAGAGCACCCACTTTTCTCATGCACCTGTATTCACCCACCTCCAGCACGTAGGCATTTGTCGCAAGCTGGGCACAGTGCCGATCGCTCACGTATCACGCGCTCCACAAGAGCCGCTTTGCCGCAATTGTACCATCACGACGAGCCTCTTCACGTTAGCCTCTTGCTATGCCACCCTGTGTGCAGTCGGTCGATGTTCCAATGTCGCAGGCCTCTCATACCGAGTTGAGCGACGCCACTGCGCCCTGTTTACTGCCGAGACCGTGTAGCAAGAACACTGTGTGCTCGCGGCTGGTAAAATTTTCACAGCAGCATGGGGAGGTAACTTTATAGCAGACTGAAGTCGCGTTTTTTTATTCGAAAATAAAGCTCTGAATCGTAAAATTTTGTTTGTCGAGATGCGCCTTTGAAACTCAGTGATGTTTTTAAATTTGTTTTTAAGTTTTTGTTCAATTGGTCCGAAATTTATAATACTTAATTTTCCATATCAGTGTGCGTACGAATTTCACCAATGAAGATAAAAAAATCCATGATATTAATCAAATCCAAAGTTATTTCCACATCATTTTCTAAGTTTCAACGTCTCTTTGTTCTAGCGTGTTAGGCCTTGCCTCTGCTGGTTTCGATAATGCTTAGGACCGTGCAAAAAGTCGACATTTCTTCGGGTGTACCTGCTTCATTTGGATGAAGTTTTGTTTTACTGGAAGTGAAGCAGAAGTTGTTTCTCCACGTCTACTGGAAATGTTAAATTCAATAACTATCGTATCTATAAGCGGTCCAAGAGATAAATTCTATGTAGAAAAGGAAGAATATTGGTCGCGTCGTCACCCAGAGACTCGTGTGACTGTGACGAGGACGACTAATGACTTGTATTGATCACGGCCGTGTGGCGACCGCCTGGCCAGCGCCTCCTGAATACGACGCCGCTCTCCCTCTCCTAGCTTGGCTTTCCGCGACCATGCGTACGTTAGTGCAGTGTAAAAATTTTTCTGCAAACACGAGGTGTGAAAACTTCGAACATTCTTCGTGTGATAATCATAACAACGATACGTAAAGATAGTTAATAAATTTTGTTTACAATTTGAACCTTCCCAACATTCACCAAAATACTCTTGAAATAAGTTGAATCCGTCACCACTGAAAAATCGGTTGCCAAAATCATACGCTGTTAGCTCGCGTCCCTCCAATAGAAAATATTTGGTTATTTGATCAAGCAATCTCTGATTTTTTAATCAAACCTATAATGGTTAACAGTGATCGTGGGTACAGATGTATGGAATCCTAACTAATACCTAAACCCAAATATCTAAAGCTAATTTGGTGCGATCCAAACGCTGATTTAATTATTACAAAAATCCTCACATTTCCTTGCCTATTATTAGGTTCAATTTACTGTGGCGAGGCTTTTTCTGCTGGAAAGCTAACCGACTCACGCGTGTCTGGAACTACTGTGTGTGTGGTGTGTGCAAGTGCAGCTGCATCAGACGCGCAATGTATCAATCTAGTCACTAGTGTATTTGTGGCGTCTGTGCAGACCAGCAAGTGCAGAACTGTAGCACTGGCAATTCATTTAAGATGTTCTCCATACCCTTTTATCTGATGAAGCATGAGCAGCTAACAAGTAAGAACACTTGCATTTTTTTAATATATTTTTTTTTTCGATTTCTAAGACTGACGACAGTCGTGATGATGAATTGGCTTATGTGAAATGGAAATGAAACATCACCACCAAAACTTAGAAAAACATGTAGCTTCTGGAATTCTATTCTAATCCAGCGAAATTCAGATAGTTATTAACCATAATCAATTTCTACTAGTTTGAAATCTCATTTATGAATTTAATAATTCGAAATTGAAATTTAGCTGCATGTAATTAGTTCAATCTTAGACACTATACCTTAGTTTAGTTAATTTCACTTCAGTTATTTTTGATTGGTTGGTGAAATTGAACGAAACCGTCATAGTATCACTCTTTAATACTGGTAAATGATCACATCGCCACAATAGAATTCCTCAGCGTCCCTGTCAGAATTAAAACGCACAGAATGGCTTCTTTGGTGCGTGCCAAATAGAATTTTCACAAACATAAGAAGATCCTGTCATCGCAGTAGAGTAGAGTATCGTAAAAATCGTACGCGCCTGATCAAAAATGGAGTGCTTGCTCTCATTTCTCTCTATAAATTAGGACTGGTGCGCGGCTGCGTCTTGGGTAGGCAAGCTAGCGAGGTGATGGCCTATTATTTAGTGAGGGCTTGGGCGGCGCGCGGTCAGCTATGCAAGAGAGATGATGATCAGCACGCCTGAAGCCTCTAACGCGACGAGCATCGATCGTCTTGCACGAGGTTTCTTATGCTTCGTTGCCGGTTTCGCTGGATGGTGTTCTTCAGCTACCTGAATGTGACACGTCACGGCATCAAAGTCCACTTGTTCAGGGCTTTGTTTCAGGGATGTTGAGTCCAGTAGCTTTACCGAAGACTCTCTGAAATTTTGTTTTTAAAACGGGAGTATTCAAATTTTCCTGCTATGACTTTAGGGATGAGTTTTTCCGGCAATGAATATAGCTTGCGAAACGTGTCGTGCATTTTCAATGAGTTTGTGCCAATTGAAGTTGTTTTCATAATATTTGGCAGTGTTTAAGATGCACGATTGCGAATTATTATTGCAAAAAGGTCAAGTCGTTCATTACGGTGAGTTATTTGTACGCTCAACTCCACGCAGTTTAAGAAAGTCGGGACGCAATAGCATTAATAGGTTCATATCATCCGACGGTCTTTCTTCTTTCTGAATTTAGACGTCATGTGAGCGAAGAAACGTGCATGCTAGCGAGGGCTCGAACACTTGCGTAAGGCCGGCATCGTTCGATCCTCGCACCAAACGTACCAACGCCTGCCAACTCGGATTTTAATTGTAGATTCTGCTCAACTTTTGAGTCAAATAACATAAGATGCAGTCTTTTAAATTCTATTAATGCAATTCTAAAATTTGGTTTTAGGTACCATGTAGCTCGTTATATATTGGTTAAAATAGCTCCAAATCTGCCATATATTTCCAATTTTGAATTTCATAAAATTAGTTCCTGGAATTTTGATGGCTCATGTTATCCGCTACATGTGCATGCTTCCAACTTTGTGGCTAACAATTAGAAGTATTATTTTCATCCTAATTTTGATCGTATTGCATGATGGTTCTTTTTAATATGCGCACCAATCTTAATAATCATATCGTATGGTTAAAGCATTTAATATTAGCAAATATGAATTTAAACTTCTTTTAATAGTCACCTAAAATGCACATTCACGTTTCTACATTGTTTCATAAGCGCTCAACCAGACAAATTAGATGGATTCCGAATGGTTAGTATGAGCTGTGTTCTGTTCGTACATGGAAAATATTTACGATCTCAGGTGTGACACAGCCCAACGCGTATGGTTCGATACGGTGACGGCAATCAACGTTCGATCATATTCGTGTTGATGATCTGAGGGCTCCATATAAGTCATACGGATGTTGAGGATGGAATAAATGCCGCGGTTTCTGTCCGGAGTTTCAGTCCATGCGGGTGGCGATGAGAGAAATGCGCTACAGGGGCGGCAAGTGGCGACGCACCTGCGCACGTGACGTCTTTTGATATCGACGATGTCGGCCGCACCTGCGAGCACACCTGTGTGCTTACAGCATGTATCTGACTAACCGAGCTTCACCAGCGTTCACGGTTCTGAAATTCGTGAAATTTTCATTTTACTTCTAAATAGTACCCCTACTCCACAGGGAGCTAGAAAGTTTGATTTTTCAGTTGTATGTGCACTTAGTTTTGGTATTTTCATGATGTTTCTAGGATTTACGTTTCGAGATAAAGAGCACTTAATTTGGAAATGAAACTACTGGCAATTTTTCGTTTGGAACGTTAAAATAAGTAGTAGTGTAAATGATTAGTTCTATCCCTATTGTATTCAATCCTGTCTAATCCATTGTTCGCTAAAAATGGTGTAACCACTCTATTTTTGATAGTTTCTGATTTTAAAGAACGTGAATAACTCACTCTGAGTGGGTTATTAAGCAGCGGCAGTGCGACAACCACAACACACACTCCAGGCTCGTTATCTTGCTAATTACACTCATTGTTTAATATTAATAACTCAGAGTATGCGTAACTGGCGCGTATTTGCAAAATTTGAATTCTCGCTAGCATCGAAATCATTCTGAAGAAATGAAGATATTAATGCATCCTCATACATTGCGTGAGAATGTTCATAATTTTCATCAATTCTCTTCTGGAATGTCTTTTTTCAGTTGTACAACTTGCAAATTCCTTTCAGGTTGTACATTTAGCACAGCCTGTACTTCTCATGCCTTCGCTATTCATGCGACTTCTGAGACTTTGGCTTGTTGACGAACGTGACACGTCAATCTGCGGCTCGCCATGGAGGTGCTCACTGCACTCGCCAAGCTCGCTCAGACTTGTTGTATTTACGTTTCATCTTAGGCTCAGCTTTAAACGCCAATTGCGTTCGAGAATGCATCGTCGCTCAGACTGATGCTATCCGAACCCAGAATGTATTGGAATAGTTATTTTAAATGCTGTCGATTCTTATTTAGTCCAAATTAATATTAAATATTTGTCTTAAACGCTGTCAATTATTATTTTATTATCTGTGCGCATTAAGGCAGATATGGTATATATTAAAAAATTCATCGTTTGACGCGAGAAACTCGATAACTCATAAAATTTGTGCAATAAATAAAATTTCTATTTAAGTGTATTGATACAGTGAGGTCACAAGTATCAGAAGGCCATAACTATGTTATTACGTGCCTTCGTCTCGAGCAAGTCATGCCGCCAGCTTGGCTCATCACGAGATGACTATCGTTGCCGTAAGGCGCGCTGGTGACGCCACACCGCAGCCGCAGCCCTTGTGGCAGCGACAAATGACCCGTGCCGTGACTGCCAAGCGCGCAGCCTCCTTTATTTATGTTAACACTTTTTCTTGTGCGTACGTGCCCACCTTTCAGCAGCACGGCGCTGGTCCGCAGTCACCGTTTAAACGTAGGTAATACTTCGTCGTGTGAAGAAACAAACGAAAGAAACGACACGTTTTCATGCTTGATAAGAACATCAAACAACTTGGTTAAGAGACCCAACATACATTTAAAATTAATCAAAATTGTGAAATGCTATAGCACTGTTCTGTGATGACGAACTGCCTTCGGACAACACGCACAATGTTTATACTTTCTATTGTGGCGGGCGCTGTTTATAATGTTGCTTGATACTTTTGCGCTCTGGTTGCTTTATTCTACGTGTCTCGCTCTCGTCGATGCTCTGTAACTTAGCTCTTCTTGTTTCTATAATAGTAGCTATCCGGCTCGAAGAGGCAAGAAACGCCCCGGTTTCTGTGCTATCAGTCCAGCGCGCGGCGGGGACACAAATGTAAATTTCAAGCCCAAACGAAAATCAAGCAGCCTTTTGATGTCAGACTTGACCTCGTCCAATAGTTATCTAAACATCTTCAGATTCTCATTCATAATGTTCAAGGGTGTTATTAGCTCATATTTTATTGCCGAATATAACATTTTTTGCAATCTCTCTCTCGTGTTGATGAAAGTATTGGCTCTTCATGGTCACACCTGACTTCTCGCTCATCCACTATCATCATGTAACTCCATCCATTAATAGTTCAAGAGTTTTCATCGATGTTGGTGAGTGTACTCAAGCCAATTACGCATTCGTAACGAAGCTCGTGTTGTCTGTGGTGGCGTAGACGAAGTGGTAGGTAGACGTGCTCTGCATGCTCTGCGCTGCGTGCCTGAGATAAGCGCTCGGCTAGTCCGCTGCTAGATCGGGCCTCTTGAGTCCTGGCTCTCATGTGGGCCCGATCCGATGCTTATTCTAACGCCTTCACTGAAATATTTACTTACCTCAATAGCATTCAGTGTCGAACTGGGCGCTATAGTGAATTTACTGCGTCAATCCAGTTGTTAGTTCATTTGAGGGAAAATATGCGGACGCTGAGACATGAAACGCTTGATTGGGATCGAGCCATTGGCCTGATTGTTGCATAGATGGATGTCTGACTTCAGCTTATTTAATTGTAGCAGATAATCGAAAGTGAAGGAAATCCCGGTTTCGATGTAGGTTTAAGGGATAGACCACGTTGTTAGCAGCGAAGCTTGTAATTTGATTGCAAGTTGTCGACGAATCTGGGTGCCGGTAATAAGTTAACATGTTTTGAGATATCAAATTCAAACATTTCATTCTATTTGATGCATTGTTTGACTCGAAACGTCTTATTTTCGTTTGACTATTGTCATAACTGGTGAAATTGTCATAAAGTGTGAATTTGTCAGAGCTGATGAAATTTTTCCACGATACAGGTAGGAGCATTCGACTCCTAAATTGTTTTTTCGTTGATAATTATCAATGGATAAATTAAATACGATTGAAAAGATGAAGTCGTTAGCCCTGCAAGAATCAATGGTTTTCCATGCAGGGTGATTCACGGAAACTTCCTGACTTGAAAGCTTAATAAAAAAAGAAATAGTAAGGATATCATTACAATATTAATTTTATTGAATAAGACATTACCTGAATTTTTGTATCACTTAGTTTTAAAGATGACATTGGACAAATGACGGTCCCCATTGTCAATGCATTCAGCCTCAGGTATGAAGTTCCGTTCAACTCGCTGATGATGAAGAATATTGACGGGTATGTTGCGATGGCTTGGCGTATGTTGTTATTCAAATGACGTAGGGTCCTTGGACAGTCATTTTAAACAATTGATTCAAGATAACCCCATAAAAATTCACCCGGAGCCAAATGGGAACTCGATAAGGATCAGAGCCGATCGGGAACCTGACACGAAGGAAGTATACGGAACCGAGTATAAAATGCTAGTTGAGTCGCTGTTATTGGAACAGTTATTGGAAAAGTACGCCTCGAAGCAAACGCACGCTTCTCACTTGTCCAATGCATAGTGGCAACTGATTAGGCGGGACACAAAACTTCATGACCTTGCCTTTCATATGAAATACTCCCTGTGTGGCGTCGTTCATACGCCCGTCTCTCTGTCTCTGTTCATACAAAGAATAAGTAGCCAACGCAATCTGATGTTGAACCTGTTAGGCCGTACGTTATTCATCCTTGTGACCTGGTACATACTACGCGGTACTCCTATACGAACTATGTAAGTCTAAGTAACCTATAGTAACTGAAAATATTTTAACTTATTGTTTTCTCCATAATTGTGTTCATTGTAAAAGCGTGTTGACGTTGTTTCTGGTTCTTGTGTATAAATGTTTTGTATTAGTGTTTCATAGGTAATTTCCATAGTTGTGCTGTACTAGTGTCTCATAGGTAATTTGTTTTCAGCTTACACGTTTACGAGTAAAGTGGAGAACCCCGTCGATCTTCTTTACTCCATACGAGTTAACTGCCCGAAAGAGCGTACGACATGAACGGCTCGCTCGGAACAGTAAGATAGTACGTGGACGCCTGTGGCGGGATCACGCTACGCACAATGATCCGGTCTCCTACTAGAAGTCAGCGGGCCCAGCGTTCGACCATGACTTCTTTGCAGGAGAAGCTCTATTCGTGCAAGGAGGAGCTATTACTAGAACTATCGTCTCGGGACGTGGTCTTGCTGTCCGGCAGCCTACCGTTGGTGTGCAAGGTTAAGCATAGCCTGAAAGATAGTTGGATTTCGTTCGAAAAATCACTGAAGGATTTCACCTCGTCATTGGCGAAGGACGCGCGTACGGAAGAACGTAACCATTGGGAACTCGTATACCGGGAGTTTAGAGCCCTCACCAAAGATTACGTCAAGCAAATTAGATCACGGATAGTTGAGCTGGGAGACGGTGAAGGATCTCTCATCGAAATGTCATTTGGGTCAGCAGTTTCGTTCTGCTCGTCCAAAGAGCGGATGGAACTAGAGCACAAGTTAAAAGCAACCAAGGTTAAAGGAGACGCGAAGGAGAAGTTGTTTAAACTGGAGTCTGAAAAGAAATTATTCGAAGCTAGAAAAAATAAAGAAAGGGCTTTACAAGAAGAAATGGCCTTGATGGAACAAACTCGGTTGGATCTGGAGAAACTTCGCATTGAGAATGAAGAAAAAGTGGAAGTTTTGAAGGCACAGAGAACTACTCGTAGTCGCCGTGGTTCAATTGATAGTGACGTGTTCGGTGAGGACACACTCAGGGAGAACAGGACTCGTGACTGGGTCATGCAGGCGCCCGCGTTCCCTGAGCCTCTCTTTGATCTACCAGCACGGCCCGTAAGTGGAATTGTTGCGTCGGGGAACATGCCTCACACTTCTGCCCCTGACAACTGCGCTCTTCCTTGTCTCGGAACTGACAGAGACCCGGCGCGCAACGAAACGGGATTGCCAGTCACTCGAGGGGGTGGGCCTCAGACGCGTGGTGTTACAGCATGCGTAAACACGCCGCTTAACCCTCAGACGCTCTCATCTGTCCTGTTGGATGCGTCCACCCGTTATATGGCTATGGCCGAATTGAAGCGCCCTCCTGCGAGACCCTACTGCGGCGAGGCTCACCTCTTCAGAGGCTGGGTGACCTCATTACAGCATAGGATGGATCCATTGCAGCTGTCGGCCCTGGATAGAGTGGACATTTTGGAAGCACATACGGCCGGGGAAGCAAGACAAACTGTCGAAACCTTCAAGACTGCAAATCTAATCAATCCGGATAAGGCATACGAAATGATCATGAAAAATCTGCACAGACGTTTCGGTGGCGACGAGGAAATCGCGAAAGGCTTGCGTCAAAGGTTGCTTTCCTTCCCCGAAATTTGCGGTCCGCAGTCCGATCCTTCGGTAGCCTTGCAACTCAGACAGTTCAGTGATCTGTGTCTAATCGTACTGGCACACATTGACTCCGTAACAGATCTCCAAACCCTGAACCACGCCCATGGTGTGGATCCCTTGCGCTGCAAGTTGCCGGAATTCTTGAACAACAAATGGCGCGAAATGAAAGGGAGGCACGTCCTGGAATATGGAGCTCATCCAAAATTCGAAGTTTTCGCGAACTTCCTCGTTCAAACTGCGGACCTTCTGTGTGCAGACGTATCTCGCGTCGGTACATCGGAATCCAATGTTGACGCGGTGCCCAAGAAAGTTGTCAACTCTTTTCAAACGGTCACCTCCGAAGAATTCGCAAGCCCTCTTCCGGGCTTAAAGTGCCCCCTGCACCGATCCAACACCCATGAGCTAACGAATTGTACCGCATTCGCCGAAATGACGCCGAGAATTAAATTGCTTCTAGTTGGCAGCTACGGACTCTGCTACAGGTGTCTCGGCCCTCATGTTGCCGCCAACTGCGACAAAGCTGAATCGTGTCGCATCTGCAACAACACCAATCACGCTACCGTGCTGCACCAAGATAGGCAAGCGCCAAAATTAAACCGCATGACAGGGAAGATGAACGCTACACATTCGGCCGCTCCCAGGGGTTTTGAGGCTGACAACAGTGGGACAACCGCGTTGTGCACCGAAACCAGCCGTGGAACCTGCTCGCCGGCCTACGGTAAGACCGTTCTGGTAGAGGTGTTCTCCCCTGATCCTGCAATTCAGCCCTTCAAAACCTATGCTATAATCGATGAGCAGTCTAACAAGTCCTTCGCAACGTCCAGATTACTGGACTCCCTTAAAATCGTAGCTCCTGCCTCACGATACACGGTCAGTACGCTGAGTAGATTCAAATCGCGTTGTGTTGGCCGCGCGGTTGAGGGACTGGCTATTAGGGGTTTCACAGAGACCAAAACGTTTAGGCTGCCGCGCCTATTCGAAAACAATTGGATTCCCGACACTCGCCTTGACGTAGCAACCCCAGAAGTTGTACGCAAATGTCCTCAAATACAACATTTGGCCGATCATTTCCCCCCTGTCGATCCCAATCTAACGGTGGACATTCTAATTGGCCGAGACGCCGGGAACCTTATGCCGACCTCGGTAGCTCATAACTCGATCCCCGTCGTTCATCATACTATGCTCGGTTGGGCCGTCGTCGGCGCCGTACCTCAATCAGAGTCCTTGCTAATGCGCTCTTACGTCGACCATCTTTCCGCCTCCTTGCAGTTTCCGCCCGAGGCCCCAGTCTTTACTCAGCACCTTGACGACGAAATGCCCGGCCTGTCGGTGGAGGACAAGAGATTTCTTTCTCAACTCCGCCATAACACCATAGTAAACGAGAAACTCGATCAGTCGCTACCTAACAATTGCCTTGCAGTCTTTAGGCGAGCGGTCAGTACCTTGGGGCGCCTAAAGTTTGATACCTTGAAACTGAGGAGTTGCTTGTCCTCTATGAAAAATACATTACCCGGCGAAGAGACCTATGAACACGACTTGGCGAGCTGCGGCGCTCGCCGCTGGCGAAGAGTGCAGCATCTAGCTCAGGAATCCTGGACAGGGTGGCGAAAGGAATACCTTCAAGACCTACAGAAGCGACAGAAATAGCTCGTGAAATCTTCCCCGCACGCAGTCGGTGACGTTGTCTTACTAAGAGAAAAATCATTGAATAGGAATTTTTGGCCACTAGGAGTAATCACCTCTGTAAAAAAAGAGCCTTGATGGATCGGTTAGGACAGTGGTAGTTTGCACAGTTAAAAGCGGTACCCCTAAAATGAAATATCAGAACTACGAGCGTCCCGTTACCGAAGTTGTACCTTTGTTGCGTAAAACCAAAATTTCGACTTAGTTTATAAGGATAAAATAGTCCTTCGCATCATATTTACGAATGCGAAGCGTGGGGGAGTGTGGCGTCGTTCATACGCCCGTCTCTCTGTCTCTGTTCATACAAAGAATAAGTAGCCAACGCAATCTGATGTTGAACCTGTTAGGCCGTACGTTATTCATCCTTGTGACCTGGTACATACTACGCGGTACTCCTATACGAACTATGTAAGTCTAAGTAACCTATAGTAACTGAAAATATTTTAACTTATTGTTTTCTCCATAATTGTGTTCATTGTAAAAGCGTGTTGACGTTGTTTCTGGTTCTTGTGTATAAATGTTTTGTATTAGTGTTTCATAGGTAATTTCCATAGTTGTGCTGTACTAGTGTCTCATAGGTAATTTGTTTTCAGCTTACACGTTTACGAGTAAAGTGGAGAACCCCGTCGATCTTCTTTACTCCATACGAGTTAACTGCCCGAAAGAGCGTACGACATGAACGGCTCGCTCGGAACACCCTGCCTTTTTCCTACAACATATATCCGCTTGGCGTGAAATACAAAACAGGAAATTTACGTGAATAATCCTGTATTTGATAAAAACTAGAAATCATGCCCATAATCACTACAAAATAGTTTGTAATGTGTGGTTGTTTGCAGTTTGGCTTCTCATATTATGCCTCCTTCCAACACTATTGAGGCTATTTTTTGCCTTAGCTCTGAAAAAATTGCATGCTAATTTTAGATCGAATAAGAAGTCACAAAGTTATTTTTACTTCAGCTGATAAACAGCAATTTTTAACGAATGTGTCTTAGTCATTTACTCCGTAAGTGCTGCTCACACAACTCAGTCTAAGCCGTGTATTCGTTTTACAGATGCAGTAGCGAAAAAGTTCTAAAGATGGAGTCAACCACGAGCAGCACTCCGGCCGCGTCGGAGTCTCTTCTCGCCGGCGTGTTGACGGGCGCCGCCTCTTCGGGCCGCAACACCCCTGCCACGGCCTCCACGTATGGCAACGCCTTGTATCCTAGCACCAGCATTCACGGCTCACTGAATTTACTCAACACACAGCTGGTTATGAATGCCCTACAGAGTGCTAATGTCAGTCCTTCAGCTTTGTCAAAATTTACAAGTGACGTTAACGCGCTTGGAGCATTGTCTGCAGCTGACTTGGTTAACATTCAGAATACCATGAAGAATTTTAGCATAACGACTAGTACGGGCTCATTAGATAACAGAGCTTCTCATCCCTCTGATGCCAGTTCTTCTAAATCCAGTCATAGCTCTTTCAACGCACAGGAAACCACTAAACAACCATTCATGTCGTCCTCTTCAAAGAGCGGCCAGAAAAATGGGCGGTCTCCATCCAGGAGTACGCGGCAATCACCATCTCTTGATGCGTCGAGTAGTATGTGGAAAAACTATGAGCAGAATTATTCCAAGATTCCGTCAGCATCTGCCTTACCGGCTTCAACGGCGTCTTTATCCTTGACCAATGATGGCGGCAGCAAGTTTAGCGCTGCAATGTCGAATCCGATGCCAAGTTACTACAAGTCTTCAAATATAATCAACTTTGATGCCTATAATCCTTATTCTAGAAGCAATCAGACAGCTTTGTCATCTTATCTTTACGGTTTTCAAGATTATTTCAACATTCCAAATGCTCTAGGTACCGCCAACTCAGACGCATCAGCGGACTATATGCGCTCTCCCGACGCCCAGCAACATTTCATCGAAAAACTTGCATTACAGCAGCTCGAGGCTGCCGGTGCTGCGGAACTAGCTAAAAGTTACTCAAAGGCACACAGAAGTAAGCCACTTGTTACCTCAACTCCCGCGAAAACCAATTCTTCAGACACCGCCTCTGCGAAGAAAGAGACTCTCCCGCAAGCTCGGTCTTCATCAGATTCCGGCACCGCCTTCGTGGATGTTGGAAACAAACGCACATCATTTGACAACATAACTGCCGCCATCAAGTGAGTAATTTCTTTGTTATCGATTCGTCCCCAATTAATGTTTTGAACAGGCCTAGATGCAATTGCCACGTGGCTGATTTGAATTGCAGTTTTTACATTTAAATGCACGCGCGTTCATACAGCGAGCATTAGTCTGATTGAGAGAATGAATGTGATCCCTTCCACAAATATGTGCCATAAAACAATTAAATTTTGTATTTAATTTAGGTTATACAATCATCTGTCAACGTATATTTACGTGTAACATTCGGTTTGGTTCCGACTCATCTTTATCCATTGAAGCAACTGTTGTGTTTTGACTGGGCCGGCAGAAGGTTGGCTTCGCATCAAATCTTCTGATCCATTAAAATAACCGACATAGAATGACCCGTAAAAATTAGCGATTTCATAACCATTAACACTTTCCCCCGCAGATCTATTTTTGAAAAGGGCGACAAGATGGACAACGCCCTTGTCTCATTGGTGTCAGACGACGGAGTGGTGGTGGACGCTCATCAACTGCTCCTCGTCGCCGCTTCACCGTTCATCAAGAAAGTCCTCAGCGAGTCGGAAGATATACGAAATCTCGATAAACCTATCATAGTCCTGCAAGGTTGGTGGACAACGATAAAGTAGGCTCTCATGTCGACACTGAATATTCTTCACATTTTATCAAATGGTCAAGTTAGATTTTAAATTCACACTTTGTCCTTCAATTTACTATTTGTTATTACGTGAGGATTCATTGATTGTCCACAAATACCCTTGATGTTATACATTCATGCATTTTGGTTTGAGACGAGTTCGGAAAAGACTCGCTCGTTGACTAAAACACGGAATTGATAAAGAATTCGAAGAATGTAAATTTTTCTAGCCAAAGAATGTGTGTCGTAGTCGGTAGAAGAGGCATAAACCTGCTCTGTGTGATCATCGGACTGATTTATCTTCTGTGAAATCTGATGTATTTCAGTTTCAATGTGATTCGCACAAAACATTCTTATCTTACACTTGGGTAAAAAGTTAATTAAGCTAAAGAGCGGCCGTAATGTAGAAATTTAGATTGGTAGTCTGTTTTCTTATTTATTAGTTTCTTTCTTTCAGGTACAAAAGGCACAGACGTGAAGGCGCTTGTGCAAGGGTTCTACACGGGACGCTTGCCGGAAGACAGCAACGTGACTGGTGTGAGAGCAGCTGCGCAAATGCTTGGCCTACATAGTCTGGATGAATACTTTCAGAGTTTACTGGATGACCTCACCCGCAACTCGTCATCCCGTCACAAGTCAGACTCTGTATATTCTCACCACTCTTCTAAACAGTCACCGTCATCCTCAGGGTCAGCCACGTTCCCAAAGAAAGCTTCTGAAAGTCCGTTGTCCGTGTCAGATGCCTTAAGTCACACCGAAAGTTTTTCGCCTTCTTCGGTGCCTTTCCATCTCTCTGGAACATCGGGCGATGCAACTGAAAACAGGGGTTCCAAAAGAAAAAGTGATGCCAGCCATTCGCGAGCAAAGGTGCTAAAATTAGATTCCGCCTCCTCGGAATCGAGTCCATTGAATCTTTCTAAGTCGAATATGAGCGAGGTCGAAGGGAGCAAAAGTGACGCACTTCATACTCATTCCCAACAACCATCATCTTCGCTTCCGCTAAACATTGACTTCTCTAAAGTTCCGTCCTTTCCTGCCGCGAATTATGACTTGAATGCTTGCATTGCTGCTTATAATTCGTTATTTGCCGCAAATCAATTACAGGATTTAATTCCATCCGCAAACCTTACGCCAGCCGTCTTGGCCTCGCTCTTTGCTGGGACTGCAAATGCCTTCGGTGGGCACACGACCTCTTCTTCCCCATCAACTTCAAAGTCAAAGTCTTCAAGTTCACAGAGTAAAAACTCGAAGTCATCGTCTTCAAAATCAAACAAGAACAGTCGAAGTTACGACGCCAAAGAATTCCTTAAAAGTTTGAATGACATCAAATTGATTCCTACTTCAGAACAGGAAAACACTTTGAATGTTCTTGCCCAGCTCGAACTCCAGAAACAGCTACAGTTAAATTTGGACCCTGCAACTGCAGCAGCTGTCAGCTGGCCATTATATGAAGCAGCTGCTACGTCATTTTCTCGCAATATCACAGATCTCAGCAATTGCAGCAAGGACTCTTCAGGAGCTCTCAACCTTAGCTTCGACACTCGGGAGGATAGCAAGCCAGACAAGAAAGACCCGTCGCGCATGGAAGCTGGCAGCGCTGCAACCGACAGCTTCAAGAAAACTTCTTCGGCATGGTCGGGTATTTCAGCCAACCTCGCCTCAACTCCAGTCTTCAACCGCGGCGTCAGTACTTACTACACCAACGTCCCTTCCACAAGCACTGATGATACTACAGCTTCGGCATTGACTGCGCTGCAGAACGAGGATCAGGCAAATGGAATCCTGAATTCCTTCCTTCTGAACTCAAATTCTTCGCTAAGCGCTCTGCAAGACAAGGCCTACCGCCCGGCCAATTCAAAGGTAAGGATCATGTTTGAAATCGATTCTACTGATAGCGACAAACACCTATGATAATTTTGGTCAAAATAAAAAAGAAACAATATTGTTAAAATCACGAGTATTTTCATCTCAAAATTTGTTTTGAATGAAAAATTTTGTTAAATTTAATTGTCGTGACATCATTTACGCAAAAATGCAAGACTGGAGCTAATCTATTTTTTAGGTAAAATACGCACCGTTTGCCAAGCGAATCTTATTTCGTCGTTTGTTTCTAATTAATAGTTTTCATTGCTGACGTTATGAGCCGGATAATTTAAAAGTGACATCATCTGAGAGCAATATTCGATTAATTTTTTAAAAATCATTTTGTAGAACCAGCTGTGCTTTCGGAATCGTTCCTCATTCTGTGCGCGTAGAAGTAATTGAAAATTACCTTCATGGAGGTTTGCATTGCCTGACGGCCATTTGTTGCCTAGACTTCGGTGGTTGAATGAATGAACGGGCGGATTAATATAAGTGACGAGAGAATATATAAAAAGAAAATAATATGTGGAGAATGTTCTAAAAAATTTTCTCCGCAGCAGCTTTTGAGGCTTCCTATAGATGGAATCAAAGTTCGGTGTACAAATTACCTTGCGAAGACCTTTCTTCGCGGATGAGATAATTTCAGATACTGATCAAAGCATAGATATTTGTTGATATCGTTGCTTTTGACTACGTTTAGTGTAAGCTTTAATGCTTCGTCGCCGAACAACCTGGAATTCTGTTCGTCCAGACCCCCGATGGTCAGAGTCTGAATCCCTCGTCTTCGGTGACCCCTTCGGTGCCAGGACATTCAGGGTCTCCTGTAGAGGATGGCATCGAGGACATTATCGAGGTTCTGTCCGAGGATAACGGAGCCTCGCTCTCAGCGTTCTCAGGGGACGCTGCTAAGCTCCTCTACAATGCAGCGAATGTAAGCCACGGTTCCCTCCTCAGTCTCGTTGCCACGTGCTCGTTGCCTACAGTTCTTTCCATCTGCTGAAACTAACACCGTCTTTTGTCAAGTTGCTAAGGTGCACTTATGCACGTTTTGCCTGGATTTTATGATTGGCTGTCGAAACCGCATGAATCTTAATTGTGCACTTGCTTACAACATGAAGCAATCAAAATTTAACGTGGAAATGCACCTTCTGTCCCAATTGAACTGTTATAACATTCCATGAATCTAATCCGATACCACTTAATGCAAATCCAATTAATTATAGATGAATTCTTCCTTCAACCAATGAACTTGAAAGAGAATAAATCATCGAACAAATAAACTTGTTTCTGAACAACTAATTGCTATGAAAGCCCAAGTTGATGAAAATAAAAACCTATTCCGAATAGCACCTTCCCTCCCCTTTAACTAAGGTCTCCTTTTCGCTGCCTTAAAGCATGTTTGTTATTGGCCTAAATATTAAGGGCAGAAACGATAACAACAATTTGTAGACACTGAGTGGTAAAAATGAATGAAATTGCAATAAGACGTTTTGTTCCTTTCGAGAGTTTTGAATGTTTACATTCAGTGAAGCATGAGTAAGAAACCGTTTAGTATTCGCGAATCAATCCGAGGAATTAAAGACTGAGATATCCATTCGTTCGCATCAGCCAACGTCGTTTGATGAATAAGTAATCAAGCTGGTAAATAAATTCGAGACATCGAAAACCATCTAGAATATCAATTTTTTTTTGTCGATAGTTTCAAAAATAATTTAGATCAGATTCTGTTCTTCAAAGTAGACTGCTTAACTGTTGCTGGAAACTATTATGATAAATAAGTTTTCAATTTCATCAAATAACACGAATGTGAGCATTGATATCGCTTTAAAACTGCATGTCTTTTACGAGATTTCAACAGAAAATACACAAAATTTAAAGCCTAATATAACTATTGTGCATGTTTCCCTTGCAACGCCAGATTTAAAAGAATTCGCGCCGCTTGCTTGTTAGCCATATAAATTTTAGAGTCGAATTACGTTGAATTTCCCTTCAATGTCGTTAATAACGGTAAATTTACAGAGTCGCCGTCGGAGCAAACGCTGTAATGTGTGCAAAGGCTGCATTACGAGTGAAGATTGTGGAGCTTGTCGGTATTGCCTCGACAAGGCGAAGTTTGGAGGCCCCAACAAACTGAAGCAAGTCTGCAAGGAAAAGCGCTGTGTCTATGAATTGGTACGTACTACCTCTAGAATTAATAACCTATTGAATCCTATATCCACGTACAGCAATCTAAAGCCTGCAGTCATTTTTTAATATTGAGTGTAGACTATTATGTTTTCGCCACCGACATTGAATGCTAAACAACGTAGTAGCATCTGAGTCCCCTGCCCGCTTGCTGAAATTTAAAGATTCATTTTTTTACCACAATTGTGAATCTCTGATTTATATGTAATTCTCAGTTGTAATATGCAGGTGTTCTACTATGTTCGTGCTTGACTGTAATTTGATGCTTGACTGTAATTTGAGTGGCTTTTAGTGACAGTCGTGTCCAGGAAAGTTTCTTTATTTGGTACGCTTACAAAAGTGCAATTAACTTGTTAGTATTTTGTTTAGTTATATCTTAAATTCAATATTTTTCCCGACTTTATGAGCATGTTTCCCCCTTCATGTGCAAGCTATTTACTTTCATTTGAGCAAGTGCTGTTTATAGTTTCCTGTTGTTTTCCAAAGCTAAAATGTTCTAGATTTCAATTTCTTTTCGAGAAAGACGCTTTCTTCCGGAAACTTACAACCGAAAATACTTCTGGCACCGTAAAATTAGACAAGAAGAATTGCCTAAAATTACGAGCAATTTAAATTTGAATGGTTTGCAGTTAAAAAATAATTGGACTTAACATTTGTTGCAGAAAGAGAAGCCCCGTTATCGGTGCGGTCATTGCATTCCTTGCCGCACTACCACAGATTGTGGAGAGTGCAATGCTTGCCTTCATAATAAGACAAATGGCCTCGCAGGACCGAAAAAACAAGTGCGTATTAGCAATACACTTATCCTGCTGTGTAAATTATCTTTATCGCCAAAAGGTGATTGCAATTACTCGGAGAATTAAATAGCTCAGGTTCAGATTAAATTGCGATAAATCTTTGGTTGTAAGTAACCTGTCAAAATTCTCAATCGATTAGTAACTCGAACTAATGCTTATCTAATTAAGTAATTCGGTTCCTACAGATTCTGTCCGATGTTAGCACTATTAATTTTTTCTCGGATGAACATGAACTGGAGATGAAACGGAAAATGTTCGTCCTACAATCATAGGAGATTTTAACGACCTTCGGCCATTGTTCATGGACAGGAATTACTTACAAGTTTTAATCACTGACCTCTGCTACCCAAATCCTGTTAATTTATTTTTCCTCCCTTATTTATTTTGTTTTGCAGTCGTTTTGGAACTTATATGTTTTGGTTTGATTGTTGGATAGCTTAACATATGATTTGAGATGAACATAACATTTCTAATCAATTAGTGCTCGACTTAATGATAAATTGAAGCTATGATTTTTAAAATCTAATATCTGTGCCTTTCTAATATCGTGTGCATGCCTGAATAGTTTTCCATTGGCTTTTTCCTTGGCCAAGCGCTCGAGTTAGCGTCCCAAACAGGGGCTGAACCAATACAGGTCCGTTTTCATTATTGTATAAATATTGATTTGAATGCAACGTACACCTCGATTTTCATCATGTTTTATGTGGCTTTCTTGATGTGTGCATATATTTTTTAATACCTAGTTTTAATAGTTATCTGTTCTAAAGCCACCCTTTAATTATTCTACGAGCTTTGAGTTTTTAAAGAACTTCTCTACTCAACTAATCAGTTGCACTTTATATTGTGATTGAGAAACTTGAACACGTTTAGGATGCGCAATGTTAGATTCTTACTCATCAATGTGCAATATTAAAAAATAGCCCACTTGCTCATTGACTTTTAGCGCTGCTTCTCAATTGCAAAATAATTAATACAAGTGCGTGTACGATAATTTACCAGTTTTCGTTACACGATGCTCGACCAATTGGCAATTAGCGACATAGTCGCCAGCTGACGAGCTTAGCGCACCGGCTCTAATTTGACTGCAGTCCACCTTACTGTTTCTTCCTCTCGTTTGCAGACATGCGAGATGCAGTTCTGCGATTACATTCAAATGGAGGAATTCAAGGCAACGCAGAGCAACTGCAATGCCATCTCGCAATTCTCCGCAGAGTTTGCAAGGTCGGAGGCGCACACGACAGCTGCCGCCGCCATAGCTGCTGCCTCTTCGAACTGCGATTCTCCGGACTCGATGCTTTCTGCCAGCAAGAAAAGCCACAAGAACATCAACAAGAAAAATAAGCAAAAGCTTGGCAAGGATGGCAAACCCGTTCCTGTGAAAGTGAGAGTTGTTGAGGAAATTACTCTTTGAATAAATTCCTTGAACTTAAGTGAGCAATATGAAAACCTTTTTCTAGTTATTTTAGACCATTAGTGGTCTCACTTCCGTTAACTTGTAGAAGCTAAATCTGCAACTCTTTGTATATTTTGTTAAAAATGTTCGGACCAGTACACAGCTGATGTATCTAGAAATCAGTATTAGTAATTGGTAACATGTGTCCTCCAAGCAGAACTTCATGACTGATTGATCAGCTTGAATTATTTGGCGTCACAAATATTTATATATGTATCTAACACTTGAATTTTAAAATCATTTAAGCATCCAGTTATGAATAGTTTGTTTTTTATATTGAATCATTTATTTTTTCAACTGATGGGCTAATATTTTATGCACAAAACGGGTGATGATAAGCCGTATTTCTCAGATTTATCCTCCCAATCAAATTTTTTTATGTCATGATATTAATTACATCGCTTATATACAGGAATTGTTTCAATTTCTGGAAACTCGTGGATTAAAAAACTCATAACTCATTTTTCGATAATTCCATTCAATGACTGATGTTTTCCTTCTAGCCTGGGCGCATGAAGTATCAATGTAACCGCTGCTACGGTTGCTCCACTGACTTGTGTTGCAAAAGCTGCATTTATTGCGTCGACATGCCGAAGTACGGAGGAGGCGGTCGCTTCAGACAGGTCAGTATTTCAATATTCTTCATAATGAAGTGGAGTTTCATAAAGAGTGCGCGAGAAACTTCATAAAGTCTCTCGCGCGAATATCACAACTAGTTTTTTGTCTACTCCAAATGAAGGAGAATCACTTATTGCATTATTTGTTTCTGAATTATTTGTTATGTAGTTGTTTTATAAAATTTGTAATATGGAGTGAAATTAGGTTACATTGTGTCTTTAAACGTAGATTCCTCTTACAATTTGAACCACGAATCAAGTGGTTCAAATTGTAAGAGGAAATCGCTTCCTTCGGAAATTTGGGAAAAAAAGGAAAAGGAAAATTGTAAATCACTTCCTTCGAACCATCGGGCAAAATATTACACGTACCTTCATTAGTTCTTATCGTCATTATTCAACGAATGTTTTGTTCTGCTCAGAAATGCCTGCGTCGTCTGTGCATCTCACATCCTCGTCTGCTGTCTAACAAAATGCCCTCCGGGACCGACGCCGATTGCCCTTCTCCGGACGTTCTTGAAGCTCTCTTGGAGCCGTATAAACTCAATATGGATGCTGCTGGTGTCGCCAAAACGTCCGTGATTAACTTCTTGCGACTACACTACAAGCGCGAAGAAAGCAATCTAGAAAAACAGATTGCAAAAACTCTCGAAGTTTTAGATTTCTTGTCGAAGAGGCTACCTGATGATGCAGCCAGCTGCGACATGGACCTAAAGGAAGAGAGGGCTGAGGTATGTGCAAAAAAATTTTGAACTTCAAAATTATTGTTCGCATTTAGAAAATTCATTTTTAAACTTTATGTATCGGCATTTGCGTTTACTTTTTTATTTTCTCTTCCTCTAAACCTCGTTTCTCAGAGATCCTGTCTACTTGCACATAAGTTCTACGTCTCAAAAAAATCGTTCAAATGAATCTTTACGGAAATGAAAACAGCATCCACTCTGTTAACGTCTGCATTCTAGAATAGGTTTTCAATTTTTTCCTCAATCAATTCCAGAGAAAGTGTCACATGACAGCTGCTTCATTTTTATTCTGAAGCAATCGAGTTAATACCCAAGTGCCCCTCACTGGTCAGGAACTGAGGTCGCGAATCAGTGGTCGTGATGCGCCTGTGGCTAATTCATACTTGAATAGATTCTATATAAATATAAAATATGAAATAAACGCAAATTTCGTTTAAATAATTTTCAAATATTTTTAATAATTTATCAAAATGTTCAGTAATCGTGCTTTCAGATTAAATACCATATCCCTGACCTGAACCAAATGCTTCAAGCTATCAATTTATGATTGATATCCTTTCAGCCACCTTCAGATAATTTTTGAAAACACACATATGTTTAAATTTGCATTCGGCGCTTTTCAATTCTCTTACTTTATTTGATATGAATCGAATTACGGGTAGAAAATTGAATGATTTGTATAAAAGTGATCATCATTTCCTGGGATGTGAATGCTGTAATTTTCAAATATTGTTAATTTTACAGACTCCAGACCAAGGGGACTATTTGAACGACCTCTATAGACGGTCAGGCAGCGCTTCAGGTAGCACCCCTGAGCCTTCCGACAGTCTAGGAGCTCCTTGTTCTTCGCGTTCAATGAATTCCTTCGACAAAAACCGCCAACTTCCTGAGTTGAGACCAATATCTGGGGCATCATCTGGTATTATTGACTACGCCAGTGATGCGTCAACCTCATTAGCCCCGTCTGTTGTATCGTCAGTTTTCAGTACCGTTCCTGAAAATTATTTGGCTACTGCCACTGCGGCAGGAAACGGTTTGAGTGAATCTGAACTAGCCTCTGTTGCGGCCTTTCAGAGACAATTTCAGATGCAGCAGTTAGACCTGCTGGCTCTTCAACAAAGTCAAGTTGCGTCCATTCCATCAGAAATCGAGATAACTGAGGTCGGTGAAGCCCCAGGAGATGAGAGTCAAGGAGAAACTGACGTTGACATCGAAAAGATAGAAGCCGATGCCACCGATTTGGCGACTGATCTCACAGCCAAGACAGTAACAGAACCGGAGGTTGATGTTGACGTTACTGTTCTGCAACCCGATGCTGAGGAAGAGAAGTCCAATCCCAATGTCGTCCATGACGATATGTCTATAGTCGAAGACAAAGCTCAGCCACTAGATGCCAGTCCTGAGGTCACTGTCATTTCTAACGAAGAGCCTAAAATAAACGAGATTCCCGAAGAAAAAATAGATCCAATTATGCCATCTGAAGACATGGTCGTTGATGAACCAAAAAGCAACAACTTGCCGAAATCTCGCTGTTCTTCTCGAGCATTAAGAACTTCAGATTCTCGAGGCCGTGCATCTCGTTCAAGTTCTGATAATTCAACATCTCCACCGCAACGACGTTCACGTTTGCGGGAACTTCCAGCCAGGCGTGGGAAGAGGAGGAGGACCACGAGATATTCTTCAGGTTACTGCGATGATTCTGGTGAGAATTGTTCTAACTGGTGGTTTATGATGTACCATTATGTTTATTAACAATAAATTTCGTACGAGTTTATATTTTTCATTGCGAGTGTCACACATCAAAGGAAATACCTAATTTTTCAATTTATTTTGCAAACTATTGAAACTGATACAGAGCATAATTCTTTTTAACGCTGTAATATTCATCTTTTCTAATTCCTGCCTATGTAAATGATTTTGTCATTTCAGAAAATGATGAACTCTTTGACGATCAAGGCTTGGCCAGTACCGTGAACTCAGACGGCGACGAAGAACTTTTAAAAGTCGGTAGTGAAGATGAAGAAGAAGAGGACGATGCCAGGACAGCCGACATTCAGGCTGCAGTCCAAGACGTTCTAGAACATCAACTCGCCGAGGAAGAAATTAAGAGGACATCCAAAGAGAAAACGGATCTCACACAAAACGATGTAGCTGAAACTGACACATTTTGCACTACCAACGATGAGCTGAAGGCAGCCAGAAAATCAGATCTGCGTGCGAACGTGACTGCGAATCACATTAAGGAAGCGATCATCACAAATGATGCCAACGGTAATACAGATATTTCTTTTGGTGATCGAAAATTTCCGAAGGATGATTCTTCCGCTACGTATCTCAATGGACCTTTTAATGCTTTGAACAAAGTAAATGTGTCGGGCAAAGCAGATACTGAAGGGAAACGGACTAATTTAAGCAAGGGTTGCGATCCACCTCCTGTGCCGAAACTCAAACTGAGATTTACCAATGGCCCAATGTCCGTCGAAAAGATCGGTACCTATGATGTTAACGGCGTGGAGTCGTAACATCGCCAATGGTTTGTAGCTAGCCTGAACAAGTTTGACGAAGTCGAGTATACGCCTAGTAAAGTTGAAAAGCAGCTGCTATTTCTTATTCATACAATCGTAACGCCATTTTTGTTTCACGTGAAGAATATTAAATCTTTCGAATGGAATTTTCAATTGCTAACGATTTCTTCCCCTCGATTTTTTTTTCTTGATCTCGATGAGTATGCTGTGCCATTTTGTTTCATTAAAATATTTCATAGGTGCAAATTTTATAGACAATTCATTAATATATTAAAAACGAATGAACCGGAAGACAGAATGCTTGTTCATTTTATAGGTCAGAGTTCGACAATTACTACTAATTGATGTCGGTCTCGCCTATTTTACAAAATTCGACTAAATTCTTTAATGAATATAATTGCCATTTCTCTAGTTTCCTACTTTACGGTAAAAATTTCTTCTGGTTGACAGGGTTGCTTACTTGTTCGATTAACTCTATGTACGTAGAATTAATTTGGATACTTATAGCTTGATGATGAAACATAATTATACCTTTTATCGTCCATTGCCTTAGAATATGAGCACATTTAGAACTGTATGTCACTCCTTCCGTTACGCTAGCACGGTTCGGCTTGTATTCATATCGTTTGTGAAACTTTGAGCTCTAAATGTCCGTGGCGATACCTTGAACATTTCTTTTGGGTGTTGATGCAGTTTTAGAGAAATAGAATATTCTTTAGATATTTGAGGATTTTCTCTAATTGAGTCATATGATAGAAAACTATTGGGTTCTGTTTCGATCAGTCGTGTTAACCCAATTCGTACTGACGTATGGATTCCTGGTTCCCAGTGGTTTTATTCATCAACGATGACGTATTGTGGTGCACTCTGTCGAGCGCAGGTCAATGCGATCTGCTGGGATTGCTGGATAGGAAGAAGATCACGTTACAAATTTCCATGCTTAATACGGCATCAGACAAGACCGTTTTGAAAGCAACATCTAGAACGATCCTTTGCATGCAAATCTGACTTCTAGCTAAAGAAATTAATATCAGAATTATCATGGTTATAGTAGTGAATGTTGCTCAACTCGATATGGGGATCTTGTTTTCAACCAAAATCTACGTTCTTATCGAATACAAATGCCCAAATTAACTATTAGCTGTCAAGATATTGATATGTATTAGCTATCAAGATATTGATGTGTAAATACATATTTGCACTGCAAGCGACTGGGACCTATAGATTACTAAGGAGTGACCTGGTGAAATATATTAAGGTACATGTACCCTGTACTGTTCTATGTCCGCCACAGGCCAGTTCTGAAGTAAAGTTTTGAGCGCTTCGTATAATACCGCTTCTCTGCCTTGATAACCTGTTATCTGCGTCCTGCCCGTTATTTATCATTGATTAATAGAATATAAAGAATTATGAGCTTCATTCGACTACTGTAAATAGGTGCATTGCACTTCCTACAGCTGTGTTTCTTGTTAATATTTTTTGGACGATTGGGAAATGAGTTTTCCTCTCCAACCGATGTCGAGTGGGTTTGCTTCGTATCTAGCTTTTGACATCTGTAATGTTTCATGTGTAGCACAGATGGTACCGTACCATAATTGCTGTTAACCAGCAGCTCTAGAGTTTATTGGTTGATTGTATCTTACCATTTGCCTGAAATGTTCTTGACTGAGGTTTCGTAACTCGTTTTATTATAGTGGCAGACGATGTAAATTAGATAATGAACACATTTCCTAGTTTCATCTTCACGTGACTTTTTCACAATCGATAATTTGCACATATTTATTCGTTTGTTCGATACACGTGTTGGTTCTCTCATTTTTGAGGGTTGGTATAAAACTAATTGTACATAATGTGGAGTAACTTTGTCTGTACTCTCTGTTTCAGGTTCGAAAAACGTAGTTTCCTTACATTTATTATGACATTTTCCGCTAAAGTTCATGTCTTTTCGGTCATTGATGTGAACGAACTACATGCATTCACATTTGCATTGCTGTCATGCACCCCCCTTATTTTCACCCAAATGTCGTTCAGAATTAAATATTCATTTTTGACTCGCTATCTAGACGTCACTGTTTGAGAGCCTTGACCAGTGATACCCGAGTGCCATAACGAGCTATTTAAAGGAATCTAGTCACCAAGACTTTCCTTCATTTATTTTAGCTCAGCATTTTTCTTGCTCAAAGACTTTTCGGCCATGTCATTGTCAGACAACAAATATTCTACGCTGTAATGGCCGTCTTCTCTCATTTATTTATCCAATGTTAATGAAGTATAATTTTTAATTATTAAATTCATTTGATCGATGGCGAACATTGTCTAATGGAAGTTAATATACATAGAGCGTGAATGAATCCTTGCTATTTCCTACAGTGGGAATATAGCTTTTCTGGACCATTAATCTTAGGCACCTTTAATTGTTTATTCTGTCTGGCTCTGGCATAAGCACTATTATCTATCTAAGCGCTCGAGGACGGCCAACAGCAATGTTTCCAATACGAGACTAGAAAGCGAGACTACGGTGTTCTTTTTTTGCTGCCCTGTGAGAGTTTTTCTGTTGTACGAAACTGACATTTTCATCATCGTCTGCCTCGCTCTTGTCGTGCCTGCTGATGTGGTCGGGATATAAAGTTTTACAATACTAGAATTCCAAAATTAATTTATTAGCTTAATTGAATGGATTGTTCATAACTAGCATTTTATGAATTTTTCGTTAAATTTAAAATTCATTCGAACGGGACCAGAAACGATCAAGGAAAACTTATCTTGATTCTGTAAGCCTTCTTTATTCAACCCTTGATTCGATTGAATTACAATTGCAATGTTCAGTTTAAAACGTCTCTTAGCTTATTCTAAAACCAATCCATTTTAACACCATCAGTTGCTGTTTCTTGATAACGAAGCTTTGGCTTTTACTGCCGATAAGTATACACGGCAGGGCGCTCTCGTTTGTTGTTTGGAAATAAGATTATCGTGATTGTTGTGCTGTGCCTGGAAGAGTTTTTCTGTTTTTCCGCATTTTGTGTTTGGTGTTTGATTAATAAATGCTAATATTTGTACCACAGCTTTGTAGCAAGTGATTTATATTGAACAGTTACGGTTGAAGCTCAGGTGAATGGCTTACTTGAGATTGTCGGTGACTGATTGTTTTATCGCAAGTTGCTGATGAAGTGGAAAGATTTAGGCTTATCTGGGGGGGAGGAGGCTGATGCGTGCGTGTTCACCTATTCATGAGTTACCGTGTATATACATATTTTAATAGTCTTAAGTTTCAAGCTGAAAACCAATTACTGCATTAATTCTTTTCTTTGAAGTTGGATGTAAATAAGTAAGGCGCGTAAGATTGAAGAGCGTAGGTCCGCTTGATTAATAGGGCCTCTATTTACCACCTTATGTGCCATATGGCTATTATACTAAAATTTTATATCGGCAGAAATTATTCCTTGTTTTTTCAAACATTGTATCACTTCAATTGAATTTCTAGTTTGATTTTGTGTGCGGTTAAGCACAAACTATGATAATCGTAATGTTTTCCCCAATTGGTTATCATTATTTAATTTTTAACTTCCAAGTTAACTACAAGGCATAGCATATTTCTTAGTAACTGGAATAACTGCAACTGATAGAGTGGCATCAACTAGTCAGAGATGACGGTATGGTCCTGAGAACGGAGAGTGTTGCCTACTACTGCTGGTCACTAGGTATACTTGAAACTATATTGTTTTTCTAATGACTTGGGCAACAGAAATCGACTATGAGAACTCCTTCACGACCACCTGAACTGCTCAGAAACTCCTGTGTTTGATCTTTTTAACCGTATTGCCATTTAATAAATGACAACTTTTCTTTTATTTATTTCAACTTAAGCGAATTTATTTAACTGAGGAACAATGTTAAATTTCAGAATTGCCCGAAATTAGAGTTGAATAATAATGTTTTTCACTTTAATGCAAATGCATTTTGCCTTCGTAAAATATGCGTTCGTTCGTGAATGATTATTTTATTCTGGCTCTTACCTATATTTTATTGAAGAGCTCTGGTAATTTTAGAGCTTCGAACTGTTTAATCTGGGCCGATTCATATTTGTTATTTCTCTAAAAAAACTACTTATTTTGTTATCAAAAATATACTAAACTATACTGTTTTCATCCGGCTCTGATATTTGCGCTTCAGCAGTCTTTTTTTTTTGTGGTGATCTGTACAAATTTTTGCTTTATAGTAAGACGACCATCTTTGAGCTATGCGATACATCCTTCTGAATATCGAGCTCGGGATGCCCCGCAAGTCATTCCATTATCATAGAAGCAGATTTTTCTTGATATTTTATCGTATAATTACACAGTTCTCACGTGTGGCTAATAGCTTTGCCCCTTTGCTTGTTCAAGCCTAATAGATCAATATTTGTCAATTATATTTTCGGAATCCCAATTTCAGCGAGTGGGTTTTTCGCTTGTGCGTTTTTAAGACAAATTTAACTTTCCAAGGCATTAATCTATGTGTGAAAGACGCATTAAATTTATTATTTTTGCTGCTTACAAGCTTAGCAAAAATAAATTATCTCTGCGTCTGCTCTTCTACAAATTCGTCATCCCACTTTTGTTGTTCACACTTTATCGTACTACAAAAGTTTGCCTTAAACTTGAACCATAGCTCTTCATCTTCATACGTGTCAGTAATTTTCAACTTACTTGAGCATTATTGTTGCTTGTGAGTATCAAGTCATTTTCCATATTAATGTGTTTATCGTTATGTTAATCTGTTGATTAATCCTTAAGTGTTGCTATTATACTACTGACTCGCTAAGAGAGTGTGGCATGCCATCTTATGAAATGAAATGGTTATTTTAGTGCTGTATTTTGCTTGCTTATCATGCGGTGCTCTGTCGCACCTATGCTGACAAGTACAATGTTATACATCAATTCTACGTTCTTTATCAGAAAAATAAAAATGATATAAAATTTGCACTTTTTTACTCTTACCTTGACCTTGATCGTTTGTTGACATCACTCGCAGTCGAGTTTGCTATGGAGAATTGGCCCTTCAGGGAGGCCTTCTGGTGTGTTTTTGAACGTCAGAAGTCCTATGGGATTTCGCGGTCCCAGGGGCATTGTCCGTGCCTGATCCTCTACACTCTACAGAGTTTGCAATGTTAGACTGCGGGTTGCGGCGGAGTAAAGTTGTTCGTGAAGGCAGGATTCCTTACGTTACCCTTCTCTGTTTCTCGTGCTGGTGGTTATAGGTCTCGTGTAAGCGACTTCATTTGTCTTGTAATCAGTTGCCTTCGCTGCTGCTGCCATAAACCTGTCCCGTCTTATTACTCCACCTTCGTGTGGCCAACTTGAGTCACTTGTGACCTCCCGACCATTGGTGGTAACTTGGTAAGGAACGAATTTCAAGGAAAAAAATTCGCGTTTAGTGGGAACTTTAACCTCGTTAGCGACGTTTATTCGTGACTTTCGGCACAAAATCGCATCATTGGCTGAAGCGATTGGAACGCAATGTAGTTAAACTAAATACGTAGTTTTTGTCACGAATGGAGATTTCTGGATTTTTTTTTATTTTTTGAGTAACTGCTACTCCATTCGCCTCGAGTGAATGATTGAAGATTTCTCAACATTAGAATGGATTTATAAGGAAATTATCTTTCGAGAAGATAAAACATAAAGGAAATTATAGTCATTTCATATTTTTCAAAATCATTTCAAAGTTGATATACTGTATATGTAGTGCAAATAGTCAAATTGGGTTTAGATTTCAATCTCTTCAAAGTCTAATTTTCGTTGAGTGTTGGTAGACCTGCGTATCTAGACCTGCAGAAGTACCTAATTAACTTGAAAATATTATTTGAACGTTATTTTTATTTTCATCACCTAATGAATGAGCAACTTCTTCGTGTAAGAAGGCACACTTGGTTTGACGCAAGTACACTCTTAATATAATAATATACTTTTACATGCTCGATTAGATGCAAAACACTTATCTTTTTTTTATCAGCGATAAGCTCGAGTAAGCACTTCATCCTGATGTTTTTCTTGAGTCGCCGGTAACTCAGTATACCCACGCACATATGAGGAGCTGTCTTCCCAGGCTCTAGTTTAACGACCCATGCATTCAATCGTGTAGGTTTAGTATAATGATAATCTGTTCTGGCAAGTTTAATAAAAAGTTTAATATACCCGTGGCGATGGGCAATTTTATTGAAATCTAGTGCGGTATATTACAAGTTCTCTGTGAGGCGAAACATGGAAGCCGTTTCTTAGAGAAAAAGTTTAAATTTCTACCATCACGAATCAATTAGTGCGTATAATTCAGATTTGTACATTTTTCTTGAAATTTAGATTTCTAGATGTAAAGGTAATCAATTTACTTAAATTTAGATTCAGATGCAAAAATAATTGACGGCAACAGAGTAACTTGCTAGTCGTGAGTGATGCCGATCCCTGGCAGATGATCGTATGCTTGCGTGACAATAGCCACTTCTGAGATATCATATTCATTTATTTTATTTACTTGTGTGCAGTAATCTGCTTCGTATTCGTTTTGCAAACTTTTTTCAATCTATTTAAGGCGAAAAAGTAATGGCCAACAAAAATATTTGGATTCGCCTTGTATTACTTCCATTGCTCATCTTCCTTGCTTATGCGGCGCACCTAATTAAGGTGTTCTTCTTCTGTGTTTTGGAACTTTTCTGGAAAAGGTGAGAAACTAGCAAACTACATTATTTAGCTTTAGCAAGCTTCAGAAATAATTGCAAGACCTGCTGTTTTTTGTGTTCATAACGGTGTTTGTTCGATTATTTGAATACCTTTTTGTAAATTTTATTCGCATGACAAAGATTATGAGTTAGTTTTGCTTTGAACGAAACCCGTTTGTGGCAGTCATCCCTTTATTTCGACTATTTACCGTCACTACAGATTTCTCTCGTTATTCGTCATATGGAAGTGCGGTATACATGCATGTTTTAGTTGAGTTTGAGCCTTTTATATTGTTTAAATGAGGAGCTCTGTATAGCTTAAGTGATATTCTGTTGCAGCCCGCTAGCATCGGTGGTGAGAACACCTGACAGCAGATTTGACAATGCGGCCAAGTTGGGCTACACCTTCAAACCAAACTACGTAGAACTCCCAATCGGTGGAGGCAAAACCCTTCCTCGAGTGCATTATGTTGATGAAGGCAAGTACAGTGCGTCGAAATAGTGGCTTGATGGAATATATTTGTACATGTTATTATGTCTTAGGAAGTTTACTCCCCAACCGCGACTATGTTTTACGTTATTTATCTTTTTATTGATCGATTTAAAATTGAATCTCTTTCGTGTAAATTTAGTTGATCTATTGAACTGATGACGGAGCTTACTTTCGAAATGTATTTAAAGAAAAATAGTGAATTTACATATGCATTGTTTGTTTTTTAATTCTCGTTAATTTGTAATATGAGCAATCAAATGATCGTAATAGTAGGCGTGTCTAAGACTGACTTTGAATTAAAAAGCAGTGCAATGCCAGAAACAGCAGTAAAATGCGAGGCGAACTTGAGTTTTTAAATAAATAATTTGCAGGCCGTTACTTCCGTCTAATCTTTATTCCACTCAAATTTTGACAATTTTTATATGCCAATTTTCAGCGTTTGAATAACTATTGTCATCCTTCATCAGTCTTTATTTCCGTTCTCTCGTCAGTTATTTTTCATACCATGCAAAGCTGTGATCTGAAATTTAGAGGTAGAACTTCTTCCTCTGGTCTGTGCTTTGATGCTTACTATGAGAAGCTCGAAGCATTTCACACCTCAAGATTTTTCAAGTTTTCATTGCGATACATTCGTACTTGGCACTTCGTACGTCTCTATTCTTATTAATTAAAGATTGCAATCTTTAAAGTGACTGATACCACTAAAAAAACGACCTATCGTATTAAAGAAGGAATGATCACATGAGAGGAGTTCATGAACTCCTCAATATGGAGTTCATGAACTCCTCAATAAGTGATCGTTTTCTTGCGACGAAAAAATTACCTGTATGATTGATATAGCCTGCATGTGACGGATCGTTTGCATCTGGTGAATGTCGTATGTATGTCGTGTATGTGAGGCTCCGCTAATTTTGTTTATAGAGACCCAATCTAAATGCGACGACGTCTGAGTTGCCCATCCTTTGGTGTGGAATTAAGATTCGGAGTCACCATCGAAATGAGGGCACCATCGATCACATGAGGGCAAAAAGTGCTCTTTTCTTTACATCAATTTAGAACACATTTTAAAAATTAGTATAGCATTTCCAATGCGAGTTATCCGTGTACGTTTGTATGTGGCGAATAGTTGATTGATTGGCGAATAGTTGACGAATAATTGATCGATTACAGCGAATAATTGATCGTTTGCAGGAGGCGAATAATTGATCGTATGTGTATGGCGAATAATTAATCGTGTGCATGTGGCGAACAAGTGATCGGTCGCATGTGGCGAATAAGTGATCGTTTTCTTGTGACGAAAAAATGACCTGTATGATTGATATAGCCTGCTTGTGACGGATCGTTTGCATCTGGTGAATGTCGTATGTATGTCGTGTATGTGAGGCTCCGCTAATTTTGTTTATAGAGACCCGATATAAATGCGGTGGACGACGTCTGAGTTGCCCATCCTTTGGTGCGGAATTAAGATTCGGAGTCACCATCAAAAGGATGGCACCATCACATGAGGGCAAAAAGTGCTCTTTTCTTTACGTGAATTTAGAACACATTTAAAAAATCAGTATAGCACATCCAATCATTTTAATCAACGTGGAAACTATTTAGCCCTCTTTTCGATCAATATTTAGGTAATGCATGTAGATGAAAATTTATTCTATGTTTTATCTATCCGAAAATCAGTCTACGGTCTTCTACAAAAAATTCCGAGCTGAGAATTAGACTTTCCTCAGTCGGACTCACAGAGCATTAATTATTGTTAGAAGAAATGCAGTAATGAAGGTTTGGTCAATGCATTTATACTCGTCTCTTATACACATCTAGATGTGTATAAGAGANCACACCACTTCGCTTTAACTTCACTACTTGTTGTTTGTTTGTCTGTCTGCTACAAATCTTATAATCAATATTTAAGAAACTTATACCTGTCCAATCGATCTGAAATTTTGCACACTTGTGTAAAGTTGGAGACAATACAAGAATTAATCAATTAACAGAATGTATAATTTTAAAAATGGAAATTTTTTTGCAATATTAAAAAAATTAAAAATAATTTTGTCTGCTACAATTCTTATAAACGATATTTGACACACCAATCAATCTGAAAATTTGCACACTTGCATAAAGTTAGAGACAATGCATGAATCAATGAATCAGAATCAATTATTTTGAAAATTTAAAAATTTTTACTTTTTGATATTAAAAAAAAATAGAAAAAATAATTTTATCTGCTACATATCTTATAATCGATATTTAACACACTCCTATATGTCCAATCGATCTAAAATTTTGCAAACTTGCGTAAAGTCGGAGACATTGCATGTATCAATTGACAGAATAAATAATTTAGAAAAATTTATTTTTTAATGAAATTTAAAAATTAAATTTTTTAATAAAATTTAAAAATTAATTTTTTTAATATTTTGTAATAAAATTAGAAATTCATTGTACATGTGTAACATTGGAAACACTAGATTCTTTAGGAGTGTTGTCTTTAAAATATAATTTTTAATTAAATGCATATTATTTATGATAAGCGGGTGTCCATATATCGTATGTGTTTTTTATAGGTCCCCGAGATGCAAAAGAGACAATTTTGTGTCTACACGGAGAACCAAGCTGGTCTTTCTTGTACCGCCACGTCATCAACACCCTGACGAAGGCCGGCTTCAGGGTCATTGCACCAGATTTTATTGGCTTCGGCAAGTCTGATAAATTCACTCACCCCGAGGCTTACTCGCACGAACTTCACACGATGACACTGCGGCTTCTGCTAGATCACCTCAAGGTGTGTATTACTGAGAGTATACTTGGGATACACTTTGTACCTCATGATTTCCCTTGTTTAGTCAGAATTCTTAACTATTTGCCTATTGCTGACGTTAGCTCAACTTGATACTAGTTTTGCGATTGTAATTATTGGCAAGTGTTCAGCCCGTAATTCAGGTGTAAGGATTTATTTCCGGTTTTGTTAAGAAATAACTTGTGAAATATTTCCTAATGAGCAAAGAATCTCAACCATTGCTAAAAAAAAGATGCTGATGTACAGAAATGGATTTGATAAAGGTCAGCTTTCAAAGCTGATCTTGTGAGCTTCATTTCATATCGTCTTACTTCTGATGTCAATAACGTCCTGGGGATAACGACTCAGGAAAAGTAACTGAACAAAACTGGAAACGTTTCAATTCCTCGAGGAAAAATACATTCAGCATGAAATAGTTATACATGCAAAAAAATTGTGAAATATCGCACTAATCGTCACCTAATTTTTTTTAGCTTTAAAGTGCTTTACTTTTCATTTTATCATACAATACTTTTTAAAAATAATTTATACTTAATTGGTGAGCACGTATAATTTTATTGTATGTTTAATATTTTGTAGGTATTGTTTGGCAGAAGTTGTTCTTTAATGCAGGTTTCATTGAAGACAAGAGAGTATTTCTTATTAACAATTTTCTCATTGTTTTTCTCAATGCGGCCAATTAGGCTTTTGATATGACTTGCAAATTCAAATATAAGGTTTCCAAGTGACATTTTGTTATAATTTATAACGTCTCTAATGCAACTATATTTATTATCAAGTAGGGGAAGAGTTTTGCAACATTTGAAATCGAAATTTTGAAATTACGTTTGTACAAACAAAGGAAAGCAAAGCTTGAATTACGAGAACATCTTCAACGTCCCGAAAAATCCAGTACTTTTCAAATTTAATTTTGGAGACTCATCCTTGATGATGAGGGCCTCAGAAATCGCCAGTCTTGTGGCGTCGGGGTACTTCATGACGATACTGGTCTAGGGCTCCAACGTCCCGCGAGTGAGGGTCTCACTATGAGCCTCTCTAAAAATATATGTTCAGATTTGAAATGACTAGCTCCTTATCGAACCCGCTGGAAGTCTATAAGTAGCTACTTCAAACTATCGCCAGTCATGAAAAGATCCGATCAAATGATACGAGTTTAGATCTATGAACAAGGCACGAAAAGGAAAAGAATCGGCGACAGGCCACATCAGGCCTACATTTCAGCGCCGACATCATTATGTTATGTTATGTTATGTTAACACTATCAAATGCATTGGCAAAATCGAGGTACACTGCGTACACTGGCTCCCTTTCGTCCAGTTGGCGAGTCCAATTATTCAAGTTAGACAGAAGATTAGTGGTGCATGATCTGCCAGCAATAAAGCCATGCTGACAGTCTAATAGAAGATGGTTAACAGTCAAGTGATCGATAATCCTATCCCTCACAACCGATTCCATCACCTTACACACAACACTTGTGAGACTGACAGGACGGTAGTTACCGGGGTTACTTCTGTCACCTTTTTTGAACAGGGGTGTCACTTGGGCTTCTTTCCAATCGGCTGGCAAAACCCTTCGATGAAATTTTTTATAGAATACTGTTAAAGGGCCGGCCTGGATGATTGTTAATTCGTTGAGTAATCTAGGGTAGAAACCGTCTGATCTAGATGACTTGTTAGGATTCAGGCACCTTGACGCTGGTTTTGGTAATAAATCGTCGTACGACTTCCGTTG